>NC_140177.1:111627158-112227158 GCF_963971535.1 Notolepis coatsorum | reverse complement strand
GCAGGCCCTGTCCTCTACTCTACACGCACTCAGCTGCTTCTTCTGACGCAGGACTGAACCCCTCCGTCCACATCGCACACCTTCCCTTCCTCTCTGGACCACGGCGACGGAGAACCGATCCGTCTCTCTTGACCTCTGCGACCTCCTGCTGCCCTCTTCGAGGGGAAAGTGCGATGTGAACGGAAGAGGATTACACGCCGCTTGGATTAAATTATTTATCTTAATTACTGTGTAATAATAATGGATGAAACTGTGGCGATAAGAAAGTAGCGAGCCAGAGACGTGGTTCGAGTTGAGGTACTTTACTTCTCACTCACATAGCATTTACAAATGACAACAAAGTTAACCCGGAACCGGAAGTGGTATTTAACCTGTCCCCTAAACAGTACAACCCCACACTCTTAAAGGCACAAGCCCACCTTGGTGAATGTCTCTTAATATAGGTCACCACAAGTCCTATACCACTTTGTTTTGTTTTCAAAGAATAAACACCATCGTGATTCATCGTATGCTGCAGCAATACTGGGGGGGAGGGGGGTGTACGCATTAAACCCATGTCGATTCGCCATATGATTGGTTTATTAAACTGTTCTTAGGCTTTTATGTAGCCTATTAGTAAGATTAAGAATACATCATGTGTTTTTGTATTCATCAATGTATGTATCAATATCTGGAATTACTCCTATTTCCTATTAGTTGGCTATTTATATATTATATGGTTATTGTAAGGAAGTTATTGTATCTTATTTCTCAGGCTACACACATTGATATGAGCTATAACCAAACCTTTATGCAAGCCTAGCTTAATACAGGAAGTATCAGTAGGCCTACCGACCATAAAGCAATAGTCTCAATGGGTTTCAGAATAACCAGGGAGTGATACTGGAGTCTGTGGTAACCTTGACTTCATGACTTCATAATTTCATAATCAAAAATGTTAGATTAACCCAGAAAACTGAAAGTATCTGTAGTGATGGTAAATAGTTCATCACATAGACTCTCAGAGTGATGGAACAAGCAGCCATTCCAACCCCCCCAGGAAACCAAACACCTAGACATGTGACAGTTGAGCACAGCAAGAAGAGACCAAAAGCGGAAATGCCTCTGTGGTTCAGAGTAATGTGGTTGAATCTTTACAATAATAGATTCAGAAAATACAAAGTGTCAGTTTGGTAGATGGGATTTTGGGATGGCTCTTGTGAATTGAATAGTATTAACCTAAGAAGCACTGACTATACTGGGTTAATGTTTTCAACACAAGCACTATTAAGGCTGAAGTCATCAGACCTCATCATGTTGAAAATCACAAGGCGACACCTCTCATGACGACATTGTTTACTCAGTCACACACCACAGAAAAACGGTGACTCAGTAAAACCTAAAGACAGTTGCCTAATCAAGATAAGGTCACAGGAAATAATTGCAGTATATTAGTTTAGAATGAAAACAATGTTGGAATAATAAAACAAGAGTATAGTAACCTATTAGAAAAGTAACTTACAGAAGAACCAAATAGAAGGAATGTTAACATGATTGATTCATTCAAAGAAGGCCATAGCCAAAAAGGAGGGGGCTACCCGGTTGTTACAGGCACACATACGACCAAGAAGACACCAAATGAGGACTGCCTGTGTTTAGATATTTGTGATTGGTGGAACTAGGCTAAGAAAAGTGAGGTCATGAAATCTATAAGTATTGGAACAGTAAGAGAGAGAGGGAGGCCAGCTCAGGACACCGCCACACACCGTTACCCAGGGGGTCTGAGTCTGGTCTCCACCACCACCACCGACCATGGTCTACTTTGTCCCTATGTGAGTAAAACGGTATATGGAATAATGTGATAACTAGAGTAAGATGCCTATCTTAGACCCAGGTTTTATCATGTGGTGACAAAGAGTACTATGGTCGGTGGTGGTGGTGGAGACCAGACTCAGACCCCCTGGGTAACGGTGTGTGGCGGTGTCCTGAGCTGGCCTCCCTCTCTCTCTTACTGTTCCAATACTTATAGATATAGATAAACAGTTGGTTGTTGATATAATAGTCTATCCACCGACACGTTTGTTTAGGCTTCGATGTTCTTTCATGATAGGATATAATAGCTTATGTCTTCCATTGATCTCGGGAGGAAATTGGTCGTTCATGCCAAAGGTGGTGTTCTTTAACTCCCTGCCCCTACCCTTGACAAGCTCCTTCTGCTGGTGATGCTCAAAACGAGCCACTATTGCCCGTGGTCTGTCCCCTGAGGGTTTTCCCATTCTGTGTACTCTAGAGAATGTGATGTTCTGAACAGTGTCCCTAGGCAGTCTTAGCTGGTCTGACATAAACTCCCTTATGACTGTTTCACAGTCTTTGCTCTCCTTCTCTGCTATCCCTGTAAAAACCAGATTGTCTTGCATAGACCTACACTGTACATCCAGAAGAGATTCCTTCAACTTCCTGTTGTCTATCTCAATTATGTCTACTTTGTTTCCCATGTATTCCACCTTTCCTTTCAGCTCAGCATTATCCTTGACCAGCTCATCAATTTGTCTCTGACTGAACTCCAAGCTTTCTTTGAGGCTCTTAATTTCCTGCATCATCAAGTCCAACATATCCAGTTTATCAAGTCTCTTATTGATGGCCTGTAATGTTAGATTCATGTCAACCTCTCTTATTGTCAGCGCTTCCTCCAATGAAGCTTCCTCTGCATCTTCAATGTCAGAACGTGATCTTTTACTCAGTTTGGGCTTAATACAGTCTGTAATCTTCTGTGACTTTATATATAATACAATATATACATACATGAACAACACATTTAACACTGTACATAACAGAATATTTTAAATAAAGTGCATGATGAGTGGTAACAGTGATTATCAAGTCCAGGTAAGTGCATGGTGCACGTGAGGGGACAGTCAATGAGCGTTTAACAGTCTGACTGCTTGGGGGAAAAAGCTGTTCTTAAATCTTGAACTCTTGGCATGTATGGACCGGTATCTCCTCCCTGGGGGAAGGAGCTGAAAGAGGTGATGTGCTGGGTGAGACTGGTCCTTGATGATACACTTGGAGCGGTGGAGGCAGCAGGAGGTGAAGACGGAGGTGATGTTTGGTAGAGGAGTCCCGACGATCCTGCCTGCCGCCTTCACCACCCTCTGTAGAGCCTCTTGCTCTGCCTTTGTGCAGCTGGAGAACCACACAGACACACCGTAGGTCAGCACACTCTCTATAGTTACTGTCTGTACAATACTGCTGTAGGCCTATAATACTTATGTAAATAAGTAAGGCAATTGAAATATATCTGCAGTACAGCTCAATACACACAATTGTTAAGGGGATGTAGACGAGAGAAAGACTTCCATTTTCAATTCATCATAAATGTACAGTTCCCTCCCCCTTGTATATATTTACTGTATGTCACAAATGTAACAGTACTGCATGGTCTGCATCCCCTTAACAATAGTGTGTATTGAGCTGTACTGCATTCTGCAATCTGTTAATAAAGTTTTCAATCAATCATTCCGGGCCTGTGATGTCACTGTACCCATTCTCCAATCTGTTAATAAAGTTTTCAATCAATCAATCAATCCGGGCCTGTGACGTCACTGTACCCATTCTGCAATCTGTTAATAAAGTTTTCAATCAATCAATCCGGGCCTGTGACGTCACTGTACCCATTCTGCAATCTGTTAATAAAGTTTTCAATCAATCAATCAATCCGGGCCTGTGACGTCACTGTACCCATTCTGCAATCTGTTAATAAAGTTTTCAATCAATCAATCAATCCGGGCCTGTGACGTCACTGTACCCATTCTGCAATCTGTTAATAAAGTTTTCAATCAATCAATCAATCAATCAATCAATCCGGGCCTGTGACGTCACTGTACCCATTCTGCAATCTGTTAATAAAGTTTTCAATCAATCAATCAATCAATCAATCAATCAATCCGGGCCTGTGACGTCACTGTACCCATTCTGCAATCTGTTAATAAAGTTTTCAATCAATCAATCAATCAATCAATCAATCAATCCGGGCCTGTGACGTCACTGTACCCATTCTGCAATCTGTTAATAAAGTTTTCAATCAATCAATCAATCAATCAATCCGGGCCTGTGACGTCACTGTACCCATTCTGCAATCTGTTAATAAAGTTTTCAATCAATCAATCAATCAATCAATCAAACAATCAATCAATCAATCGGTCACTGTACCCATTCTACAATCTGTTAATAAAGTTTTCAATCAATCAATCAGGGCCTGTGGCGGTCACGTGTACCCATTCTGCAATCTGTTAATAAAGTTTTCAATCAATCAATCAATCAATCCCGCAGTGCAACGTGACCCAAATCAGCCAATGCCCGCAGTGCAACACTCCAATTCAGCCATTGGGACGACTGGGACGGTCACGTGACCCAAATCAGCCAATGGAAGCGTCCGGGACCTCAGCCTGCGGGAGCTCAGCCTGCGGGACCTCAGCCTGCGGGGCTCTGTGGTTCTGCAGGTGGATAGTATTGGAGTGAGCGGCCGCGGACTTGACTTTCGCTTTCAATTTGACGCTCGCTTCCTGAGACTTACGGGCACACTGCTGACGAATAAATTTCACGCGCGGCTCCCTCGTGAGATTGCGCGCCTGGCCAGGCACACACCTCCCCCCGGGACTATATAAGCGCGCGGCGCGCAGGGAGGAATGCACATTCAACAGAGCATTCTACAGACTACAGACTAGAGTTTGCGCGTGGCGCGCCGCCTCAAATAGGATTGAAGCGAAAAGATAGCTTGCCGCTCGGGAGCCGCGCTCCCGCTCGCGGCCAGTGTGCCTACTATCGTCCGTTAACATGGGAGCGGAAGTGAAGAGGCAGCCGCCCGTCCGTCCGTGTTCATTCGTCAGCAGTGTGCGTTACGGGACGGGCACACTGAACGCGCACGAAGTTCACGCGCGGCTCCCTGCGGGATCGAGCGCCTGGCCTGGCACACAGTCCGACTTCTCAGCACGCTGCAGCGCGGAGCCCTGATAGAACCAGCAGCAGCACAGCTCTCTCTCTCTCTCTCTCTCTCTCTCTCTCTCTCTCTCTCGCTCTCTCTCTCTCCCCCTCTCTCTCTCTCCCTCTCTCTCTCTCTCCCTCTCTCTCTCTCTAGAGAGAAAACGAGAAAGAAAGAGAGGGGGAGAAAGAGACTGGAGAGAGAGAAAGAGAGAAAGAAAGAAAGGCAGGGAGAATAAAGAGAGAGAAAAAGAGAGAGCTGTACTGTATTGTACCCATTCTGCAATCTGTTAATAAAATTTCAAATCAATCAATCAATCGCGTGGTGCACGCCTCCCGCGCCGCCTCAAATCCGATTGAAGCGGAAAAGATAGCTTGCCGCTCGGGAGCCGCCCGCGAGGCGCGCTCCCGCTTGCGGCCAGTGTGCACAGTAGCATCCGTTAACATGGGAGCGGAAGTGAAGAGGCAGCCGCCCGTCCGTCCGTCCGTGTTCATTCGTTAGCAGTGTGCCCGTGCAGTTACGCTTTGCTCGCTGCTGTTTAATAATATTGTCGCTTTTCACATCGCGTGCTCTTGTGCAGTCATCTAGTTAAAGACAGTAGAGGTTGGCGTCAGTGTAAGTTAGTGTTGTGTTCATTCATAGTTAAAGACAGTAGAGGTTGGCGTCAGTGTAAGTTAGTGTTGTGTTCATTCATAGTTAAAGACAGTAGAGGTTGGCGTCAGTGTAAGTTAGTGTTGTGTTCATTCATAGTTATATATTCGTATCTAGCTTATCGCGTCCCGCTCTTAAAGCCTATCGAGATACCCTTTATCTCCTGTACCTATTGTACTCCATCACGAAAACAACTTGTACACCCACACCTGACCGGGTCCCGCCTCTATGGAGGCGTAGCCTATAAGACCATGACCATGGTCACCAACACACACTTCCTCTATTTTCGTTCCATCATATTGGATGCAGTGCACCTTATGTAACTAGTAGTATGAAAAAGATTGGAGGAATTGCGTAATGTTGAAAGCTTACCGGAGGTTTGCTTGCCCCTGGCATCTTCGAAGCATGTTTCAGCGACACGACGGGCTTATGTTGATGTTTCCTCATCTGACGACAGCAGATCGAGGGGCAGCGTACATGGTTTGGCTATCGGGCCAGCTTGTACAACGGTGAGCCCTGTGTCATCAGGCACGGGTATTAGTGTTAGTAATGCTGGGTTGTTTGTTACACAACCATGTTGTGTGTCGGCGCCAGGGGGGGATGGTTTGGTGAACGTTCACTGCGGTGAACGGGTTCCAAACGGTCCTGGAAGCGTGCTGTTAAACAACTAATGCTAGCTACATGCTAATACTAATGCTACATGCTAAACACTACTGCTACGCTGTTCTAATGTCTCCGCCGTGAGATGTTATCACTTCTCCCTCCTCTTGCCCGGTTCATCAATGAAGGTCAGTCGGTAGCTGTTGTGGGGGTTTTGCTGAGTCCTATTTACCTTTTTATGGGTAAATGGGTTGACAACAGGGTAGGCCGTGGCTAGGTAGCCTAGCCAGGTACGTTACCTTTGTGTTCCGGCGGGGTCTGTTGAACGGTGTCCCCATCTGGGAGCCGATGCGTGAGCTCGGCGGTGTAGCAGTAGAGCTATACTACTGCAGGATGGGACTTAACGGCGGGTTATGGCTCAGCTGGCTGGTTCCTATCCACATTGGCGTCGGGTAGTGGGGCTATGGGTCCAGCCGACATTGTAAACATGTTGCGTGTTTGTGCGCAGGCGGTTGTTGATCTGGGTTCCACATCGCCTCACGCTAGGCTGTAGTAGTGTAGTGGGCTACTGTTTTGTTCTGTCACTCTGCTATGAGAAAGTCTGTCTATGCTACAGCTTTCTCTCCTCTCAACCATTTCATGCTGACGGTCAATCTGTGTCTATTGGGGGAGTATGCGGGGGGGGGGCTTTGTTTACCTTTTTTTGGTAAATGGGCTAAGCTAGGGCTGGTGTGCTGTTGTGAATATATTGAATGAATGTGGGACTAGTTCGCTCTGGTCCGCCTCCCCTTAACGTTGTGTATATGGGCTTGCTCATTCTACAGTATTTTGTGGTTTAGTTCTTTTATTCATTTAACCCATTCATGGTTGTTCTGAAGGTCCAGATTAAAACATAGTCTGCGTTTATTATTTTGTATAACTTATATATTGTTTATATTAGTGCTGTCAAACGATTAAAATATTTAACTCGATTAATCGCATGATTGTCCATAGTTAACTCGCGATTAATCGCAAATTAATCGCATTTTTTTTTAATTTTTTTTTACCTTAAACAGATCTTTTTCAAGTTCCAAGTTTTAATACTCTTATCAACATGCGAGTCAACAAATGCTTGCTTTGTGCAGCCATTTAACACAAAAGGATGACCCTCATGCATTGCAAATTTGCATCAAATTCAAAACAGAGTGATGCACAAAATAACAAAAGAAAATAATAATTTAAAACAATGAATAAAGTGTGCATGAAATAATAGGGGAAAGAAAACGTTAGGAACTTGTTACATTCACACACACAAGGGCTGATTAATCACACACCCCCCTCTCTCCCTCACACACACACTCTCCCAGCTCTTTTTCTCTTTTGCCCCTTCCTCATCTCTCTCACCCCCCTCTCTCTCTATATCTCACACACACACACACACACACACACACACACACACACACACACACACACACACACACACACACACACACACACACACACACACACACACACACACACACACACACACACACACACACACACTTCAGAAACAAACATAGTATCAATGAGAGCATCAATAATACACCTGAGTGAAGTCTAGTAAAAATTTTTTTTTTTTTTTTTTTTTTTTTTTAGTTAATCTTGAGTTAAAAAAATTAGTGGCATTAATAGAATCGGGAGTTAACGCGATATTAACGCGATATATTTGATAGCCTTAGTTTATATATATAAGATATATATTTTATTTTTTTAAACTTAAATTTTTATTGAGACAAACAACACAACATATACAATAACTTCAACAACACTATTAAACAGACATAAATAATAAAGAAAAAATGTAATGCCCAAAAGACGAAAAATAAAAATACTGACTTAAAAAAACATAAAACAATTGTAAAACATTAAGTGTGTGACATGGGTTCAGAGACCCTCTTTGAACCTCTTTCCTCCTTTACCCTTCGCCCTCTTGTGATGTATTTGGTTCTTCCTCTGTGATGTCGTTTTCATTCCCCTTGTAATCCTCCCACTTTCCCCATCTTTCTCCAAATTTCTCTTCCTGTAACCTCAGCATGTGTGTTATCCTCTCCATATCCTGTATCTCTTCCACTATTCCTACCCATTGTGCTATTGTCGGTGGGTCTTCTTTGTACCACAGTCTTGTTATTGCTTTTCTGGCCGCTATCAACATTATCTTTATTAAATATTTGTCCCCCCCTTGTATTCCCTCGTGTGTCAGGTCTCCTAAGTAAAGCACCAGTCCTGTTTGTGGTAACCCGTATCCTAATATTCTGATCATTGCCTCCCCTATCTCCTCCCAATACCCCTTCAGCTTCTGACATCCCCAGAATATGTGCGTGTGATTTGCCCCCTCCTTCCCACACATCCTCCAGCATGCTCTTTGTGTTGGTGCATATTTTCCCTTCAGCTCTGGGGTTATAAAGAATCTGATTATGTTTTTCCATCCAAACTCTTTCCATATCCTCGATCCTGTTGTTGAATGTTGCACCTCGCATATGTTCCCCCATTCCTTCCCTGTTATTTCTATCTCTAGTTCTCTCTCCCATTTCTCCCTTATGTAATCGGTCGTGTGTCCCTTGCTGTTCATTATAGCTCGGTATATTGCTGATATTACTCTTCCTTGCCCCCCTTCGTATGCCCATACTATCATCTTGATTATTCCATTCTGTTCTTCGTCTTTGGCCCCCCTTATTTCTTTGTTGTAGTAGTCTCTCGTCTTGTTTACATCAGGGTCCCCCATTTTCAATTCATCATAACATATATGACATACATGACATACAGATAGACAGTACTGCTACATCTATACATTTATGACATATCAGATTTGCAAATACAGTACTGTTTGTGATACAAAAGTGTTCAGAAAAAGAGTGTATATACATTTGACGTAGAAACTGTACATTGGAGGAGGTTGGGTGGGGTTGGGTGGGTGGGTGGGTGGGTGGGGGCTGTACATTGGAGGTGGGGGGGGGGGGGGGGGGGGTTGGGTAGGGGACACACACACATTGTACTCTGTACATTGGAATACTGACAAAGCCATACTTGGTCATTTACTGTACAACTAGGTTAGGACATTTGTAGGGGCCAGTTTCGAATTGCAGTCACCCGTAGGTGTTTTTTGAGAGTGTTTTTGAAAGTGGGTAGTGATTCACATTCCTTTACAGCTTTGGGTAGGGCGTTCCACATTGATGTGGCATAATTGCGAAACGTGTTTAGTCCCTTGTTTGAGCCGAATCTGGGTTTAACATGATTTGTGGAGCTCCCTCTGGTGTTGTGATCGTGGTATTCACTGACCTTTGGGAAGTATTTTGACATGTACATGGGTACCTTGGTCGCGTAGTGTATCTTGTAGACCAGGCCCATTGCAAGTTGCTGTACTCTGTCGTCTACTCTAAGCCATCCTAGGTTGTCAAAGTGGGCAGGGGTGAGGTGGGTTCTAGGAGTCAGGTCAAGCAGTAGTCTGACCAGCTTGTTTTGAGATGTTTGTAATTTGTTTTTTAGTGCCTTTGAGGTGCTTTGGTACCATGAGGTGCAAGCATAGTCGTAGTACCCTTGAATGAGTGCTCCTGCTAGAGTCTTCAGGGTATTCTTGTTTACCAGAGAGGAGATCCGGTACAAGAATCGAGTTCGTTGGTTGACTTTTTTTTATTACACTGGATGCCATTTTGTCACAGGAAAGATTAGCCTCTAGGATGGAACCCAGGTAGGTAATTTCATCTTTCCTTGTGACAACATTGTCACCCACTGTAACCGAGAAGCCGTCGGTCTTGCTGAGTTTGTTATTTGAACCGAAGAGAATGGACTCTGTTTTGCCCATGTGTAATGATAGTTTGTTGTCGGCAAGCCATATGCAGATTTTGCCTAGTTCCGAGCTGAGGGCTTTTTCAACCTGTAACCTGTTCTTGTCAGAGACCAGCAAGTCAAGTCAAGAGTCAAGTCAAGAGTTTTAATTGTCACGGCATACAGGTATACAATGAAATGCGGGTGGTCTTGCCCGCAACGATGTGCAATACAGTGGTACATATAATAGAATCAAAGAAGAAAACAACATTGTGCAGTAAACAGGTAACAGGTAACATGGAGTGACATCTCGGTATCTGTACATAGTTATTTACAGAGCATATGGGACATGCTAGTTAGCTTTGGTAGTGCAAGACACTGTTCCTGTTATTCTAATTTAAAGTGTCCTTTCCTTTGGCCATAAGTGTGCGTGTGTGCGACATGAGTGTGTGCCCGCTCATGTTAAAGTGTTAAGTGGCTGCTCGTGTGTGAGCGTGCACAGTGTGCGTGTCGTGTGTGTGTTCATGTGTGCTTGTGTGTGGATAGTTCAATGTTCTGAGCACTCAATGTTCATTGTTCATGGCTCGGATGGCCTGGGGGAAGAAGCTGAGCCTAAGCCGCTCTGTCCTAGTAGCTGGGGTTCGCAGGCGTCTGCCTGACCTCAGCAGCTGAAACAGGCTGTTATTGGGGTGGTGAGGGTCTTTCATTATCCTGCAGGCTCTGGATTTGCACCTCTTGTTGTATAGAACCTGCAGGGGGGGTAGTGCAATACCCGTGGTACGCTCGGCTGAGCGCACCACTCTCTGTAGGGCCTTCTTGTCCTGTGCCGTGCTGTTTCCATACCAGGCAGTGATGTTTCCGGTCAGGATGCTCTCTACAGCTCCTGAGTAGAAGGACTGGAGTATCTTCCCCGATACTCTGAACTTCCTTAACTGTCTCAGGTGGTAGAGGCGCTGTTTCGCCTTCTTTACTACTGTGTCTATGTGTGTTGACCATGTCAGGTCCTCTGAGATGTGGACCCCCAGGTACTTAAAGCTGCTCACCCTGTCCACGGTAGCCCCGTTAATCATCAGTGGTGTGTGCGTCTCCTGCTGTCCTCTCCTATAATCCACGATCAGCTCCTTGGTTTTACCAATGTTCAGGAGCAGGCTGTTGTCCTGGCACCAGCGTTCCAGTACCTCAACCTTCTCGTCGTTGTCCGAGATCAGCCCCACCACCACCGTGTCGTCTGCGAACTTCACTATGGAGTTGGAGCAGGGCTGAGTCGTCCGCAAACAGGAACAAGTTGCAGTCACAAGCTGATGACATGTCATTTGCATAAATTAGGAATAGTAGCGGTCCTAGTATGCTTCCTTGTGGAACACCACAGCTCACTGTGAGGGGGGGGATAGAGTACCGTTTACCTCCACCATCTGTTCTCTCCCCTCCAGGTAGGATTGTATCCAGCTCACTGATAGACTATCAAAGCCAATTGCTTTTAGCTTGTCAATCATAATGGTGTGATTGACAGTGTCGAAGGCCTTTTGTAGGTCCAGCATGACCATGCCGCAGTATTTGCCCGCGTCCACCTCTTGTTTGATGTGGTCGTTCAAATAGAGAAGGCATGTGTCAGTGGAGTGGGATGTTCTGAAGCCAGATTGGAATTCGTAGATTAGATTTCTTTCCGCAAGGTACTTTTCGATCTGTTCGTATACTATTTTTTCCATGACTTTCGAGATGGATGTAACGATAGAAACAGGGCGGTAGTTGCCCGGGTCTAATTTGCTGCCCTTTTTGTGCAGGGGTGTTACTCTCGCAATTTTGAAGTCCTTGGGGACGTGTCCCTGTTTTATGGAGAGGTTTATTATGTGTGTGATGACTGGGGTGATGGCTGCTGCTGAGTCTCTGAGGAATTTGGAGGGGATGTTGTCATGGCCAGTGGCCTTGTTTGGTTGGAGGGCGCTCAGTTTTTTGAGTACCTCATCTGTAGTTACCATTTCCAGTTTGAAGTCGTCTTTGTGGACGCCTAGGTTCTTGTAGTATGCTACTATGTGTTCTACCCCATACTGCCCTGAGTGGGAGGGTAGTTTGTTTACCAGTGTTGTGGCTATGTTTGTGAAGAAAGTGTTTAAGTAATTGGCTACATCCAGCTTGTCTGTGATGAGCGTGTTGTCCGTCTTTATGTTTATGTTTGAGAACCTGGTTTTAAGTTTTTTACTGCAGCCTAGTTGATTGTTGAGTAATTTCCAAAGTTCACGTGGTTTATTTTTGTTTTCCTCTGTTTTGTCATTGATGATTTCTTTTTTAGCAGTTTTGATCATGGAGTTTACGTCATTTCTTAGTCTGTTTTTTTCTAGTTTGAGTTCAGTCACGTGGTCTTGGAGTTCACTGCTCGTGCTTTTGTTAAGCTTTGACTGACTTTTACGAAACTCAGAGCATTTTTTGTCTCTGGCTTTCATAGCGGTCAGTATTTCAGTGTGCATCCATGGCTCAGCGCGATTTTTTACCCTGGTGGTTCTTAGGGGGGCCATGTTGTTTAGTATTGATGAAAATTTGGTTTTGAAGCCAAGCCAGGTTTCTTCAACCAGTGTACCATTGAGCTCATCTGACCAGTCCAGACTCTCCAGTTCGAGGTTAAAGGCCTCGCTAGAGTAGGTTTTGAGGTCTCTAGATGTGACTGTTTTGTGACAGCCAGCCTTTTGTTTTATCTTTTTGCGGGTACAGAATATCATATAATGATCACTTAACCCGCATGCTATAACCCCAGAATTGGAGATCTTGGACTTGTCAGAGGTCAGGATGAGGTCAATGGTAGTCTGAGTTGATTCACATACCCTTGTGGGTTGGGTGATTAGCTGGCTGAGGCCGTGCAGATCACAAAACCTATTGAAGGATTTGAAGACGGGTGCATCTTTTTGTTGCATATCCGTGTTCCAATCCCCAATAAGAATCATTTCATCAATAAGAAGGTAATTAAGATAATGGTAAAATCATATGAAGGAAGGAAGGGGAGGGTTATAATTAGATTCTTTATAACACCAGAAATACAGGGCAATTACACACCAGCACAGAAACCATGTTGGAGAAAATGTGGACAAGAAGTAGCGAACCACACACACATATTCTGGGGATGTCAGAAAATAAGAAACTATTGGGAAGAGATAGGAGAGATAATAAATGAAATAGTAGGATACGAAATACCCCAGGCAGGCCAAGTATTGTATCTGGGGAACCTATCACAGGAAGGAATTCAGGGGGAAGACAAATACTTGATTAAGATACTATTAGTAGCAGCCAAGAACGCTTTGACTAAACTTTGGTACAGAGTAGAAGCACCGACGAAGGAACATGTCTGATACTATGTCTTTATAATTTTGTATGTTGAACTGTATTGTCTATGTTGTTGAAAAAATGAAAATAAAAAATTTAGTAAAAAAAACAAAAAAATATGCGGATGTTGTAGTCAGTTTCATAACAACGTTAGCTGACAACATTGTCCCCACGAAGAAGGTGCAGGTTTTCCCAAACCAGAAACCGTGGGTGGACAACTCCATCCAAGTGGCCCTGAATGCTCGTATCGCTGCTTACAACTCGGGCCGAGCATCGGGAAGTATGGAAGAGTACAAGGTAGCAGCCTATATACTACGCAAAGAGGTTCGGGCTGCAAAACGGCGATATGCGAACAAGATGGAGACACAAATGGCACAGAACGACACGAGAGGCTTATGGCGGGGAGTACGAACGATAACTGATTATAAAGTCAGCCCCTCCTCAATAGTGAGTGCTGATGCCTCTCTCGCGGATGAACTCAACTCCTTTTACCCCATGTTTGGGGCGAGCAGTGGCGACGTTAGCTCACCGGCTAACGGTGCCACTGACGCGCCAGCTACCGCAGGGAGGGGGGTTCATCCGCAGGGGGACACACACTCTCTCATTGACGGAACACAGCGTGAGATTAGCGTTCATGGGAGCAAATACTAGGAAAGCTGCAGGCCCAGATGGGATAACAGGACGAATACTAAAGTCCTGTGCAAATCAGCTGGCCCCAGTATTTACATCCATATTCAATCTATCCCTGGCTGAGTCCATGGTCCCTGCCTGCTTCAAAATGTCCACTATAATCCCTGTACCAAAAAACTCCTCTCCAGCAGGCCTAAATGACTACAGACCGGTGGCACTCACCTCTGTGGTCATGAAATGCTTTGAAAGGCTGGTCAAGGACCACATCTGTGCCTCTCTCCCTAGTAGCATGGACCCACTGCAGTTCGCATATAGGACAAACAGGTCCACTGACGATGCGGTCTCCAGAGTACTACACAACACATAGGGCTGCCGCAAGTCACGCTGATTACTGCATCACCAGCTGTTTTTTGTTGTTGTTGTTGTTGTTTTTTTATAATAATAATTGTAGTGGCCGACTGTCATTCCTCGATGTGCTGACAGGCGTCCACGATGCACCCGTAATTAGTTCTCTACTCAGTATCAAAGTTTGTGATGTAAATATGTAAGAAAGTCCAAGTTGAGGCTGGTACAGTTTGCAAGGTTTTATTGTCCAAAAATGAATGATAGTAAATGAATGAGTAAATCAGAACAGTTGTGGACAGTTGTGGAACGCCCTACCCAAAGCTGTAAAGGAATGTGGATCACTACCCACTTTCAAAACCTCTCTCAAGGGACACCTACGGGAGACTGCAATTCAACACTGGCCCCTGTAAATATCCTAACCCAACCCCCTCCAATGTACAGTCATTTACCTAGTATGGTTTTGTCAATAGTCCAATGTACAATTTTGTTTGTTTGTACAGTGTCTCCCCCCCCCCCCCTCAATGTACAGTTTTGCTTGTATATACAGTGTGCCCCCCCCCCCAACCACCTCCAATGTAGATTACCCAGTATGGTTGTCAATATCCCAGTGTACCCAACCCCCCCACCCAACCTCCTCCAATGTACAGTTTCTACGTCAAATGTATATACTCCCTTTTCCTGACTCCTTCTGTATCACAAACAGTACTGTATTTGCAAATCTGGTATGTCATAAAGGTATAGATGTAGCAGTACTGACTATCTGTATGTCATATATGTCCTGATGAATTGAAAATGGGGGACCCTGATGTAAACAAGACGAAAGTCTTTCTCTGGTCTGCATCCCCTTAACAATTGTGTGTATTGAGCTGTACTGTATTGTACCCATTCTGCAATCTGTTAATAAAGTTTTCAATCAATCAATCAATCAATCAATTGTCAATTGCTCTATTTGTCAGTTCCAAACGGTGAGACAGGTAGGGAAAATGAATCTTCATAACAGGTGCATCAGATTCCAGTAATTAGCTAGGCTACTTATAGAGGTGGGGCTATAATGGAGGTGGTGAGCCCCCTAGTGTTCAAACATAAATAAGACACTAGTCTAAACTGCGGACCTCCCAAACTTTCAAACTTTTTAGATGAAGGAATGGGTACAATAGGAGACACGCCTCCAGTTTTTTCAAAAGTTTTTGACACGCCTCAGCTTCTGAGCTGAAGGCGTGTTTTTGCGGACCTCCCAAACTTTCAAACTTTAGACTGTTTTCTTTATACGTTTTTCTTTTTCTTTCTTTCTACCACAATACACGGCCACTGATGGATCCATGGGACTTGGTAAAGCACTATGGACCCAACTATGACCACTGATAAAAACGTAACTACACTAGCGTTATAAGAGCTAAACATTGCTACCATACAAGTGCATTGGTTTAGTGCACTTCCGGTTGCCACTGAGCGGAAATGTTTGTGCGGACCTGTTCTCCCAAACTGGTAAGCAAATGACTGTTTTTACGTTATTTTCATTTTTACGTTACTATTATTATTATTATTTTTTTTTATTTTGATCTTAACTGATCACTATGACTTTATTGCTTTTATCGTTATATATGCCTATAATTGTGTACAGCACTTTGAGCTACATGACATGTATGAAAGGTGCTTTATAAATACTTACTTACTTACTTACTTACTAAACGATATGAATTCTAATATTCTAGCAATATAAATCCACCAAGTCGGTTTTGGCTTCTACAATAATAATAATTATAGTTGTGTATAGCCTATTTTCTTCACGCCATGTGTTCGAAAGTTTCCACTCGCAGTTGCGCAGTTAACATTCTGATCGAATGTGCTTTGCTGCTACGGAAAGTTTCCGCTTTGAATTCTGCTAAAAACATGGATCTTGTAGCGAAACCCAATCGAAGGGCATTCGGATGCCGTAAATGCTGCCGTTTTGATCCCGAAAGAAGACTGAGTGGTCACGGTTAGTGAGGACAGGTAAGTTCTGGTTCTGTTCTGTTTGTGTGCTAAGCGCAGCTGCCCGCGTTAACGTTAGCAAGTTGGCTCCGGGTCTGTAACAGGTTGTAGAAAGCGGCACCTGGTAGAATAAGCTAAAATGTACTCCTGGGCCGTGTTATGGTATGTGTTGAAGGAAAGCCGCAGCTACACATAACGTTAGGGATTAAACTGTTGGCTATCTAATGTAACGATAGGGCTGAGTGAGCAGTTTAACTCTTGAGTGAGCCCCATGTAACCAGATCCATCACTAGCTTTAGCTGGTGTTAATTCGCTGGCCACCGGGTTGAACAAACGATTCCATGATGTTATTATCTGTTATGCAGATAGATAGGACACAATCAATCAATTCCTAGTTGGTTATTGAACCAAGCGTTTGCTTAACACTTTGACTGCCGGGAACCGTCTTTAGACGTCTTTGCTGGCCATGCTAAAGTTGCCGGAGGACGCGTTACGTCGTCCTTATATCAATATTTCAAAAATCTGCGATCGGATTCATATGTCCCCTCCGCTGGCCTGAGATCCACCAGCAGGACCCACTGAGCTCTCTGGCGGTTCAGGAGCGCCATCTGGTGGCCGATCGGCGCAATCGCCAAACAGGATGTTGCATAGAGGTTGTCCTAGACGTCCGTAGTACTTCCGGGCGCTCGCTATAGGTCATGGGACTCTGGCTCGTCACGCTACACGGTGATCGATTGGCAATAACTCGATAAACAACATGATTTGGACGTATATACCATTATACAAGCTGGAGATGGACCGGGTAAAAATATATCCCATAATGATAAGATTTCTACTCTACGATGATCGCTCAACGGCGCGCGGAGACTGGGGTGAGTTTCAGCGTGTAACGTTACCGTCTTCGATACTAACTGCTATTATCAACATTTGACCCACATTAGATGATTGGTATAACGCTGCCCATGGAATTATAAACGCCCCCTCGCCCATCCGGTCAACATCAGATGACGTGTAGTAACTTCTAGAAGTACGTCTAGTTGGAATTTTTTATATCGCGCTGATTGCCATCAAACTGTATTTCATCATCAATATAATGCATTTGGGGCTATATATCACGTTCTGGAGAAAGCTGCAGAAAGAGATGAAAACATACTTATACATTAGACCATACTTTACTATGAATATGTGAATGAAAAAGTTTAACGTTGCTACACAATGAACAATACATATAGGACTTTGAATGGGCCCTAATAATGGCAATGTAGCAATAGAATTTAAAAAGTTATAGCCCTGCAAAGAAGGGGACTTTCTCCATAGACAAATAGCGCTGGCAATCTATGGTATATCATGAATTTAACCTTAGGCAGCCAAAGTGTTAACGTTAGCTACCGCAACCAGTAGTTTCAAGAACAGCAGTTTACCAGCTGTTTTCAACCAATATTCCTGCTGCAAAGTCATCCTCTTAATGACAACACTGGAATAAAGATAGACATTTAACGTTAGACTATAGGGCTATAAAGAATAGACTACTACAGAAATAAATGCATTCGAAAAGTTTATTTAGGAACCAATTATTTGAACATGCATTTAAAAAAAATGTATGGCGGTTACCACGGCAGTTTGAATGGCTTTGCAAATGTGTGCGGTAAGGAAAAAATCAATACCGCGGCAGCCCTAACAACACACTATCTCACCTTGACAGTTAGAAGGGGGGCTATGTGAGATTGCTGTTCATTGACTATAGTTCAGCTTTCAACACCATAGTCCCCACCAGACTGGTTGACAAGCTGATCGATCTGGGTCTGACATGAGCCATGAGCGCCTGGATCCTGGACTTTTTAAGTGACAGGCCCCAGGCGGTCAGGGTGGGGGGTCATACCTCCAGCAAAATCACCCTGAGTATCGGGTCCCCCCAGGGCTGCGTTCTGAGCCCCCTGCTGTATTCACTGTACACACATGACTGTATGGCCAGGTTCAGCTCCAACTCCATAGTGAAGTTTGCAGACGACACGTGGTGGTGGGGCTGATCTCTAACAATGACGAGAAGGCCTATCGGGAGGAGGTTGATGAACTGGCATGCTGGTGCCAGGATAACAGCCTACTCCTGAACATTGGTAAAACCAAAGAGCTGATCGTGGATTTTAGGAGAATACAGCAGGGGACCTGACATGGTCAACACATAGATTCTGTGGTGAAAAAGGCGAAACAGCGCCTCTATCACCTGAGACAGCTAAGGAAGTTCAGACTAGTATCGGGGAAGATACTCCACTCCTTCTATTCCGGGGCTGTAGAGAGCATTCTGACTGGAACGTACACACGCTGCGAGAACAGAGACTCCAGCTCAGCTTCTTCCCCCAGGCCATCAGAACACTGAACACTGAACTCTCCACTCACAAGTACACATGAGCACACACACACAGACACACACACACAACACTCATGCGGCAACCGCTAAAACAATCACTTTAAACAAAATGTCACTTTAAATAATTGAAAAGTCACTTTAAAGGAAGGAGGTATTGTATAGTATAGTTGAGATACATTAAAGTTTAAATTGTATATTGTATAGTAGTGTACATAGGAACCAGTTTATCAGGAACTTAGCATGTATTTTTTTTATCATGCATATCTTGTGTCTTACCTATTTAATTTTTTTCTATGCCTATTTTTATTATTGTATTTTGCACAATCAATGCGGGCATGACCACCCGCATTCCACTGTATGCCCTGGTATGTATGTGACAAATAAACCTCTTGATTCTTGATTCTTGAAGGTGTAAGCCAAGGCCACAGTATTGTGCAGTACCTAAAACATTCAGTGTGAGGCACCAATACGCCGACGGGCGTCTAGACTGCCGGAAAACCAAAAGAAGAAGAAGACAAAAAAGCTGGGTGCGAGAGCGGAACACAGGCCCGACTATTTTCTGTTTCTGAAGAAGAATAATCGGCAGGTTCTCATGCTTCACTTACAACAACATGGTAAGCGTTTTTCTTGTAACCAACTCGCTCTCACACTTCCACCCGAAACATGCAATACTGTTTTCTGTTGTACTAGCTAGCTTAGCTATTTAGCACAAACAAGGGACTAAACACGTTTCGCAATTATTGATTGATTGATTGATTGATTGAAAAGTTTATTAACAGATTGCAGAATGGGGGTAGTGAAAGTGGGTAGTGATTCACATTCCTTTACAGCTTTGGGTAGGGCGTTCCACATTGATGTGGCATAATTGCGAAAAGTGTTTAGTCCCTTGTTTGAGCCGAATCTGGGTTTAACATTATTTGTGGAGCTCCCTCTGGTGTTGTGATTGATTGAAAACTTTATTAACAGATTGCAGAATGGGTACAGTACAGTACAGCTCAATACATACAATTGTTTGATTGATTGATTGATTGAAAAGTGTATTAACAGATTGCAGAATGGGTACAGTACAGTACATCTCAATACATACAATTGTTAAGGGGATGCAGACCAGAGAAAGACTTTCGTCTTGTTTACATCAGGGTCCCCCATTTTCAATTCATCATAACATATATGACATACATGACATACAGATAGACAGTACTGCTACATCTATACATTTATGACATATCAGATTTGCAAATACAGTACTGTTTGTGATACAAAAGTGTCCAGAAAAGGAGTGTATATACATTTGGCGTAGAAACTGTACATTGGAGGAGGTTGGTGGGGTGGGGTTGGGTTGGGTGGGTTGGGTGAGGGCTGTACATTGGAGGTGGGGGGGGGGGGGGGTTGGGTAGGGGACACACACACATTTTACACTGTACATTGGAATATTGACAAAGCCTTACTTGGTCATTTACTGTACAACTAGGTTAGGACATTTGTAGGGGCCAGTTTCGAATTGCAGTCTCACGTAGGTGTTTTTTGAGAGTGTTTTTGAAGGTGGGTAGTGATTCACATTCCTTTACAGCTTTAGGCAGGGCGTTCCACATTGATGTGGCATAATTGCGAAACGTGTTTAGTCCCTTGTTTGAGCCGAATCTGGGTTTTACATGATTTGTGGAGCTCCCTCTGGTGTTGTGATCGTGGTATTCACTGACCTTTGGGAAGTATTTTGACATGTACATGGGTACCTTGGTCGCGTAGTGTATCTTGTAGACCAGGCCCATTGCAAGTTGCTGTACTCTGTCGTCTACTCTAAGCCATCCTAGGTTGTCAAAGTGGGCAGGGGTGAGGTGGGTTCTAGGAGTCGGGTCAAGCAGTAGTCTGACTAGTTTGTTTTGAGATGTTTGTAATTTGGTTTTTAGTGCCTTTGAGGTGCTTTGGTACCATGAGGTGCAAGCATAGTCGTAGTACCCTTGAATGACTGCTCCTGCCAGAGTCTTCAGGGTATTCTTGTTTACCAGAGAGGAGATCCGGTACAAGAATCGAGTTTGTTGGTTGACTTTTTTTATTACATTGGATGCCATTTTGTCACAGGAAAGATTAGCCTCTAGGATGGAACCCAGGTAGGTAATTTCATCTTTCCTTGTGATAATATTGTCACCCACTGTAACTGCCACAACAATGTGGAACGGAACGCCCTTCTAGTTCAGCGCATTTCATAACTGTATGGGCTTTGTTTATACATGTACATGTACAGTGACGAGTGAATCTACCGTTGGTTGTTAAAAACGCGAAACATAATAATCAGTCAGCAGCGCTCCACTGCTACCGCAGCCCAACACAAGTGCGTTGGAACAGCAGCCCAACGGTACACAAGTTGGTTGCCCGCGTTGCCGCGCTTGCTCCTTGGATTTCATTTGGGACGTGGGACGGCTGCGCTTGCCTGCGCGTGGGGGCGGGGGGGCGCTGCCAATCAGAGAAAAGCCGAACACAAGTTGGTTGCCTTTAATATTCACGCTACCCACAGCCGTAAACAAATGTGAATCCCTACCCACATTCAAAACCGCTCTCAAATTGCTCTCAAGGCTGCTATTCGAAACTGGCCACCGTAAATGTCCAAACCCCCCACCCCCTCCGAATGGACAGTCTCCTCCCCACTGTATGTATATTTCCCCCCCCTCCCTAATGTACAGTCTCCGCCCCATCATATGTATATATTTTCTGTTAGGGTCTCTGGGTAACAGTACTGTATATTTGCATATCGTGTCACAAATGTAACAGTACTATATACCTGTATGTCCTGTATGTCATGTATGTTGTGTATGTCATAAATGTCACTATGAATTGAAAATGGGGGACCCTGATGTAAACAAGACAAACGTCTTTCCCTGGTCTGCATCCCCTTAACAATTGTGTGTATTGAGCCGTACTGTATTGTACCCATTCTGCAATCTGTTAAATAACGTTTTCATTCATTCATTCATTCATTCATTCATTCATTCATTCATTCATTCATTCATTCATTCATTCATTCATTCATTCATTCATTCATTCATTTATTTATTCATTCAGCTTTAATCTTACATACATTTCTTACCTCATACTATCCTGGTCAGCCTTTTTCTTTTCTCCCATTGTTCACATCCCACCCGTGTCTAGACCTACAAATGAGTCATTTGGTGGTTGACAGCAGCCCGTTGCACCAGCTAAGTAAAAATGTTGCCAAATTAGGCTATACAACACTACGTTTTAGAATAGAATAGAATAGAATAGAAATACTTTTATTATCCTGTGGGAAATTTGACCAATGCAATACTTTGATTTATGCAATACTAAAATAATCTAGTTCAACACTTGGATAAGTTAGATGCCATAGCATACAGCTGCAGTAATTTTTACTAGTTGTGTTTTAGTTTTTTTCCCTAATATTTTGAGATTGCCATTTTTCTGAAATATTTTTTTTTATGTAATGTTCTTATGGTACATTTCTTGGTAGCATTTTTGTGGCTGTGCGACTAATAGGGCAGGAGATTCGGTTGCTTGATATATGTTGTTTGTAGGGCTGTCTTAAATACTTCGAAGCTTCGAAGCTTCGTTCGATGGCACAAGCTTCGAACATTAACACTTTGGTTGCCTAAGGTTAAATTAATGATATACCATAGATTGCCAGCGCTATTTGTCTATGGAGAAAGTCCCCTTCTTTGCAGGGCTATAACTTTTTAAATTCTATTGCTACATTGCCATTATTAGGGCCCATTCAAAGTCCTATATGTATTGTTCATTGTGTAGCAACGTTAAACTTTTTCATTCACATATTCATAGTAAAGTATGGTCTAATGTATAAGTATGTTTTCATCTCTTTCTGCAGCTTTCTCCAGAACGTGATATATAGCCCCAAATGCATTATATTGATGATGAAATACAGTTTGATGGCAATCAGCGCGATATAAAAAATTCCAACTAGACGTACTTCTAGAAGTTACTACACGTCATCTGATGTTGACCGGATGGGCGAGGGGGCGTTTATAATTCCGTGGGCAGCGTTATACCAATCATCTAATGTGGGTCAAATGTTCATCATAGCAGTTAGTGTCGAACACGGTAATATTACACGCTAAAACTCACCCCAGTCTCCGCGGGCCGTTGGGCGATCAGCGTGGGGTAGACAGTTTTCCATTATGGGATGTTGAAATAGTCGGTCCATTTCCAGGTTGTATAATAATATATACGTCCAAATCATGTTGTTTTTTCGAGTTATTTGCAGCGATCGATGTTCACTGTGTGAAGACGGAGTCTCTCTAACATTAGCGAGTGCCCGGACCCCATATGGAGTGAGTCCTACCGGGTTAAAGGTTGACATCCGGTTTTGATCTGCCGATCGGCCACCAGATGGCGGTCTTGAACCGCTAGAGGATTGAGAGGAGATCACACTTGTGTCTCAGGCCAGCGGAGGGACATTATGAATCCGATCGCAGATTTTTGAAATATTGATATAAAGACGACGTACAGCGTCCCCCGGCAACTTTAGCATGGCCAGCAAAGACGTCTAAAGACGCCCCCTGGCAGTCAAAGTGTTAAAAAAAAATATCGAAGTTTAAATTTTTTTTTCTTTTTTTTCTACTTTTTACTTCAATGTGTGTGTGCGCATGGGGCCATTGGGTGGGGCCGGGGGACAAATACACTGGAGGAAAGTAACCCAGCTCAGCACTGCCCAAATTATATCATCACTATTGCCTGTTTGAAGGATATCATCCTCAAACACATATACACCACCTACACGCCTATTCTCAGTCCTTGCCCCACAATGGTGGAATGAACTACCACCCCAGTTAGGACAGCCGAATCCCGTCCAATCTTTCGCCGTCGACTAAAGACGCACTTCTTCAACCATTATCTGAAATAAAATAAAAAAAATAAAATAAAAAAAATCTAACCCTAACTAACCTTGTCCTAATAAACTAACCTACACTGTAACATGCAACACTTTGATGAATATTGTTACTCAGCTGATAGAGTTGTATCCTTCCTGATGACCTGTCGTACAGAACTTGTAAGTCGCTTTGGATAAAAGCGTCAGCTAAATGACTAAATGTAAATGTGAATGTAAATGCCTTGTAGAATTCCACACATAAGAAAGAAAGATACTGGGATGAATAAACAAAATAGGAAATAAAATGTAGAAATGCATGCAATACATAAATAAATATGAATCTCCATATATGAAATAGAACATTTAGATAAGGTGCTACTGAGATGTTTTGGTGAGTTCTTTGTTTTTTTGTGGAAGTAGCCCTTCTTAAAAATGCATAAACATTCAAGTTCAAGTTCTTTAATAGTTGTCATACAGAAGTACAGAATACTTTCATACAAAATGCTTCTTACTGTTACGCTCCAGAGACTGTGCTAGACAAGATAGTATCAAATAACATAATAACATAATATAGCATGAATTTAGAAGAAGAAAATGAGGTCACAGTGTTCGGTATAGACATATGTACAATGTTCTGAGTTACCATATAATATACAATACACAATACTATGCAGTGTACTAATGTACAGTACTATCTAGTGCAAAGCAGAAATGGGATGAGGTACAATTTTAGGTACAATTTACAGTAAGGTGTACGAGTTGTAGTGCAATCCTTCATCCATAAATATAAAGTGTGGGGAGTGGGTGCTACAGTGTGTTTGTTTAAAGTGGGTGTGTGCTATAAGTGTGTGGAGTGGGTGCTACAGTGTGTTTGTTTAAAGTGAGTGTGTGCGTGTGGATGTGTGTGCTATGTGCGTTTGGTGGTTGTTGTTGTGTAGTGTTCATTCATTGTTCGTTTAGCAGCCTGATGGCCTGGGGATAGAAGCTTCTTCTGAGTCTTTCTGTGCTCGCCTTGAGACTCCTGTATCGCTTGCCTGACCGCAGCAGTTCAAAGAGGCAGTTGTTCGGGTGACTGGAGTCTTTAATGATTCTCTTAGCCTTGCCCTTGCAACGCTTGTAGTAAATGTTCTGGAGGGTGGGGAGCCCCCCTCCAATTGTGCGTTCGGCTGAACGTGTCACTCTTTGTAGTCTGCTTTGGTCTTGTGCAGTGCTATTCCCAAACCAGGAGGTGATGTTGCCGGTCAAGATGCTCTCTATTGTACATGAGTAGAAGTTCTTAAGGATCTTCTGGCTGACTTGGAACTTCTGATAATTGGTCTGTAGTGGGGTCTACAAGGTCTACATTGCCGGACCTTGTAGACTGACATAATTCTGTGCATAGTTTAGTCTACACAGGCCATATTTCAAATAATCAAAATCTTACTTCATTCATCTTAAACATTCTTGATTTGGGGGATTGGTGGTTCCCATGAAATCTGAAGTTGTTCAAACGACAACAGCGATCCACCTTGAATTAAATCACACAGCCGTGTTGGCTGTGTCACAGTCACGAAAGGGGCTACTTAATTAATTAATCCAATCCACTTTATTTATAGAGCACATTTAAAAACAACAAAGTTTACCAAAGTGCTGTACAAGTCCCACAACATAAGATAAAAAAAAAAATATTATTATAAAAAAAAAATGAATAAATTTTTTTTAAATTCAAAGCTTCGAATTAAAATCGAAGCTCGGCCCCGAAGCTTCGATTGCCAAAAAAAAATTCGAAGGTCAGCCCTAGTTGTTTGATCCATATTCAGCAAAAGCATAGGCGGCGGGTGAGCTGGAGATTAGTGGGATGGAACTTGCGAATTTTTTTCCCTTTTTTTTGGTTGCACGCAAATGATGCTGTCGAAAGGAGCGGACACGGACAAGTTAAACGAGTAGCCTCCAGCTGCATCCCCGGAGAATCCGCTCACTGGCTACTTCCGCCAGCCACAGGACACGCGCTGATTCGCGGAAAGTACGGAAGTAGGCGTGTTCGAGATTGATTTAGGCTCGCCTCGAAAATAGACGAGAGTAGCCGAGTGCAGCCGGGGGAGGAGTCAGAACGTCGGACACTTCAGATTTGACTACAGCCTGCTCGTCTAGTCTCGCATGGCAGATACGCATTCACGTCACCACCTCACAGACATACACACCTGTCCAGCTCATTATAATGCGATGGCCGTGTGCACATTAGATTAGATTCAAATGTACAGCACACCATATAATACTGCTATAGTGGAATATACTATTCATAATCCATAAAGTATACCATCTTGTTGCGCGCTCCTGGCCACCGCAGCGCGCACGCACGCACACACACACACACACAACACACATAATTCAGTTTTGCATCAATATATACAGTATTGAGGCAAAACAGACGACGTGTGTGTGTGTGTGTGTGTGTGCAGGGGCGTAGCTGTAGATTCTGGGCCCCATGAAATAATTTATTAGTGGGCCCCCAAGTAATGCGAGCGTGCGGGAGCGCGCAAGATATTTTTTTTTGCCATTTATTTATTGATGAAAACGCATAATATGGTTTTTAACTATACATTCGGATCAGCAGTTCAGCACCTGCACTGTTGGTGGGTGAGCCTAGTAAAGGATGTCGCATTGCGTTCATCTTCAATGAATGGACCAATGCAATAGTCTACCAAAGAACCTTGAGTCGCACTAGGCTGGGAACAACCCTGGGTCAAGTGATAGTAAACTGGACTGGACGAACAACATCGAGGCCCTACAGGAAGGGACAGAGCAGACTGTTCTTCCTGAGAAGGCTCAGGTCTTTTAATGTCTGCAGCAAACTGCTGCAGATGTTCTACCAGTCTGTGGTTGCTGGTGCCCTCTTCTTCGCTGTGGTATGCTGGGGGGGCAACACCAACACACACAAAATAAACAAACTGGTGAGAAATGATGGTAAAAATCTATGGAATGTTTTAAATCAAATTATGGGTAGAAAATCCAATGTCTGTACACCTTTTGTTGTCATATGGAATTGTCCTAACCAAACCATGTGATATTGCCAACCATTTTAATGATTTTTATGTAAGTAAGATATCTCATTTTTACCCAGCTGATGAATGAATGAATGAAAACTTTATTTAACAGATTGCAGAATGGGTACAGTACAGTACAGCTCAATACATACAATTGTTAAGGGAATGCAGACCAGAGAAAGACTTTCGTCTTGTTTACATCAGGGTCCCCCATTTTCAATTCATCATAACACATATGACATACACGACATACAGATAGACAGTACTGCTACTAGGGCTGCAACGATTAGTCGACATAATCGACGACGTCGATTATAAAAAATCGTTGACGAGAAATTGTTGCGTTGATTAGTCATTAAAAAAAAAAAAAAAAAAAAAAACGTTATTTAATTATTTTTTTTGTGTGTGTGCACTACCTATCTTTGTGAGAGTGGCTTCTGGTTCCAGACAACATCATAACATGATGATCCCATAGCAAATTTTGGACATTGAAAACATTGTTCCCCTGCAGGAGATGATGATCAGACTAGACACACAATTAGAGCTGCCGCGATTACCGCATTACCGCGGTATCGCTGTTACATCACGGCCACCGCAGAGTAGGCTGAATACCGCGTCACCGCTGTTTTTTATAATAATAATAATAAATTACCCTCCTCTCGTTGGGCTTGCGGCTCTGCAGATATACCCTACTTCTCTATCGAGGTTCCAAGCGACCCTATTGGGTACCAGAAAAGTTACGTGAAACATTGCAGACCACTGATTGGTCAGAAGAGAGACGCGTCACACGTTGTAGCGTCATGCAGTGTGTTACCACCAATCGGCAAGCGCGTATTAGGTTTTTACTTCCTGAATGTCAGATCATCACAACACGGCTAATAACGTTAGCTTTAACTCTCCGCCGGAGTGGACTATCATCGCGCCTCAGGAGTACTAAACAAGACATAATGATTTTACTGTCTGCAACGAATGTTATAATAAAAGCCCTTCGTTCTACAGGGCTGTACGTTAACTTTTTTTGCACATAGCACTGGTGCTACAGAGGTTGATAGTTTTGTAGCACAGGCCAAAATCTTGTAGCACAAGTATAAAACGTGTTATATTTGTAACAGTCACAAATGTGCCTATTGTATTTGTGTTATTTAGTTGCAGTGCCATGTTTGGCTGTCATTTAGTATATCGCCATGTGTTATTATTACTATAATAGTAATACTCTCATATGCTATTTTCAATTAATATCATAAACAACATAAGGAATATTAGCATAATTTTGAGTGGACTGAAGGAATGAGTCAGCGTTAATAGTTTTAAATGCAAATAATTTATTGAAACATAGAAGTGGGGTCGGTTGGGACACACACACACAATGGGGGACCCTGATGTAAACAAGACAAACGTCTTTCTCTGGTCTGCATCCCCTTAACAATTGTGTGTATTGAGCCGTACTGTACTGTACCCATTCTGCAATCTGTTAAATAAAGTTTACATTCATTCATTCACACACACTGTTTCAACTCACCACCCCCGCATCATATTGTAGTCTAGTCTTCAAACTTCCACTCCTCTCGAAATTTTTTATATTTGAATATCAACATTATCTGTCCATCCTCAGTTTACTATAATATACTCCTGTCCTGAGTCCTGACTAGTGACTTCATCGTCTTTCCAAACGCACGCACGCACACACACACACAGGGAAGGGGAGAGAGTGCCCCCCATTTCCCTTTCCACACTGTGTCTGCTGGCTCTGCCTGATCAGGATTAGCTTGTTAGCTTGCTAACGTTGTAGTGATTGTAATGGTACATAAACGTTAATTTCGGGCGATGTGCGCATAAAGGAATGGCGACGGTGCAAAGCATGTAGATGCATTTGACCCGTTGCGAGAAAAAAAAAACACACCGGACTTATTTCGGGACGTGTAGGCGCACTGCTGTGTGCGCACCAACACGCTGCTCTGCTTGCAAGCACGGATAGGGCGGATATGACTCGTCGAGTTGTCACGGAGTTTTTTTCAAAATAAGAGTATCATATGCACCTGAATGTTGCTAGCTGTCGATCCTAGTTATTATAGCTGGAGCTGCGCGTGGGCAGAAATGAGACCCGCTACAGGATTTTCAAAATAAGAGTATCTATATGAACCGAATCCCTATCGCACCAGTGCTAGTGAAGTAAATCCATCCATCGCACAGACAGCTGTTGCTGTAGCACGTGCGAGATATATGTCGCACTGTACACCCCTGTTCTATACACTTGTCTGATTGAAAACTTTATTAACAGACCGCAGAATGGGACAACTCAGCACGCTCTGAGCAAAGAAAGGAACTGAGATATGAATAGAGTATTGCTTGCTATGGTCCGGTAAATACGCTGATGTTATTGAACGTATAACTATATAATGTCAATGCCACAAAACGAATGCCTTTATTATAAAGTAGTAACTTTATAGTAATAATAATAAGAAAGGGTCGGGGGGGTTAGGGGTAACCACCCCTGCCCGCGACACCGAGTGAACGGCGCACGACCAGAGGGGAAACTTCGAATCCGTGTTTCACTTTCAATAACTAATGCGTGCTTGCCGAATCCCAAACAATATTCATGCTGCAAAGTCATCCTCTAAAGATAGACATTTAGACTAGAGGCAGGCTATATGCTATAAAGAGTAGACTACTACTAAAAAAAATAAATGCATTCAAACTTTTTTTTTAATTTTTTTGTGACAGAGGCCAAACGGCGCTACAGGGATAAAATTGAACTCCAGTTTGAACAGGCTGACTCTAGAGCTATGTGGCAGGGGCTTAAAACGATGACAGACTACAAAGGCGCCTCCCTCAAACTGAACAGTGACATCTCCTTAGCAAATGACCTCAATACCTTCTATGCGAGGTTTGATGCTGGTAATAACAACACCAGCCCACAAGCCACGGCAATGGGGGGGGGGGGGGTCTGCTGCTGATGGAGACTCAGTGTTCAGGGTAACAGAGCATGAGGTGAGGCAGACCTTTAAAAAAGTGAATATCAGGAAGGCAGCAGGTCCGGACGGCATCCCCGGCCGCGTCCTAAAAGTCTGTGCCGACCAACTGGCCCCGGTATTCACTGACATATTTAACCTGTCCTTAGAACAGGCTGTCATCCCCACCTGCCTGAAGAAGTCCACAATTATCCCTGTACCCAAAAAATCCAAGCCTGCTTGCCTCAACGACTACCGCCCTGTAGCTCTCACCTCCATAGCCATGAAGTGCTTTGAGAAGCTAGTAAAGGGCTACATCTGCTCCTCTCTCCCCATCAACATGGACCCCCTGCAATTTGCATACCGCCCCAACAGGTCCACGGAGGACGCCATAGCCCATGTGCTGCACACAGCAGCATCACACCTGGACAAGAGGCAGGGGAACTATGTGAGAATGCTATTCATCGACTACAGCTCGGCATTCAATACCATAGTCCCCTCCATACTCATAGCCAAGCTCAGGGACCTGGGCTTGAACTATGACCTCTGCCAGTGGGTCTTGGACTTCCTGACGAGCAGACCCCAGGTGGTGAGAGCAGGCAACTGCACCTCCTCATCCATCACCCTCAACATAGGGGCCCCCCAGGGCTGTGTTCTGAGTCCCCTCCTCTACTCCCTGTACACACACGACTGTGTGGCTCAGCGGAGTAGCAATACAATCATCAAATTTGCTGACGACACAGTGGTGGTGGGCCTGATCTTTGCCAACGACGAGAGGGCCTACCTGGAAGAGGTCAAGGTCCTGGCGGGATGGTGCCAAGAAAACAGCCTCTCCCTGAACGTCAGCAAAACAAAGGAGATGATTGTGGACTTCAGGAGGTCGGGGGTCAAGGACTACAGCCCCCTCAGCATCGACGGGGCACCGGTTGAGAGAGTCAACAGCTTTAAGTACCTCGGAGCCTACATATCCGAGGACTTGACATGGACCACACACATTGACAGTGTTGTGAAGAAGGCACGACAACGCCTCTACTTCCTCAGGCGCCTAAGGAAGTTCCAAGTCAGTCAGAAGATCCTTAAGAACTTCTACTCATGTACAATAGAGAGCATCCTGACTGGCAACATCACCTCCTGGTTTGGGAATAGCACTGCACAAGACCGAAGCAGACTACAAAGAGTGACACGTTCAGCCGAACGCACAATTGGAGGGGGGCTCCCCACCCTCCAGAACATTTACAACAAGCGTTGCAGGGGCAAGGCTAAGAGAATCATTAAAGACTCCAGTCACCCGAACAACTGCCTCTTTGAACTGCTGCGGTCAGGCAAGCGATACCGGAGTCTCAAGGCGAGCACAGAAAGACTCAGAAGAAGCTTCTATCCCCAGGCCATCAGGCTGCTAAACGAACAATGAACACTACACAACAACAACCATCAAACGCACATAGCACACACATCCACACGCACACACTCACTTTAAACAAACACACTGTAGCACCCACTCCACACACTTTATAGCACACACTAACTTTAAACAAACACACTGTAGCACCCACTCCCCACACTTTATATTTATTGATGAAGGATTGCACTACAACTCGTACACCTTACTGTAAATTGTACCTAAATTGTACCTCATCCCATTTCTGCTTTGCACTATATAGTACTGTACATTAGTACACTGCATAGTATTGTATATTATATGGTAACTCAGTTACGTCTATTCTGCATCGAACATTGTACATATGTCTATACTGAACACTGTGACCTCATTTTCTACTTCTAAATTACATGCTATACTATGTTATTTGATACTATATTGTCTAGCACAGTCTGGAGCATAACAGTAAGAAGCATTTTGTATGAAAGTATTCTGTACTTCTGTATGACAACTATTAAAGAAACTTGAAACTTGAAACTTGAAACTTGGCAGTAATGAAGTCAGCTTTCTTGACAGCTGATTGACAATTCCATAATCCTCCCCGTACTATGACAGTTGTATTAGTGGCTGTAGGAGGGTAAGAGAGATTAGCCGGGTTGCTAGCAAACTGCCGTGGATGGGTTGAATCTGTTCTGGAGGAGCAGATTGTGGATAATAGGTATGAGACACATTGTGGTGTCAAGAGTGGCAGGGAGAAAGTTGAAGGGAGTAGGGCGGAAGCGAGGTAGTAGAGAAATAGCAGAGTGGGAGGGAAAGGACTTTTTTTTGGAGTGGACAAGATAGGATTATGGTGTACTTAGCACTAGGTGGATCCCTGGATCCCTCGGCGGAAAACTCCAGGAAAACTCCTCTCTTTGTCCCTCTTTGTTTCTCGACGCTTCGCTGACGCTAAGCCAGCAAGTCTATAAATCACTATCACTAATTACTGATGACTGATGAGTGACACCTGCAGCAAAAGGCCCATGCACAGTGGCCACGCCTCCAGTTTCTGTCAGCTGGGTGAAACTAATTTACAATTAACAATTTCCACAACACAATTCTTAGTCACACACTTCAAAATGATGTACACAAGTATTATTCAGTTAAATGATCCTACCCTCTCTGCTGTTTGTCAATAGGCCGTAAGGTGAAGGCTGTATCGTTTCATCCCGTTCCCGCACCTCGGCGGCCTACGCAATTTTCACTCTGGGTGAAAGATATATTTGTGTAGATTTAGGAATACATTTAATGTTGTTAAAAAAAATCACACCGATGCATGATGTCCTGTCGGGGAAATTATTCGATAAACCTCCATACACACAACCCCCTCCAATGTACAGTTTCTTCCTTGAATGTATATATGTATATATTTTCTTTTAGGATCTCTGTCTCTTAAACAGTACTGTATATTTGTATATCTTTTATGTCATAAATGTCTGGATGTAACAGTACTGTATCTGTATGTCGTGTATGTCATAAATGTCATGATGAATTGAAAATGGGGGACCCTGATGTAAACAAGATGTAAACAAGAACTTTTCTCTGGTCTGCATCCCCTTAACAATTGTGTGCATTGAGCCGTACTGTATTGTACCCATTCTGCAATCTGTTAATAAAGTTTTCAATCAGTGGTCGAGCGCAAGATACGTGACAGAACTCGCACCAATACGTCAAATAAAACTATGCAGTGACCAAGTATCCATTCGCGAGGAAAGATCTAGTCCCGACTTTAAAATTATGATTGCGCAAAACCGGGTAGATTCTAAATGGAGAATTCCTAAATCTACACCAATAGACCTTTCATGCAGAGTGAAAATTTAGTAGTCCCCCAAGGTGGGAACGAGAATCGTTTTCTAGCCACTTCTCAGGCTTCACCTTATGGCCTACAATGGGATAAATGCCATTCAGATGCAGTAAGCAAGGCAGAAGTGAAAGTGTCCATGCAGGGCTGTACACTGCGACGATCTCGTCGCAAATTGCCCCTTAATTTGGCCGTTGCGAGTTGGAAATATTATTTGGGAGCAACGTTGCGAGTTGTGATTTCAACCCTTCATTCGCATTTCACTCCTAAATTAATCCATACAAATTGGATACATTAAAAAAAAAAAAACATTAGCCTACAACCAAGGCTGTACAGTGCGACACAATGTCGTGGTGCTATGAAAGAATCTGTCGGCAATGAATGAACTTACTGCGATCACCGATAGCCTGAGTGAAAAAAAAGATTTGCGTGTGGAGTGAATCTGGGTCACGCTATATACTTGGTAGTGGTACTTGTAGTCTATCGTGCGATTAAAGACCATGTCCCTATCTGCGTAGTCTATACATCCAACACCAAATCCCATAATTCCTAGCAAAACGAAACTGAATGTGGCATCTCTTCCTTTCAATATGGGCTATTGCATCGCCAAAGAAGCACCTCCTTTCAATACATAAGCACCTCCTTTCAATACATTTAAGACGCAAATTTTGCTCTGCAAGAACAACTGAGTGGATATCAGTCCATCTTATGACAACCACGTCCGATGTGGAGAGATGATAAGATGATGATGATTGACGTGATGATGTGATGATTGATTGACGGGGACATGGACACTTTTAACGTTCACGTTCAGCCATGCATTAGGTGAGTACTAGTAGCCCACTATTAGGACGTGAAATACTGTCTACTTAAATTGATAAAATATCAACCTATCTATCTATCTAATAATGAGACAATATGCAAATAAGATAATACTAATAATTGTCACGGTTCCCCCGTATATGAAATGAAAGTGGCTTGCAACTTTGCTGCTGGTAAAATCACTGTTTATTTCTCGTTTAGCATAGTATTACATTCCACTTCTATAAACAATCAAAGTCCTACCGTAAGAGCCTCATACGGGTCAATTAAACCTTTTTGATTAGTCTTTCCTTCGAGCTAAGTTGGACTGAACATTTCACTGTCAAAAGCGCAAATGTAAATAAGGTTGCGTCGCAACACGGTTTTCAAAATAAAGGTCACATATACAAATACCTCTCAATTCTTATAAAAAAAAGTCCCGGATATACATAAACATTAATTGGCATAGATCTCTATAACAGCCTCTCCCTGAACGTCAGCAAAACAAAGGAGATGATTGTGGACTTCAGGAGGTCGGGGGTCAAGGACTACAGCCCCCTCAGCATCGACGGGGCACCGGTTGAGAGAGTCAACAGCTTTAAGTACCTCGGAGCCTACATATCCGAGGACTTGACATGGACCACACACATTAACAGTGTTGTGAAGAAGGCACGACAACGCCTCTACTTCCTCAGGCGCCTAAGGAAGTTCCAAGTCAGCCAGAAGATCCTTAAGAACTTCTACTCATGTACAATAGAGAGCATCTTGACCGGCAACATCACCTCCTGGTTTGGGAATAGCACTGCACAAGACCAAAGCAGACTACAAAGAGTGACACGTTCAGCCGAACGCACAATTGGAGGGGGGCTCCCCACCCTCCAGAACATTTACTACAAGCGTTGCAAGGGCAAGGCTAAGAGAATCATTAAAGACTCCAGTCACCCGAACAACTGCCTCTTTGAACTGCTGCGGTCAGGCAAGCGATACAGGAGTCTCAAGGCGAGCACAGAAAGACTCAGAAGAAGCTTCTATCCCCAGGCCATCAGGCTGCTAAACGAACAATGAATGAACACTACACAACAACAACCACCAAACGCACATAGCACACACATCCACACGCACACACTCACTTTAAACAAACACACTGTAGCACCCACTCCACACACTTATAGCACACACCCACTTTAAACAAACACACTGTAGCACCCACTCCCCACACTTTATATTTATGGATGAAGGATTGCACTACAACTCGTACACCTTACTGTAAATTGTACCTAAAATTGTACCTCATCCCATTTCTGCTTTGCACTAGATAGTACTGTACATTAGTACACTGCATAGTATTGTGTATTGTATATTATATGGTAACTCAGAACATTGTACATATGTCTATACCGAACACTGTGACCTCATTTTCTTCTTCTAAATTCATGCTATATTATGTTATTATGTTATTTGATACTATCTTGTCTAGCACAGTCTCTGGAGCGTAACAGTAAGAAGCATTTTGTATGAAAGTATTCTGTACTTCTGTATGACAACTATTAAAGAACTTGAACTATAAACGGCCCAACACATTGATCACTTTAGGCACACACTGAAACCAGTAACATCACAAATATGAAGCAGGTAATTACCCATACAAATAATAAACCTTTCATGGGGTTATTTACAATAATAATTCATTTGATTTCTAAAGCACTTTTCATTGTGAAACAAATGTATACAGAGTTTCTTGTCCTCCTGATTAATGCAATGGTGTGTGTGTGTTGTGGTGATCTCATTCAAGGAGCACTACACAAGCGCGCGCACACACACACACAGTTTGTTGTTTTTGTTCTATTAGTGATTTACACACTTTCTCAGTTGGTTCATTATAAAAGATACAAACCTGAAAACAAACGCACTTAAATGTTAAATAAAAGGACCACAGTAATGAGGCAGGAGGAACATATTTTTTTAATAATGGTAAAATTGTTATTTAAAAATGTGCCCCTAAAAAATATCTTTTGCCCCTAAATTTCTCATTTAGGGGCAAGTGTGCCCCTAGTGAAAAAGCTTAGCGTACAGCCCTGCCATGGCTCTTTGGATAACAGTTGATTTAGTAAAGCAAAGTGTACTAAATCATGCAGGAAAAGACACGAGCACCATTCTATTCAAAGTCTTGAGTCAGTTTCTACATTCATCAAAGTCAAAGTCAGCTTTATTGTCACCTCTCATAATGTGCAAGACATACAGAGAGATGAAATTTTGTTTCCCCCTTCCCACAGTGTATATAAAAAACAAGATCTAATATAAACATAAAGTAACATATAGTACACTATAAACACATGGACAGTATACAGAACTATATACAATGTAGACGGTAGCTAAAAAAAAGTTAATGTATGAGTGAATGTAAATATGGAGGTAAACCAGAACTTAGTGCAAAACATTCATGTGGTAGACGGTATTAACGGTATAGAAAGTACACCGGTATGAATTTGCGCTACGGTATGGATTTTGACTATACCTTGTGACTGGTAGACTAGAGCAGCTCTAAAGTAGCAATGACTTTAACTTGACGATTCACTCTGAAACGGAGGTCTAGGGCCGCCCTCCACAGGTGCGTTTGATAGAGCTGGCGGACACTTGGTTGTGACTCCGATTAAAGAATCACAGAGGCGTGCTTCAGTTAATGATTTGTATTTGGGAATTTGCGTGTGGTTGTCTACTAAGGAATACAATACATTAGTAAACACAGTAGTGACGTACATAAACATGTGGTCTATAGCTACAATAATATTCATTAATAATATAATACAACTAGTAACTAAGACAATCACTTAACCGGAGTTATTATATAACCTACAGACTATGCAGGGAAATTACTCATGCAGTACATGCAAACAATATAAGTAGGCAGACTGTAAACCAAGTGTAAAGATACATTCAATTCACTAACAGTAATGAGTGAGTTATATTTATATATATGGCTGTAACTGAGGGGTACAATTCCCTGACTGTATTGTTAGATATGGTATTTAATACCACTACCTCTTGTACTTTAACTTCTGGCCATCCAGTACATGATATAAGTATGATGAACACTTTCCCACCTGATGAAACGAATCCACACAAATGTACAAATCGAAGGTTTAATATAGCAAAAGGTATATACAACGTTCACTTGTTTACACTTATGATTTGAAATATGCACTTGTATGGCAAATGAGTATTCGTAGGTAAATCAACATTGAATGTCCAATCTCTGGTTACGCAGGGAGTAAGTATACAACCTGGATATTTAGGAAACTATAGCGATGGTACTTAAATGATTATAGCTGGATACACTAAGGGGGGGGGGGGGGGTCCCGCTGGTTGTAAGACAGTAGGAGGGGGGGGTTAGAGAAGCCGCTGGCGGTATCCCATCTGGCCGACGGTTTCTTGGGAGAATTCAAAGTCTTGAACACGGTGCCCACAGAACCTCGGTCCGCAGACGAATACAGCTGGACCTTCTGGTGGACGGTAGCTGCCGGTCCACAACGAAGAGACGTGAGGCGACCTCACTGGTGTAGAGCGCCGTCTCACCTGGAGTCCTCTCCGGGGGGTAGTTCCAACACTCCGCAGTGTTGGCTGTTATCCATGGAATAATCAAAGCACCCAAAGCATAATCCAAGCCGTGGAAGGCTCGCCGTCGTCCGGGTAGAGTAATCCAATATACAGGTCCAGTCGCCCTGGCCCGGAGCTCCTCGGATGCAAGCACCACTAGGGGTCTGCCCAGCCTGGTTAAGCGTCCAGATAACGTCAGGAACGATGGGGGTACTGATAACTTTAGAACTCTAACCGAACGATGCACCATACATAAATAGACTATTATTAGCTTAATAGAATACGTCCAACTCGACGGTATAGTGCCAAACTATGACTATTCAACTATCAATCTACATGATATCTCAATGCCTATTCTGAGGCCAAGTAGGCCTTACTACACCACACGTGCGTCGTGGGTGAGGCTTCGCGTCTGTCACTCTGTTGGAGGGTAAAGAACTGGACTAAAAGAAAGTTCTACTTTACTTGCGCCATATATATATGCGCTATGAACAAATAGTACCATTCGTATTTCGCCAGACATATTCCTGCGCGGAACCGGGGCTTGCCACGACATGTTGGGCGGCACGATTGAACTTGAACCTAGGGGTATGGCAACCTGGCGCCAGGTTCTCGTCCAATGGTAGAATGAAACTATTATGGGCTGTTTAGTAGACTAAAGGGATATTCAGTGCATATTGTACAAAGAATATACAGGGGATATCAAACGATATACAAATACAACTAAATATATATATATAAATAAACATATATATTCGGTTTAATCTGATCCTTCACAACAATGGCCAAAAACGTTATCGCGATAAAATTATAATATTATTTTCATATAACTTGATATCGATAATTATCGTCGATATAATGTCTGTCAAGTTTAATTACGGTAACTTCTTATGCCCGGCGCCGATGGACGGGCTATTAATAGACTTGTTTTGCTGCTGCGAATGTCTCGAGTTGATGTCGTCATCAGTCCGCGCACGTTAGCAGTTAATCAGAGCAAGCGGTGTATCCCATGACAATGTACTAAAATACTCCGTTCTGCCCCAATACATTGCAACGACGTCCACCGTATACCCCACACTACTATAACCGTGGCATCAGAATTCACGCCACACACCCACTCGGCACGTAAACTATAAAATAGCGCCGTGCAAGCTAATTATCCTAGCCAGCCTTGTTTACAATGTACTAAATATCACCTAAAATACTCTGTTCCGCCCCAATACATTGCAACGACGTCCACCGTATACCCCACAATACTATAACCGTGGCATCAGAATTCACGCCACACACCCACTCGGCACGTAAACTATAAAATAGCGCCGTGCAAGCTAATTATCCTAGCCAGCCTTGTTTACAATGTACTAAATATCACCATAAAATACTCTGTTCTTCCCCAATACATTGCAACGACGTCCACCGTATACCCCACACTACTATAACCGTGGCCTCAGAATTCACGCCACACACCCACTCGGCACGTAAACTATAAAATAGCGCCGTGCAAGCTAATTATCCTAGCCAGCCTTGTTTACAATGTACTAAATATCACCATAAAATACTCTGTTCTTCCCCAATACATTGCAACGACGTCCACCGTATACCCCACACTACTATAACCGTGGCCTCAGAATTCACGTCACACACCCACTCGGCACGTAAACTATAAAATAGCGCCGTGCAAGCTAATTATCCTAGCCAGCCTTGTTTACAACTTGAGTCCTACCTCTCTACCCAGAGGTGCAGCGCGGGTCTCCTTCCGCTGTCCGCCATCTCCTTCACTGATTGGTTGTTAGTGCGTGTGCTCATATCCAAGCTTGGAAAATCGATATATCGAAACTTTGCGACCACGTTTCATGTTTATTTCGAGGAAATAATTTATCGCGATAGTTATCGTTATCGTTTTATCGCCCAGCCATAGCCTAGCTAACATACAACTAAGCTAACCAACATAGCATAGCAAACAGCATCTCAATAGAGTAAGCTGAATGAATGAATGAATTAGGCAGGAACTAAACATAAGTACTGTACTTACGTCTGTCATTGAAGCACACTTTCCCCAAAGGGACAGAAGTAACTGCCGCGTACCGTCAGACAGCTGAACTGAGACCAAACTTGCGCGAGGTTAGAAAAAACTCTTAAAGGGCCAGTAACCTTATCAGCAGACCAGAATGCGACACTAGCTGGAGCACATCACACTGAACAATTACACTGGCATAAATCAATTACCCTTTCCTGTCAACAACAACATATTAAAGGGCTATTACAGAACAAAGTCATCTTATTAACAGGGGCTTTCCTACACACTCGATGTTTGCAGTGGTCGTTGCATAGTGTTTAATTGTACAGAGTTTTTCTCCACTTGCTCACGGACCTTGTCATATCGTTTTGGCATTTCAATTTGGCTAAGGAGGCCGAGAGGAGACTTGCTTTAGCGCAGCAACAGGCTAACATTAGCCGCTAACTAACGTTCTAACGTGACTCCGCGGCACCAGTTCCATTAGTGATGAAACCCCCTTTGTATTGACGAGGCTTGACAACGGACGTTCAAAGATAACTTCACATGTATTCGCTATTAGTGTCTTTATATCGCTTTGTCCATCGGGCTGCTCCCGTTTCCAACTCTGTGTGTTGACAATGACATCCTGGTGTGACATCATCAACTACGGCAACTTAGGACGTTCAAACCTCAAACTCAAACCTAATACATCACTCTCTCTCTCTCTCTACGTTGTCAAACATGTACACTAAAGTTAAGTTAAGTTGGCGTTTTATTGTGTTTGAGTTGTTTGAGGGAAAGAAACCTCCTGCCCTGCTGTAGTTTTATTTTCACTTTGTGTCGCTTGATTTGATTGTATTTCATGAAAAAAGTGTTTTTCAGAGATGGAAGTAACTTGAGAAAAGGTTTTGCATTTTTCTATTGCAGTTTTGCACAATGTTCTTAAAATACCTCTGTACTATGTGAAATATGTCCTAGTAATACAATAGTACAGTAATAGCTGCCATACCAGTGTTTTACTCCTTCAGAAGCATTTATATAGACATTTTAAGATAAATGAATATACCGTGATATATACCGTTACCGTCTTATACTTCAAATTATACAGTGATATACATTTTAGACCATACAGTCCAGTCCTACTTTTGGCCTGTAATATTCTTGATGATTAGAACTGCCATCTAACCTGTGTTTTATTCTCAGTGGAGCAGTCTCAAAGATCTGAACCCGTCCCAAACCGTGGCAATGAAGCACACTGCTCATCTCCTGTCCTCAAGAAGCTGTCTGTGGTACTTTCTGACTGCAGAACAATACTCCGAGCCAAAGACTGCATATCTCTTGGTAAGCAGTTTGTTCAGTTTTATATAAAAGCACCATGTTTTCCCATGTAGCAACATGTATACAAGTGTAGCAGAGGAGCCCTGCATGAAGCCTAGTAAGTCTAACATCTCCCTTGGTCAGGTTTTCTGTTGGATGTTTGGTTTCCCATGCAGGGAACCCGGGTTTGACTTTCGAGAGATAGTTTCTGTTTCTGTGAACATAAGCTATTCTCTCTCAAAGCCAGACACCATACAGGGCTCTACACTAACCTTTTTCGCAAGGAGCACATGTGAGTAACACAAGGAAATTTAGGAGCACATTGAACATTTTTCAAGTAACACAGAGTTTATTAACAAACTATTTATTACATGCATATTATACGTGCGTGTGCATACTAAGGGGAAAACATCTGTGCAATAGCACATGCCACCAAAATCACACATTGGCCCACAGGCCCATGCCTACTAGACGCAAAGGATATATTATTAGATGACATAGTACATGGAACATTCTTTATACAATTCTTTAATTCATTATAATTTAAACGCTACTGTCCAATCCATCACATAGAAACAGCATGCCATGGAGTTGTTACAGAACTGGTCCGCGCTGCTCTGTCTATTATGAAATGACAATTGCGTGTTGACACGCCCACTACGCAAAAATATTACTCGCACACTGCTCCTAAATGATTTTTTCGGTTTGCACAAATCTATTTTTCTGGGCTAATGCGAGTGAAATGCTCGCACTGTAGAGCCCTGCCAGCTGCCATAGAAGTAAGATTCAACCCTGTGATGTCTTCAAGTATAAAGTCTGGAGCTGTTCCATTGGCGGTGAATGGGAGACTGATTTTGTGGACCCACAGTTTTTATGTTTTAATCTACCGTAGTGTTCTCAGTTTTGAAACGGCTAATGTATACGTATACTCCCAAGAGTTTCCGTTGGCCAGTAATTACTGTTTTTTTCACCAGGAAAAGCTGCATATTTAAATATCTCTGGTCATAATGTCCTGTGAAAATAATTCCCTTATTTTTATTACATGATTCCTGGCTGTACCAAAACAAATATATTTAGGTGTAGTTTCATGACACAACACTCTGACATTAACACTTTAATCGCCGTTGACGCTGAAACACGTCATTCCCCGCCATGCTCATTCTGCCGATGACGCTGGACAGCGTCTTTGATATCAATATTTCAAAAATCTGTGATCAAATGTCAAGTTAGACCGCGCTCTCAAGATTCGACACTGGGTGCTGAAATCCCATTAAGTATTATATAAAAAAGAAGCAGTGAAGCTAGACCAGCACTCTCAGGTTCAAGTATTTAATGGCAGCCTGAAACAAATATGTTTCGGAATTACATATTATGTAATATGTAATTCCGAAACATGTTTGTTTCAGGCTGCCATTAAATACTTGAACCTGAGAGTGCTGGTCTAGCTTCACTGCTTCATTTAAAAAAAAATCTGTGATCGAAATCATATTTCTGCATTGTGTGGTATGTCACAGGAAGCTTGTTCCAAGTTTTAAGAATCAGCTGGTCTTCAGGTTGAAGATTTTTAATTTCTGTCCACTTGTGTTCCCTCGCCAGCTCTGCTCGCTATATCTTCAGCTACAGATACTATTGGCTGTATCTTCAAAACTAATTTCTGTTTACTTTAAAATGACACAGTATTATTAAGAAATATCACAAGTATTACATTTTTTTTTTCTTTTTACTAAAACATTTCTGGGAGCCATATGCTGTCACCAGAAGAGCCATATATGGCTCGCGAGCCATAGGTTCCCGACCCCTGCTCTAAGGTATCTTTTGCAGCTAAACTGGCAGCCGCTGAAAAGGCATCACTGGAGGCCAGATCTGCTGCTTTAAAGGACATACATGCTTTAAAACTGGAAGAAATGATGATCAAATCTAAATTGGAATCTGCAGCTGAAAAGGCAGCAATGGAAGCCAGGTCTGCTGTACATACTTTAAAACTGGAAGAAACAATGATCAAATCAAAAATGGAAAAAGTGGAGCTGGATGCACAAATAGCAGCAGCAGATGCCAGGATTAAAGTCCTCTAAGCCAGCGGTTCTCAACAGGGGTTCCGCGGCACACAGGGGTGCCGCGGAGAGCTGCCAGGGGTGCCGCGAGATGCCTGGGAATGTTCTTTAAAAATATAGAATGACAACAGTCTTATTTTGAAAATCCTGTAGCGGGTCTCATTTCTGCCCAAGCGCAGCTCCAGCTATAATAACTAGGCTCCGACAGCTAGCAACGTTCAGGTCATTATGATACTCTTATTTTGAAAATCCGTGGTGTCGTGACTCATATCTGCTCTACAGCACACAGCCAATAGGATGCATCTCCACACAGCAGTACTAGTAGCGTCTCAGCAGCAGTAGCGTCTGGAACAGTGAACACGCACATTGCAACAGAGCAAGGATAGTGTTTTCGCGACCCAAAACAAATCCCTGCTGTTTTATTCCGCAACGGGTCAAATGCATATAACATGCTTTGCAATCCTTGCCATTCCTTTATGACCACGTCGTGTTTAAGACCGGAATTAACGCCCTGTTAGTGTAACCTACTGTAATTCAACGCTATCAGTTCTTTCTGCAGTGGTACAACTATCAACTATAGGTTCAAGGAGACTGGCTCTAAGAAAAATACACAGGCACCGTGATCTACGTTTTACCTTTTATATAACTTAAAGGAGTTCACCAGGTTCAGTACACATTACAACATCATAGCTTCCATGCAATGGTCCACGTTTATAGAAAATAATAAATGAAATAAAAAAGGTACCCAATAAAGTCTGTTTTGAGTGCACTCAATTAAACAAAAAGGGAACGGATATTCTGTTCCTACCACCAGGGGCCAAGTTAAAGTTCACCAGCCGACCGTTGGGTGATGGTGAGTGGAGAAGGTCAATGAAGAAGACCACTTCAGTTGATGCAGATCCGTGTTCACTGAAGGGGGTAACAAAAACCAATCAGGATTCTTCCATTTGTTTATCAGTCTTTCAATTGGCAATGGTTTCTCCTCCAATTCGGTCTTCAAGTCAGCTAGTCTTTTCCTCTTTCTTCCTTGTCCAGTTCCAGCACGGAATTCTCTCTTTATCCTCTATATTTCATCTTCTGTCCAAGTAGTTTTCTGTTCAAGTATACCGTTTTCTGTCACTTTTCTAATATTCTCCAACTGCTCCAATATCCTGTCTCTCCGTTGATTGCTTATCAAATGCTTGCAACCAGGAACAGTTTTCCACACTCTGCTCACGAGCAGGGCTGTACCACGTAAATATCAGGGGAGCGTCAACAAATTACACTCTTCCAGGGAGCGTCAACAAATTACACTCTTCCAGGGAGCGTCACCCAATTCACAGTCCATAATGAATGTTTCAGCTAGACAAGAAAATAGCATGGGCTACATTAGCATAAGCTAACAACAAGCTAAAGCCCTGTTCAGAGCGACAGAGAACAGCAGAGTGGGGACTTGGAAGGAGGACTGGGAAGGAGGGGGGGGGGCATTCCCCCTCTGTGTGTGTGCGTTTGAAAAGATATGATGAAGTCAGACGAGTATATTATATTGATAGTAAATGTACTGAGGGTGGACAGACAGATGATGTTGATATTTAAACATAAAAAATACAATACATAATAAATGTATGCATGATCATCATGCAACATAAAACAATTGCAGGAACGGTTTGGGAGAGGAAGGGGTTGCGTGTTCCAAAAGATTTACTTAAAGTTTAAAGCTCAATATATCAAAACGTGGCACTTTATAGTGAACAGGAGGTCTATTTGTATTAAAAACAATAAATAGTTTTTAATTTAAATGTCTGGAAGAGCTAAACATTTTTTGTAATGTTTTTAATGTAATTCCTTACACGTAACGTGTCTAGCTGTGTGACATCAACTTGTCAGCATGAAAATGACATGGCACTGCAACTAAATAACACAAATACAATAGGCACATTTGTGACTGTTACAAATATAACATGTTTTATACTTGTGCTACAAGATTTTGGCCTGTGCTACAAAACTATCAACCTCTGTAGCACCAGTGCTATGTGCAAAAAAGGTTTACGTACAGCCCTGCAACTATTTAACTAAACAAATAGTCTATCTAGTGCTTCATGTGTATACAATAATTGCCTAATCTAATAACATGAACTAAAAAAGAAATCGATCACACGTTTCGTAAAGTTATTATAGAAACTTCACCAACTTAACGTCCGCGGCAGGCGTCATTACTTTTACCAACATATTTTCCAACGCATTTCCAGAGCAGTCCTATGTCCGTTATCAAGGAAATGCAAAGCGGCTATCGCAATCGTCGTTGTGATAATAATAATTAAATGCATTCAGTGCTGGATCTAATCAAATGGATTTATCAAGACATGTTATGTAAAGTTCAAGATCGGACCACACAGCTTCTGAAAAGTGCTAATTACACGCTTCCGACGGCAATGGTCTACTCGCAGAACAAGTGAGTGTATCAGCCGCTGTGTTATGATTATTATGATACAAAATGTAAATGAATGAATGAAAACTGTATTTAACAGATAAACAGTAAAAGGCACTCTGCAGGGATGTGATGTCATAATCAATCGTCACCTCACTAGAATAATATTTCAAATGTGAACCGCAAAGCTGAATTTTCACACAAAATGGACACGTTTTTAACTCGTCCATCGAAACAGGTTACAGTTACCAATACCAATTCAGTACCTTCCAGTACCAATTCGACCGCTGAGATTGCCCCAGTCAAACAGTGCAGCTGCAATGTTGTGTTCTCATGCTAAACCAGACTGGTATCATGTTGTGTGATCCTTTTCTGTATTTAAAAAAAAATACATGATTTTCTGTTTGAGAAATGGTCACACTATTGCTATATTTATTTATACATTTAGACCTGAAACGCCTGCTAATAATGCATTATATAGCCTGCATATACACACAAATGTGTTTCCCGGTTTCAATGGGTTAAATAAACGTTATTTTGAAAGCAAGCACTTTTGTCATCATTGTAGCCAAAAAGACAGGACCGGAAAAGTCTTTATCGTATGTAGGGGTGCCCTGGAATATTTTATTGGACACAGGGGTGCCTTGGCAGCAGAAAGGTTGAGAACCCCTGCTCTAAGCAATGATGAGCCTGGATCACAGATGGATCCTATGAATCAATATTATGATGATGGAACTGTGGAACCTGCACAAAAGGTGGAATCTACACTTAATACTGACACTTCTATGGAATTCATTCAATTGAGTGCAATACCCAAGACCCCACTGCAGAGGGCAGTGGAACACATCAGCAGTAGTTCTCATGGAGCCACAAAGGCATCTATTCCACAGCTGGAAGATCATGATGTCAGTAATGTCTCTCATGGAGATCTCAGTGCAATGGTACCAAAACAAAATGAAATAGCTGATTTAATGATCAGACAGCAAAATCTCTCCCTACTACCCAAAAGAGAGGTCCCAGTGTTTGATGGAAATCTGCTATTTTACCAGTCTTTCATGCTGGCTTTTAAACATGCAATTGAGGACAAGACTAGTTGTTTCCAGGATAGGCTCTACTTTCTTGAACAATTCACATCAGGTCCAGCCAGAGCCATAGTGAGCAGCTGCATGCACATGAATGGGCAAAGAGGATATCCAGAGGCTATGCGACTGTTACGACCCCTGTGAGTCTAAGGGTAAAGGGCTGTAACATAACAGTTGGTTGACAGAAAAGATGGACCACGTTTGTAAACAACAATGATATTTATTGATAGATGCAAAGGAAGCACATGTAGCTCAAGGGTGAGCCCAGGCCAAAACAACAAACAAACACCACTATACTCCAAATAAACTCAATCTAATCTATGGTAAAAGAAATTACATTACCTAAACTACTCTTACCTAACCAAAACAGGAGAAAACAATATCCAAAGGAAATGGCAGCTCACCCCATCTGTGCTTCCTGAGAAAGAGAGAAAAACACATTAATGATACATAAAACAAAGGCAGAATATATACAAAAACAAACTATAACTAGCAATGCTCTCTCTGTGGCCATACACACACAAGGCAATTTCCACTAAGCACAAAGGCCAATAAACGAAATGCAATATTGTCAAAGTCAAGGTTACAAAATCACACTAGGCCTAGCCTCATGCCAGAGAGAGAGAGTGACTGAAGTGAGAAGCCATGTTTTAACAGGTGTGTGGTGATCCATGATTGGGTGGTGTTGATTGAGTGTTGGAGTCTGGAAAACCATCCACCAATCGGTGCTGTGCTGGGTAATGGAAGGGCAGGCCTGGCAGGGACCAATGGTGGAGGGAACAATGGCTGGAGGGAGGAAAGAAAAATGGAGAACACACACACATGGAGACACACACTGGGGAATATATACATTGGGATGTAACACCCCCATACATAAGACAAAAACATGTTTGACACCAACTAAACATGTTTTTCTTTAACAACGAGATCCTCATCTCCGAGATAACTGGTACTCCAAAGTAAAGAGCTATGAAAAAAACAAAAATAAGCCGTCGGTACAACAATGAACCAGTCAACAAACAAGTCGACCGCACGAGAGATTTAACTCCGAGATAGAGCATCCGCCAACACATTCTCAGACCCCTTCTTATGCTTTATGCTGAGGTTATAATTTTGCACTATGAGCGCCCAACGCATGAGGCGTTGATTGTGGTTGTACATCCGCGACAGAAAAACCAATGGGTTGTGGTCGGTGTATACTACCACTGGTAATACGCTCGAACCGACATACACCTCAAAATGTTGCAACGCATACAACATAGCCAAAGTCTCCTTTTCAATAGTGGAATAGTTTAGTTGATGTTTGTTAAATTTCCGGGAAAAATAACAAACCGGGTGACTAATCGTGATCTTCCTGTAATAACACCCCTCCAGCTCCCACCCCGCTGGCATCCACCTCCAGCTGGAACGGCAGGGAGAAATCTGGAGCAGAGAGAACAGGGGAACTGCATAAGAGAGCTTTAACACCATCAAATGCATTTTGACAATCAGCTGTCCAAATGAATGGTTTGGACGGGCTACACAGGCTAGTGAGAGAAGTGACGACAGAAGAAAAGTTTCGGCAAAAACCACGGTAATACCCAGCCATCCCAAGGTATCTACGCAATTCCCGCCTAGTAGTAGGCACTGGAAAAGTTGTGATTGCAGATATTTTTGCATCCACCGGACGCACTTGTCCTTGTCCTACCTGCTTACCAAGATAGGTAACCGTAGCCTTGCCGAACTCACACTTGGCAAGGTTAAGGGTCAGGGAGGCTCCAGCTAAGCGGTCAAAGACAGATTGTAAGGTTGTCATGTGGTCACGCCAGTTGGTCGAATAGACAACCAGGTCATCGAGATAGGCATTACAATTTGGAACACCAGCCAGGACTAGGGTCACCAGTCGCTGGAAAGTGGCCGGGGCATTACGCATTCCAAAAGGCATTATAGTATATTGCAAAAAATTGTCAGGAGTAACAAACGCCGAGATTTCCGAGGCACGGGGGGGTCAAAGGGACCTGCCAGTAACCCTTTAACAAATCTAGTTTGCTAACATAGGTGGCAGATCCAAGGTTGTCAATACAATCTTCCATGCGGGGCAGTGGGAAGGAATCAGGCACGGTGACAGCATTTACCTTTCGGAAATCAGTACAAAATCTAGGAGTTCCATCCGATTTGGGAGCTAACAAGCAAGGTGAACTCCAGGGACTGCAACTTGGCTTGGCTAAACCATGTTTTAACAAATAGTCAACCTCCTGTTGCATCATGGCTCTCTTGGTGATGTTAACACGGTATGCATGTTGCTTGATAGGCACAGCATTGTTAACATTAATATCATGGGCCAATACAGAAGTACAGGAGGGAACATCACCAAACAGAGCCATGTAGGCCTGAATCAAATTTGTGATGTCCTCTCGCTGCTCCTCAGGTAAGTGTGCTAAGTGAGTGGGCAGGTTCAATAACATCTCAGTGTTGGACAATCTAGCACCCTGATGGGCTGCATTGCGCAACTCTAAGCCATCTACATCCTCACCACTAACGTCAGGAGAGTCCGGAACTATTGGAGTTGAGGCAACAGCAGAGACGGCCAGTCCGGCTGTCTGGTCTGAGGTCTTCACCTGCACACTATCTCTGGAAAAATATGGTTTAAGCATATTGATGTGGCAAACACGAGAGTGACGTTTACGATCAGGGGTGCGAACTACATAGTCTGTATCACTTATTTTCTTGTCTATTGCATACGGTCCGGAAAAACGAGCGGAAAGAGCAGAACCAAGGATAGGTAACAGGACTAGAACCTTATCACCTGGCTGGAAAGATCGAGAAACAGCTTTCTCGTCATAGTGCCGTTTCATAGTTCTCTGGGAAGAAGAGAGCGCTTCTTTTGCGAGAGAGCACGCCTGATGCAGTCGCTCTCGAAACTGGCTAACAAAATCTAGAACATTAGTGGGTGTGCTGGCACCCTTTGACATGAACCGTTCTTTAAGAACTTTCAGAGGCCCTCTAACAGTGTGCCCAAAAACGAGCTCAGCAGGACTGAAACCAAGAGACTCCTGTATGGTCTCTCGCGCAGCAAATAGAACAAGGGGGACACCCTCATCCCAATCTTTCTCTGTGTCTAAGCAATATTTACGCAGCATGGACTTTAAGGTCTGATGCCAACGTTCTAGAGCCCCCTGAGTTTCAGGTTGGTAGGCACTGGACACTATATGTCGGATACCCAGGGACTGTAACACTTGCTCAAATAACCTAGACAGGAAGTTGGTGCCTTGGTCCGTTTGTACTACCTTAGGCAGTCCAAACGTGGAGAAGAACTTCATCAAAGCCTTAATTATTACAGGCGCTGTAATTCTGCGAAGAGGTATAGCCTCAGGGAAACGGGTGGCGGTACACATTATTGTCAACAAAAACTGATTGCCGGCTTTGGTCTTTGGCAACGGACCAACACAGTCAACTATGACATGTTCAAATGGTTCACCGACCGCTGGTATAGGACAGAGGGGAGCAGGTGGAATTACCTGGTTTGGCTTTCCTGTGATCTGACAAGTACTACAGGTACGACAGTACTGTGCTACATCGGACTTCAAACCGGGCCAAAAGAAATGTTGAAGTATTCTGTTGTATGTTTTAGTGACTCCCAAGTGTCCAGACCAAGGGTGGTCATGGGCCAAGAACAGTACATGCTGACGATAAACTGCAGGGACAACAATCTGATAAACAGTGCTCCAGTCTGGTACCTGATCTGGTAGCCCTATCTCCGATTGTGCATGCTCTGCCAGTCTAGTACCATGGGACCTCCATGTACGCATCAAAACTCCTTCATCCACAAAATAAGAATGCAACTCTCTCCTTTGTTCTGTTTCAAGAGAAGAGAAACATTTTGCAAGAGAAGGGTCAGCCTTCTGGGCAGTAATTAGCATTTCACGAGTAACGGGTAACTTCAATGCGTCGGAACTAGTTACAGTTGTCTGTGGGGGTACCTTACTATGAGTCTGTGGTTTGTCAGCGGTATCAGAAGTTGGAGCTAGCAACTCCTCCCTGACAAAGGCTGAAGCAAAAACAGAGTCAGACAAATTAATTTCATCACCTCTCTTTTTCAATTGAGCCCGAGTGACAACACTTGCAGAAAAAACTTCAGGGAAGTTCTGTGACAAGTCATCAGGCAGAGAATCTGTGTCTGGGTGATCCAACACTTCCAGCACAGCGTTCACCTGTCCTCCAGCTAAATCATTTCCCATGATAAAGGAAATGCCTTTAACTGGCAAGGAAGGTCTCACCCCTATTTTAAAGAAACCAGTGACTAAATCAGATTGTACATGAATACAGTGTAACGGGGCTGGCATGAAACCCATCTCAATACCTTGAACTAGGACACTAGAACCACAGGAAGATTTCTCAGACAGAGGTAGTACATCAGAGAGGATAAAGGATTGTGAGGCTCCAGTATCTCGTAAGATCTGAACTGTACACTGATCTTTTGGATCCCCTGTCAAGGAAACTAAACCCTTGGAAGTAAATGGCCTGAAACAAGGATCGAGAACATCCTGATCATTGTGCATCTGTTGATCGGAAACAGGTGCCATTTTAATCAGACCAACCCCTTTGGGTTGCCTAAAGTTCTGAGAGGACAGTTGCTGCTTACGTTTCAATGTTAAACAGTCAGAAATAACATGACCAGATTTATGACAGTAGTAACATGTCCGCTCCTCTTTTGAGCGTGGAGGTGACATTTTTGGTCGGGGGTGTGTGAATTCTGGATGGTTGGGGACAGAATGTCTCTGAGAGAAATCATGGGGGAGAAACGAGTCACGCCTATCTACAAACACAGTTTTATGGGTTAGCGCAAACTCATCAGCTAATACAGCAGCTTGCTGCAGAGTGGACACTTTCTGCTCACTCAGGTAAACGACAATACGCTCTGGCAAACGATTCTTAAACTCTTCTAATAGAATGAGTTCTCTGAGAGAGTTAAGATCTGAGGCCTTGCTTGCTGCACACCATTTATCAAAGAGAGTTCCCTTCTCTCTAGCAAACTCTACAAAGGTCTGGTTGACAGCTCTCTTGTGACTGCGAAACCTCTGCCTATAAGCTTCGGGCACAAGCTCATATGCACGAAGGATGGCAGCCTTCACAGTATCATACAGTAAACTATCTTCTAGGGAAAGTGTTGAACAAACCTCTTGGGCTTTACCAGTCAATTTGCATTGAAGCAACAAAGGCCAGACCTCTCTTGGCCAGCGCAATGCAGCAGCAATACGCTCAAACACATTAAAATAAGTATCAACTTCTGTCTCTCGGAACGGAGGCACCAAAGCAATGTGTTTACTTATATCAAAAGTGTGTGATGAATAAGCTGTGGAGGAGGACATACCCGGGCCTTGTGGAGGAGTCGGTGTAGCAGAGTTGGATCCACTCCTTTGGTCTCCCAGCTCCAACTCCCGCAGTCTGAGCTCTTTTTCCACCTCCAGCTCCAACCTACGAATGTTAACAGCCCTTTCATTTTCCGCCTCAAGCTCCATTCTACGAAGCCGATACTCTGCCTCACGTGCTTGTGCCTTCTCCTGAGCCTCCATCTGGAGACGGGCTATTCTAACCTTGACCTGGGCCCCTTCTCGAGACCCAGATGACACAGGAGAGGCCAAGTGAAAATGTGGCAATGTGACTTTCACACCTGCCTTCTCAGCACCATGAGCTTGCTCCTCAGAAGGCTGTGCTTCCGTAGGTTCACCAGGAGGACTTGCATGTTCATCAGAGACCACAGGTAAAACAAGCATCCCCTGCTCCAACAGCTTATCTACCACAAGACACCTGATATCCTGCTTAAGATGCTTTTGTTGAACCGAGAGTTTAAAATGTGTGGCAATCTCCACTAAGTCTGCCTTGCGGCAGCTATCCAGCGCTTCCCAAGTAGGATTGCTCAAGAATTTCCCCAGATCAAAAGTACTAACTGCCATTTTTTTTTACACAAATGCCATCTTTACACACAAATTAATTAATTACTATACAAGTGTAAACAAACACAGTTCACCAAATCCATCAACCAACAATTGAACACGGGTTACAAGATCCAGGCAGAGCCCCCATTTATGTTACGACCCCTGTGAGTCTAAGGGTAAAGGGCTGTAACATAACAGTTGGTTGACAGAAAAGATGGACCACGTTTGTAAACAACAATGATATTTATTGATAGATGCAAAGGAAGCACATGTAGCTCAAGGGTGAGCCCAGGCCAAAACAACAAACAAACACCACTATACTCCAAATAAACCCAATCTAATCTATGGTAAAAGAAATTACATTACCTAAACTACTCTTACCTAACCAAAACAGGAGAAAACAATATCCAAAGGAAATGGCAGCTCACCCCATCTGTGCTTCCTGAGAAAGAGAGAAAAACACATTAATGATACATAAAACAAAGGCAGAATATATACAAAAACAAACTATAACTAGCAATGCTCTCTCTGTGGCCATACACACACAAGGCAATTTCCACTAAGCACAAAGGCCAATAAACGAAATGCAATATTGTCAAAGTCAAGGTTACAAAATCACACTAGGCCTAGCCTCATGCCAGAGAGAGAGAGTGACTGAAGTGAGAAGCCATGTTTTAACAGGTGTGTGGTGATCCATGATTGGGTGGTGTTGATTGAGTGTTGGAGTCTGGAAAACCATCCACCAATCGGTGCTGTGCTGGGTAATGGAAGGGCAGGCCTGGCAGGGACCAATGGTGGAGGGAACAATGGCTGGAGGGAGGAAAGAAAAATGGAGAACACACACACATGGAGACACACACTGGGAAATATATACATTGGGATGTAACAGCGACAATTAAAGATACATTTTGGTGACGAGATGAAGATAGCAAATGCTTACCTGGATAAAGCATTGAATTGGACCGCTGTTAAAGAAGATGATGGAAAATCACTCCATTCATATGCCTTATACCTGAGGGGATGTTGCAATGCTATGCAAGACTTGGAGTACATGGATGAACTGGATGTTACATCCAATTTAAGACTGATATTATCCAAGCTCCCATACAAGCTCAGAGAACGATGGCGGACTAAAGCTTATGAAAAGTTTCAAAAAACAAACACAAGAGCTCGGTTCATACATCTGGTGAAATGTATGGAAGCACAGGCTAACATCTTGCTGCACCCTGTGTTTGGAGACATTAAAGACCCAACTCCGACTAAAAGCTTCATCTCAAAGAACAAAACGTTTGACATGAGAGCACAGCCAAGACGCAGTAGCTTTGTTACCAAGGTAGCAGCAGTAGCTGAAGAGTGCAGTACCAAACAACAAACAGCCAAAGTACAGCAACACACAAGCACTCGGGTTGCTATTCCGGCCCTATGCAGTCTCTGCAAAGGCAAACATGCAATATTGGATTGCTTGCGATTAAAATCAGAGCCACATGAGAAAAGATTGGAACATTTAAAAATGAATGGCCACTGCTTTGGATGCTTAAAGAAAGGTCACATGAGCAAAGAGTGCAAAAGGAAGCTATATTGCCAGATATGTCAGAGAATACATCCAACATTCCTGCATATTGATGGCAAAGGCTCAAAGCAGAAAACTGCACAACACCTGATTCCCACAGATTCTAATGGAACAAGAATCAACAGTGCATTAGTCTCATCAGATCAAGGAACAGGGGCCGGTAAGGAATGTGCACTAGCAATTGTGCCGGTTCAGGTCAAAGTCGCTAAAGGCAACAAGACTATTTTAACCTATGCTTTTCTTGATCCAGGAAGCTCGGCTACATTTTGCACTGAAAACTTCATGAATCGGCTGAAGGCCAAAGGACGCAGAACCCAAATTCTTCTGCGAACAATGGGACAGGAAAGACCTGTCAAGAGCTATGAGCTCAAAGGACTTGAGGTGGAGGAGGAGGATGTAAGACACGCTTCCCCACCGCTCCCGAGTGTGTGACTAAACTTATATACTATACTCCTATCAAACTGAACACATATGTTGAGTAGGTGTTTGAACAGTCATTTAAACCGAACTTGATGAACTATTGTTAATATCAGTGCTGAAATATAACTTATAATGCCGAATACTCGAAAAGGAGGCCCGCCACCAGACTCCACGGAGGCCGGCGACGAAACCGGGATCCTAACTGCGGGACTACTACAAGCCATGATGGGCTCTCTTAAGACTGATATCTTCGCTAAAATCGACTCCCTTTCAAACTCTCAGATCGGAGATGCTGTCGGTCAAAGACGAGCTAAAGAAGTCGATTGAAAAAGTACAAAACAAACTCGATACGCAAGGAGAGGTTATATCTGAGTTGGAACGCGGTGCCACAGATAACAGCACCCGCATTTGCGAATTGGAAACCACCGTTGGCTCCCTGGTAACTAGGGTAGAATACCTAGACAACAGATGCGAAGATATGGAGAGCAGAATGCGGAGAAACAACATCCGTCTGCTAGGTGTACCAGAGGGAGCAGAGGGTCCACGACCAATGGAGTACATAGCCGGGCTTCTCCAAAAGCTACTCGGCCTGGAGGAGAAGCCAATATTGGACCGGGCTCACCGCACCCTGCGGACCCGCCCCCGAGAAGGAGAGCCCCCACGACCGTTTGTCATCAGGGTACACTTCTTTCATGTACGCAACGATATGATGCAGCAAGCGGGGAAAAGGTCTCCCCTGCTCCTCGATGGAAAAAGGATCTCTATCTTCGCGGACTACACAACGGCAGTAGCTAAGAAGCGAGCTAGCTTTGGAGAGGTGAAACGCCTGCTGCGAACCTGCCCGGGAGTGAAGTATGGACTTGTTTATCCTGCAGTTCTGAGGATAACTCTACCGGACAACTCGACACACAGATTCGAAGACTCAGCTTTGGCAACCGACTTCACCCAAAACTATCTGAAAACGGTGACTGTGCCTAAATAACCAAAAGATCGCATAGCTGGTTGTATTGGCAGGTTAGCCGACAATCTATCTAGTAGGCTAGCTGGCTGTGCTAGCTGTATAACTGAGCCAGTTAACCTAGAATTAGTGATGCACCGATGTGAAAATTGTGGCCGATACCGATAACCGATATTAATATTGCTGTTCTGGCCGATACCGATATTTACCGATGTTGATATCTCTGTATAGAAAACACTTTTTTATGATAATCAAATAAAGAGCTATTTTCCAAAACGCATAATTTTCTTTACTTTTGTAACTTATTTTCAGAAATGACTGATATTTTGAAACTACTTAAGGCCAAAACATGTAAAAAAAAAAAAAAAAAAAAAAATATATATATATATATATATTATTTTTTATTTTTTTTTAATATCGGCCCTATCTTGATATCGGACCGATACCGATGTGTAAAAAAACTGCAATATCGGCCTATATTATATCGGCGGCCGATATATCGTGCATCACTACCTAGAATGGACTATCGATGACACTCGGAAACTGTTAAACTTTCACTTCTTGTCCTGGTGGGTATGTAGGCTACATAAACACGAACACTATATAACCTATCTTTTGTGCCATCCACAATAAGCATACAACCTTATAATTGTTTACCACCAGTAGCCTACTTAGCCGACAGGCTAAATAACATGGCAGCGTTAGCTGTTTGGCTGATGCAGTTAGCCTAGCAGAAGCAACAGATAACACAAACTGTTGCTTCGGCACTCTCTTTTTTTATTTTATTTTTTTTTCTCCTCTCTTACCTTTGTCGGGGAGTAAATTACACAACTGACTGTTGCTGTAACGTGTCTCTCAACGTAGATGGGTGATGTAACACATATCCTCTGTTTCACCCACAGTAAACATAACATTACTTAGGCCTTTATTTTTTTTTTTATTGATCTTTTTCCCCCTCCATTTTCCTCCGATTTTCTCCCATCCCAATGTTAGTCGTATGCCAATTCCCAGTCCCTTCCTGGTCGCTGCGCACTTACCCCCCACAGTCAGATCATCTGGGAGAGTGGAGGCTACCACGTGCTTCCTCCGACACACGTCCAGCCAATCACCGCTTCTTTTCACCTGGCAGCGCGGATTCTCATCGAGAGGGCGTAGCGTGTGGGAGGACCACACTATCCCCCTCAAGTCCTATCCGCGCTTAGCAGGCGCCCCGACCGAACTGTAGGAGTCGCTGTTTACAACGACCCGGACCCACCCCGCCAGCTTCTCCCACCCTCTAATACAGCCAATTGTATTAGTGCAGACGGCCAGCCAAGCTGGTGACAACCCCGGAGCTGTGAGCTGGATTCGAACAGGCGAATCCAGCTCACAGCTCCGGGGTTGGTGACGAACGCAATCTCCGCTCGGCCACCTAACCGCCCCCATTACTTAGGCCTTTCTAAGTTATATTCTCCAACATGTTATGGCACCAAACAAGACTCTGGCAGTTAATCAGTTGACTTTTGAGTATCAACAAATGATTGTTAAAAAAAAAAAAAAAAAAACTGAATCAAGTGAAATGTATGTTTATATATATATATATATATATATATATATTTTTTTTTTCACGTTTATTTTGAAGGCTAAACAGCTCTCTAAAAGTTTACCAAAAGTTTACCATTAGTAGCTTACTATTCTATGTGGACATAAGCCATCTGTACTGTAGTGCCAATGCTTAACGGTTCACACTTGATTTATGTTTGATGTTCATGTTTGATTTTTCTTGTACCAACGGTCACACATCTCAGGTAGTATAGAGTAGAGGTAAAGGAAATATGATTCCTCACAGCGATGTGGACATATTTTGAGCTTGAAAAGGAAGCTACTTAGTAAGGGTTAAGGGTTGCCCGAGTGGTCAACTCGGGCATGTTTGGGGTAGGGTAATCTCTCTCTCTGTATTATGGTACCAACCAACTTTATTATTATTTTCTTTTCTCTTATTTTTGTATCGTTACACCATGCCATCTGAATCTTTACAGTCTCAGGGAGAAAAAAGAACTAATGCAAAATGGCAGATACCTTAATTGAATATATTTCATGGAACTGCAGAGGCCTTCAAAAGCTTACTAAAGTAAAACAAGTTATGAACAGGATAAAACAACTAAAAAGTGTTTTTACAGGAGTCACACCTACTAGCGAACAACACACCTAAAATACAACGGAGGTGGCCAGGACAGGTCTTCTCAACCTCATACTCTACCAATGCTAGAGGTGTAATGACACTAATACACAGGTCTATTCCATTCCAAATTGAAGAGGTGATAAAGGATCCTAACGGTAGATTCTTGATTATACAAGGTCGCCTTCTCTCTGAACACCTCAATTTAATCAACGTATATGGACCAAATAATGATGACGTTAACTTTTATAATAATCTATCTCTAAAAATCTCAACACTACCAGGCAAATATATTATCGCTGGGGACTTTAACTGCACCCTCGACCCAAAGGAAGATAGATCTTTCGGAGTGGATAACACCCACACAAGATGCAGGAAAACATTACACTTTTTTATAAAAGAGCTGAACCTACTGGATATATGGAGGCACCTAAATCCATCAAAGAAAGAATTTTCCTGCTACTCGAGTACATACACAAGTTACTCCAGAATAGACTACTTCCTGATATCAGCAGAACTACTATCTAACATTAGAGGATGTAAACACAACAGCATAGTCATATCAGACCATGCAGCTGTGTCTATGGTATATGTGGAACCAAAACTGATACACAAATCTCATAAATGGAGATTTCAAACAAAATGGATGAAAGATCCAACGTTTTAAATTTTTTTGGGAGAACAAATTGATATATACTTTGAAATTAATACGACTCAAACGTCGGCCACAATTAGATGGGAAGCCTTCAAGGCATATATTAGAGGTCAAATTATAAGCTACACAAGTAGAATGACAAGAGAAAGAATGAAAGAAATTAGAGATCTGGGCCCTCATGTATCAACCTGACGTACGCACAGATATGTGCTTAAGCCGTGCGTACGACCATTCCTAAGCAAAGTGTGGGATTTATCTATTTGAACTTGTGCTTGACTTTGTGCGTATATTTAAGCACAGGTCGGACCATGCGTAGTTGGCGCCCGGTGGTAGAATATTTTTACAACGTGGAAATAAGCACTGACTGCGCTCCACGTAACTCAACTCGTTATTATTTTGCGCATATATTTCAGAAATACGGGAACGTTTTGATTATATTTAAAAGGCTTTGCCATTGTTAAACGTAATAAGTGGAACCCCGAAGCCGTAAGCAGAATACAAGTCATATGAACACCCACGATATAAACGCATTGCAACGAGAACAGACAGAGGTTATTTGTTGAGTGTATGTGTATACAAAACCCTTGCAATAAATGTGTCTTAAATGAATGAAAAGCATACATGCTCTGGACACAGAGCATATATCGTGTGGGTGATATCATGACTTGTATTCTGTGTCAAAGCCTAAATCAAAACGTCCCCGTATTTCTGCAATCTATGCGCAAAATAATAACGAGTTGAGTTCTAACAAAGAACGTATTACATGCTGGTAGGCTGATAGAGTAAACTATGATATGAATATGATATGATATAAAGGTATACTGGTCCGTCCGCGAGGATATCGAGGACTCGAGTTGGGGGACCCTGATGTAAACCAGACAAAAATCTTTCTCTGGTCTGCATCCTGCATTCCACTTGGTCAATGTACAGATAATCTGCGATGCGCATTTTGGCTGATAATGTGCCGGTGGCCGGAGTCTCATTCATATTCACTTAAATGCAGATCATAGTTATCCACTGAAGCCATATGACTCTGACCAGAACGGGCTCATGACGAGCGCACATAATAGGCATTAGAGCGCAGAGTTGTCTGTGAACTTGGCAACTTCATTGGATTTATTTATTCTCTAAAAATATCTATAATCATACGATTAAATATTGTTTCAAATAAAAAGCGACATACTATTATTGTGTCATGTTTCCAAATAAGATTGGCCACAACGGAATGCTTTCTACTTCAATTTGTTGATTAGAATAGATTACCTCGCTCCGTTGAAACTTCACTGAGCTCAGCACACAGACATGATAATAATAATAACAACAACAATAATAATAATAGCTTCATTTTACATAGCGCCTTTCAAGAGACCCATGCAAGGTCGCTTTACATAGATGGGGGGGGGGGGGGGGGATAACAAAATAATAAAGATAGTGGACAGACTATGTAAATATGATGATGGGATTCAAGTTCGCGTTTTTATTGATCATAGGCATGCTGTCAGAGTATGGTGTCATAATCAAACATTCTAGAACATTTGTCGTCACAGATCATGTCATAATAGAACATAGGCTACATGGCATGGTCCATCGTGATATTGTGTAGACCAGTGGTCACCAACCTTTTTAGGCCCAAGATCACTTTTATTTTTTTTGGTGAAGGCAAGATCTACCTATTGAAGCGTTGAAAGAAAAAGACAGCCAAGATTGTACTTTAAACTAAATTACTTTTATTTGCCTGTATTCTAATTACATGCAATGCTTTGGTCCAACATTAAAACGTCAAAGTAGAACTATTATGTACTTTCTCAGTCAGTGCTAAGTGCAGTCATCTTATGCAGCATCACTTTTCACATCAAAACAAAAGTAGAACTGTAATGTGGACTTGTTTCTCATATTATTAACATTGACAAACATATTTACAATTAGCATTTTATAAAGTAGAACTGTAATGTGTACTTTCTCAGTCAGTGCTAAGTGCAGTCAGTGCTAAGTGCAGCATCAGTTTTCACATCAGAACAAAAGTAGAACTGTAATGTGGACTTTCTCATATTATTAACATTGACAAACATATTTACAATTAGCATTTTATAAAGTAGAACTGTAATGTGTACTTTCTCAGTCAGTGCTAAGTGCAGCATCACTTTCACATCAAAACAAAAGTAGAACTGTAATGTTTACTTTCTCAGTCAGTGCTAAGTGCAGTCAGTGCTAAGTGCAGTCAGTGCTAAGTGAAGCATCATTTTCACATCAAAACAAAAGTAGAACTGTATGTGTACTTTCTCAGTCAGTGCTAAGTGCAGCATCACTTTTCACATCAAAACAAAAGTAGAACTGTAATGTGGACTCTCAGGGTAAGATACAATTTTTTTTTTTTTTTTTTTTTGTAAATTTTCATGGAAAGATCTACTGGGACAGTCTCAAAGATCGACCAGTCGATCAAGATCGACGGGTTGGTGACCACTGGTGTAGACTGTTATTACTGTACCACCCATTGTGACAACAGCCTTGTGAGCTCCCGCACACAAACATGATGGAATTCAGTTTGTATTGATCACATAGGCAGGCTACTGAGGGTTGGGCATCGTTTGGATTTAAACGATTCCGGTTCCGATTCTCCATATCGATTCCTGTTCTAAACGATTCTCGATTCCGATTCTTTGAGGTGCAGGTCAAAACAGGTCACAGCTTATTTCGAAGGAGATATTTTTTTTTTTTTTTTTTTCAAAAAGAAAATCATACTATTCACATTTTCAGTTGACTTGATACAGTTTAATGTGGTTGCTGTACTGTAACTAGGGTATTAATTAACAAAGTAAAAAAAAAAGTAAAAAAAATAAAAATATAGAAATTTTGAATCGAAATTCAAATATGTTACTTCCGGTTCCAGAACCGGAAGTTAGGAACCGGTTCCTATTAGAACCGGTTTTCGGTGCCCAACCCTAATCATACATGGCAGTGAGATTCATTGTTCTTGTATATTATGCTCTCGTATTATTGTTTATATAGGCTACCCAATACTGACATCAAAATAGATTGTATGCCTCTAGAAATCATATGCAGCAGGTAGAAAATTTACGGAAAATCCGTTGCGATTTGGAATAAAATTGAGGAGAACTTTAATCCCTGGGTATTAATCAAACAAAACGGAAAAAGGCAGTCATATTCCAGCACGGTCTTTATTAGTGTTTGCGCTGCCCAGGCAGCAATGGTTAACACTTTGGTTGCCTAAGGTTAAATTAATGATATACCATAGATTGCCAGCGCTATTTGTCTATGGAGAAAGTCCCCTTCTTTGCAGGGCTATAACTTTTTAAATTCTATTGCTACATTGCCATTATTAGGGCCCATTCAAAGTCCTATATGTATTGTTCATTGTGTAGCAACGTTAAACTTTTTCATTCACATATTCATAGTAAAGTATGGTCTAATGTATAAGTATGTTTTCATCTCTTTCTGCAGCTTTCTCCAGAACGTGATATATAGCCCCAAATGCATTATATTGATGATGAAATACAGTTTGATGGCAATCAGCGCGATATAAAAAATTCCAACTAGACGTACTTCTAGAAGTTACTACACGTCATCTGATGTTGACCGGATGGGCGAGGGGGCGTTTATAATTCCGTGGGCAGCGTTATACCAATCATCTAATGTGGGTCAAATGTTGATAATATCAGTTATTATCGAAGACGGTAACGTTACACGCTGAAACTCACCCCAGTCTCCGCGCGCCGTTGGGCGATCATCGTCGAGTAGAAATTTTATCATTATGGGATATATTATTACCCGGTCCATCTCCAGCTTGTATAATGGTATATACGTCCAAATCATGTTGTTTATCGAGTTATTGGCAATCGATCGCTATGTAGTGTGACGAGCTAGAGTCACGGGACATGTACCGAGTGGCCGGAAGCAATACGGACGTCTAGCACAACCTCTACTGCGCTTCCTGTTAAGCGGTTGCGCCGATCGGCCACCAGATGGCGCTCCTGAACCGCCAGAGAGCTCAGTGGGTCCTGCTGGTGGATCTCAGGCCAGCGGAGGGACATTATGAATCCGATCGCAGATTTTTGAAATATTGATATAAGGACGCTGTACAGCGTCCCCCGGCACCTTTAGCATGGCCAGGAAAGACGTCTAAAGACGGGTCCCGGCAGTCAAAGTGTTAATAGATATCATATCCGACATCACCGTACGTGTACACGTCTGTCAGCCTGTCAACACGCTTCCCTCGGTTTAGTCCATTTTTCCACATTTCATGGGGGTGTTCCATTACCGTATATGGTTAATCGGGGCGGTTTTGGTATGCAAATACGTGAAAGTGTGCACGAGCCTTAGCGTAGAAGCAAGGTGATATTTATCATGACAGGTGTGTGTAGGACCTTTTTTTTGTGCGTGCACACATTCTAAATTCTGGGCTTACGTGTGGAAATAGAACATTTTCTGAGGAAACTTGATAAATGAGGGCCCTGGAATCCAAAATCAAAATGTTTGAGAATGAAAGGTTTCAGAAAGGACACAACGAACATCTAATTTCAAAACATTATTAATACTTAGAACTCAATACAACGAGATAAAGCTGCTGCAAATGTGATGAGGCTAAAACAAAATTATTACGACCAAGGAGAATAACCTGGTAGACTCCTTGCATGGCGCATCAAACAACAGCAGACTGAGAGGACAATCACTAACATAGAGGATGGAAATGGAAATAATATAATCGATCCATTAGAGATTAACACAACATTTAAAACCTTTTATGAAAAACTATATAGCTCAGAATATAACATTAGTGAAGATACACAAACTAAATTTCTTGATAACCTTAACATCCCCAAAATGTCTGAAGAAAGAAAGAAAACCCTGGACGAACAATTAACACTATGATCGCCGTGGACGAGTTTACACGTCATTCCTAGCCATGCTCATTCTGCCGAAGACGCCGTAACTCGTCTTTGATGTCAATATTTCAAAAATCTGTCATCGAAATCATATTTCCTTTCCGGAGCCCTGAGACACACTGCAAAGCTCCACTCAACTCTCTCGCGGTTCAAGAGCGCCATCTGGTGGCCGATCGGCAGATCGCCAACCGGAAATTAACCTTTGAACCGGTAGTGCTCATCCATATGTGGTCCGGGCACTCGCTATCGTTAGAGACTCCGTATTGACACAGTGAACATCGATCGGTGCAAATAACTCGAAAAAACAACATGATTTGGACGTATACAGGGTTTCCGTTAGAATTTTTTTTTGCAGGTCTGAGTGTCCGGTAGATTTCACTCTACCGGACAAATGGGATAAATTCCGGTCAGAGTTTATTGAGCTTAAAAACAATTGATAGGCCTATATAAAGAATGACATCCTCAAGGCATTTATAATATTTTAACTTAAAACTAGGCTACTTTTGCGTATATACAGTCATTAATATATTCCAAATAAAATAAGTCCCTCGAGACTTCGTGCTGCTGCCGACTTGAGGTGTCTGTGGGCAGTCTGCCCGACATTAATAAACAGCAGTCTGTTATAATCACATTTTTATGAGCTAACGAATTCCGTTATATTGGACATAATTATATCAAGCGAAGAACTGAGAAATTTGGCAGAGAGAGACGGCAACATTATCGTGGGTTTGCGTGATGTATATCTCCACCTCCCAACGACTTGGTGCTGGTCATAATGTCCGGTGAAAATAATTCCCTCTAAGCACAATTTGATTATTTGAATTGTATTAAAATAGGCTAAAATTAAATAGCCTATGCAATGAACGATTCATTACATTTGTTTCATCGTTGCACTTGCTTCACCAAGCAGCCGGTCTAATAATGACAAAGCTGTTGTCAGCGCGAGCTTGCTGCTGCTAGATTTGCAAGAAGCATCCAGCTGCAGACCCGCAGAGCAGCTGTGTTTCCAGGTCCGGTCTGGGGACCGCACTGTGTACTGCACTGTGCCAGCAAAGCTGGTGGGTTCTGTGGGTCTGCAGCTGCATGCTTTTCGCAAATCTAGCAGCAAGCTCTCGCTGACACAGCGTCGTCATTATTAGACCAGCTGCTTGGTGAAGCAACGATGAAACAAGTAATGATTGTTTCGTTCATCGCATAGGCTATTTAATTTTAGCCTATTTGAATACAATTCAAATAATCAAATTGTGCTTAGAGGGAATTATTTTCACCGGACATTATGACCGGAGAGATTAAATATGTCGGACTTCAACAGATTTTGCCGGTCAAATACCGGTAATTACCGGCTAACGGAAACGCTGGTATATACTATTATACAACCTGGAAATGGATCGGGCATTTCTCCATCCCATAATAGAAAAAATTCTGTTCCACGCTCATCTGCCAGCGGCGCGAGGAAGCCACGGTAAGATTCAGCGTTATTTTCTAACGTCTTCTATACTAACTGATCTGATGAACATATGACCCACTCTGGATGAATCATCTAACGCTGCCCACGGAATTATAAACGATCCCCCGCCCATCCGGTCATCATCAGATGATGCGTAGAAACTTCTAGAACCACGTCCAGTTGACATTTTTTATCTCGCACAGATTCCTACCAAACTGTATTTGATCATCAATATAATGCATTTAGGGCTATAAATCACGTTCTGAAGAAAGCTGCAGAAAACGATAAAAACATACTTATACTTTAGACCATATTTTAGTATGAATATGTGAATGAAAAAGTTTAACGTTGCTACGTTGAATGGGCCATAATAATGACAATTTAGCAATAGAATTTAAAAAGTTATAGCCCTGCAAAGAAGGGGAACTTCTCCATAGACAAATAGAGCTGGCGAGGGATGGTAAATTATGAATTTAACCCATGGCGATTAAAGTGTTAAACATAATCCAATCCAATCCAACTTTATTTATAAAGCGCTTTAACAGCCACAGGGGCACAAAGTGCTGTACAGGGGGAGCATATTAAAAACTATTAGCAGCACTAAAAATAGATAAAAAAAAAAACAAGAGTACCAAAACAGAGATAAAAAACATTAGGTAAATATAGGCAGCAATACAAGTTTAAATAGATCAGAGTACTTAAAAAAATATTTAAAAGCAAGGGAAACGGTAACAAAACGATACAACAACAACACAGTAAGACAATAAGATCATAAAATCAACATGCTACATGGTGTCGAAAGCCAGAGAGAAGAGGTGGGTCTTAAGGAGGCCTTTAAAACGGGGCAGTGATGAGGCCTGCCTAATCTGCAGTGGCAGCTCATTCCACATTTTAACAGAGATATCAGAGGCCATAGGTGCATTAAAATCTGGAAAAACAGCGGGACCAGGCGGCCTCTCAATTGACTTATATAACATTTTTAAAGATAAATTAGTGACCCCCCCTTTTTTAAATGTACCTAGAATCCTTTGCTAATGGCTATTTACCCGCATCAATGAAAGAGGCCCTGCTTTTTCTGCTCCCAAAATCAGGCAAAACCAATACTAAATGCGAGAACCTCCGTCGTATAAGTTTGATAAACAACGACACCAAAATTCTTAGTAAAATCTTGGCCAAAAGAATAGAGGACGTGCTCCCAGAGATAGTGGGAGACGATCAAAATGGATTCATAAAAGGGAGACAGGGATTTCACAATGTCAGACAGGTCTTCAACATCCTATACAACCAAAAAGGAGAGAGGGACACAGGTCTTCTCTTGCTCAACGCGGAGAAGGCCTTCGATAGGGTTGAATGGGCTTATCTTTTTGATGTTATTGATCGATTTGGATTTGGAAATTACTTTTGTAACTGGATCAAATTACTACACCTAAACTCTGTAGCTGAGGTACTAACAAACGAAGTGACATCTAAACCCTTTAATATCACCAGGGGTTGCCCTCAAGGCTTGCCTTTATCACCGCTTTTGTTCATTTTAGCTATCAAACCGCTAGCAATAGCAATCAGGGCTAACAGACAGCTACATGGGATTGAAATCGGTAATAACGATCACAGAATAGCCCTTTTTGCGAACTATGTCATTTTGTTCCTAAAAAACCTAGACACATCGATACCCGCACTGCTTGATATAATTTATCAGTTCAGTAGTATCTCCGGATATAAACTGAACGCCTCAAAATCATCACTTATGCTGCTTAATGACAATGAGAGACAAACCGCTGACCAACAATAATTCCCTTTCAAGCTCTCGAACAGTCTCACCTATCTGGGCATCAAAATAATACCACAAATAGAAAATATAGCATCAATAAATTATGAACCTATGATAGACTCCATATTCAAATCCATAGAGAGATGGATGTTCTTGCCCATCTCTGTGATAGGGAGGATAAACATACTAAAGATGTCCATACTACCAAAGTTCCTATACTTATTTCAAAACATCCCTTTGGCACCACCGGTAGGAATGTTCGGAAAGATTGCGTCTCTCATCTCAAAATGTATATGGCGTAAGAAGTGTCCTAGAGTCCGCCTATCTCTGTTGTACCTTCCATTTGATGCAGGGGGGTTGACGTGTCCTAACCTTCATTGGTATTACCTGGCTGCACAATTGAGAACTGTAATGTTTTATTTTTCTAAGGGAGACCCTCCATCATGGATGGAAGTGGAAGCATACCCAATGCAACTACCACTACATTTATACATGTATTCAGCTGAGCCAAAATATTTAAGAAAACATACTACACACCCCATAGTGCTTAACATGATTAATGTATGGTATGAGGTAAAGACATTTTTAAAAATAAACAACTCCATGTAGCAATTCAGCCCAATCTGGGGAAACGTCTCATTTAAACCAGGCAAACTGGATGCCGGATTCAAACTATGCACAAAAGAAGGAATAAGTAAAATATCGGACCTTTACAAAGAGGGGGTCTTGATGTCTTTTGAGGAACTATCAATAAAATACAGCATCCCAAGGAAGCATTTCTTTAAATACTTGCAACTGAGGCTACGTTTAGACGAGCGTTTTGTGAACAGAAACCGCAAAAGTCGTCTTGCGGTTTCACTTTTAATTTTGCGTTTAGACGAGCGTTTTGGGGTGGAATTCTCTGTGCAGACGAGGCTGTAACGACGCAGCACCGCTGTCACACGATTGGCGCATATGTCACATGACGTGCTGTGAAGACCCGCCCTACTCTGCCTCTGATTCGCAGACTGTGGATGGGGAATGTGATTGGACCAAAGCAGAGTCACTCACAGACAGTGGGTCCACTCACGCCGCGGGACAGATTCTTGTGTATTTAACCCTTTCACTGCCACACGACAGCCGGTTGTGTGATAGTAAAGGGTTAACCTTCTGTCGTGTGGCAGTGAAAGGGTTAAAAGTACTGCTATAACGCTACGTTCAGAACACAGAACGGCGCGGGCCAGTCGAGGCACCTGCTGGCCCTGTAATTGGAATGAGTAGACTTTAAATCCTTTAACGAGGATCCATTGGAGGGCAAGTCTGGTGCCAGCAGCCGCGGTAATTCCAGCTCCAATAGCGTATCTTAAAACTGGACTGATTCTTGTGTCTTTAAAAGTACTGCCAATGTAGCCTTCAAGTGATCTCCGTTGATATAGTCAGACATACTTGCTTTGTTTACGTCTCGGCTACTGGCGCTTACCTGCTACCTGTGACGTAAGCAGTACGCGCGACCAGAGCCGTGACAACCCTTTCGTCATCGTTTTAACAGATTTTTACGGTTTGATAGTTTAGACGAGAGCGCAAAGGTTTTGCGTTTCTAGGAATTCCACCCTGGAAGGTAGTCTCACTTTTTTGCGGTTTCACCCCGTAAAAACGCCGTTTCCGTATAAACGAAAGGCACATCCGTAAAAATATTTTTGCGGATTCACCTGCTAGCGTTTCCGTCTAAACGGGGCCTGAGAAGTTTCATTTCCTCTCTGCAAAACCACTCACTGGTAATTCATACACTTTCATCTTTAGAAAAAATTATCATCAAGAACTGCAATAGCAAAGGCCTGTTATCAATGTTCTATAACTGGCTTGTATCTGGTTCAGATGAGACGTCAATATCTAGATTGGAGGCATGGAGGCTGGACTTGGGAGAGGAGATCTCAAACGAGGACTGGAACAGAGCATGCGAGGAGGCTCAGACACAAACAGCCAACACTAGCTTAAAACTACTTCAATACAAATGGCTGATGCAGACTTATATAACCCCTGTCAAACTGAATAAATACAACAGCAACACACCAGACCGTTGCTTTAAATGTACCGAGGCTCGGGGAACTTTTATACATTGTATTTGGGAATGTGACAAAATCAAGAAGTTCTGGGGGGGAGGTGGTGAATAAAATCAAAGATTTTCAGTGAATATCCCATTAGACTCCAAAATGATATTGCTACACCTATATCCAGTAAATCTCAACCTGAGAACCAAACAATTTAAATTGATTGATTTTGCTATATTGCAGGCAAAAAGAACAATAGCTTTCAATTGGAAGAAAATAGACACACCCACAATCGGTGCTTGGATTAAGAACATGGCACAATGCATGTCTATGGAGAGAATAACATATATCCTCAGGAACAACATAGAGGTTTACGAGGATATATATCTATCTCTGGAGCAGGCACAGGAACTCCTGTGCAGAGTGGAGATGGAGTGCGCCAAGGTTGGCCTTAGGCTAAATGCCAAGAAAACCGAGGTCATAATGTATAACATCCTCCCGGATCATCCACCTCTAAGGACAACAGGAGGCTCTGCTCTAAAGGAAGTCGGTGATTTCAAATACCTGGGCTCGTGGGTCAACTCGTCCGAGCAAGACCTTAAAGTGAGGAAGGCGCTTGCGTGGAGGGCTCTGAACGGCATGACCAGTGTGTGGAAATCCAACCTCCCCCGTCAAATCAAGCTCAACTTCTTTCATGCAACAGTTGAGTCTGTCCTTTTGTATGGCAGTGAATGCTGGACCTTGAAGCCCACCCTGCAGAAGTCCTTGGATGGGTGCTACACCAGAATGATGCGTGTGGTGCTCAACATCAACAGGGATGAGCATGTCACTAATGCAAACTTGTATGGGGGGTAAGGCTGAGCCCGAACGTTCGAACGTTCGTTCGTTACGCTGACATTCGGACTTTAATTAATAGGTTCGAACGTTCGGTGAAAAAAAATAAAGGATGCGCACGGGGTTGAGGTGATGTGAATGCGAGGCGCTCGGCTCAAACAGTATGGTCTGCCGGGCTGCAGCGGGATACTATTTCTCAACCAGAGCTCTATTTTGATTGACAGGCGATTCTGCCAATTACGTCACACACCGCTTGCACCCGCCTCTGCTGTTACCACCAATCGGCAAGCGTTTATTCGTTTTTTACTTCAGGCAATGCCGCCATTGATCTGCTTGCGAGAAGCCTGCCCTCAACAGACTTACCATAGCTACCTCCCCACCGAGGAAGTAATCGGTAACGAGGTTTCCGTAGGTGAACCTGCAGAAGGATCATTAATGAATACCAGCCTTTTTCGGCCACGGAGCGCGAGCTTCATGGCGGGAGGTGGTTGCGTTGGAAACAACAGCAGGCACACGCCTCGGCTCCTCAACAGACCCGGTCACCGTCTACCTCGGAACGGTGGTAGGGCGGACGGGCGGCAGGCGTGTTGGGAGCCCGTCCGACGGGTCTGTTGAGGAGCCGAGGCGTGCGCCTCTCCTCCCGGCTCCCCGTCGACCAAGAGTGAATACCTGTTATTGAACGTGTAACACTAACTATATAACGTTAATGCCACAAAACGAATGCCTTTGTTTATCTAGCCCCTTACGTGACTGCAAGGGCTATTGTTTATCATAAGTAGTAACTTTTGATGCAGTAGCTTGTTTATTTTCTTCTGAGTGCTTTGTTTAATTACATGTTTACATGAACAGCCACCACTGTAAAGAACATGTTTTTCACCAATAGACTATGCAATGCCGCCCTCCGTAGGATCTATAATAATGCAATAAAAAAAATATTATTATTTAAAAAAACGAAAAAAATAATTTTATTAAAAAAATATTTTATTAAATTTAAAAAAACGAACGTTTGTTCGATAAACCCTGGCGAACGTTTGAACCCTAAAAACAGGGTTCGGGGACAGCCTTAATGGGGGGGTGCTAAGGGTGAGCGAGAAAGTGGCAGTCAGGAGAATGAGGCTGGCAGGTCACTGCCAGAGACATCATGAGATGCCAACCAGCAAACTTGTGCTGTGGGAACCAACACACGGGCATCGATCACGAGGACGTCCCACATTAACCTACGTGGACGTACTCAGGAGAGATGCGGGAACAGAATGCACCGGCGAGCTAGCCAGATGCATGGAGGATCGGGATGACTGGAAGCACCGATGGAGGGCCCGTCCGAGGACGACCTAGATAGAGATATATGGAAACCATTTAATGACTTAATTTAATTTATCTGAGAAGGGAAGATATACAGTAGGAGGGCTGCTATAGGATGATAGTCTGGTCAGTTTGGGGCAAATATGGGGTCAAGGCTGCAAATCATGATTAACATTTGAGCCAATGTTTTTCTGTTCACTTAGGGTCCAATAAAGAAAAAAAAGCAAGGAGCCCAAAAAATTAGGTAGGCGAAGTCTCTGAAACGGCCACGCCCACTTTTTAGACCTGAAATGTTTTATCGCGGCTCCTGGAGGTTGCAGAGAGTTGATCTTGGGCTCAAAAGTTGCGGAAACACCACATTTATATTAGTGTTATGAACAAACATATGCCCTAAAACCTTAACTTTTTGAGATATTCATGAAAAACCTTTTTTTATCTCTGAATTGATCAGTGCCCAAGCCACTTCAGCCATATCTGCTCATGAAGGCCATGCAGTTAGTTTGGGCCAAAGTTTTAAATCTACTCATGGGGCATACTAGTGTTTAGGTTGAGGCTTTGTTATAAGATGAGGACCCCAACAACGACCCAAGAAACAAAGCAAACCACTTGAAGTCCAAAAAAACTTTATTTTTTTTATCCACTTTTTCTCCTTTTTTTATTTTCCATCCCAATTCCACTGTGCCAATTCTTCCCTCCCCTGTCTTGAACATTGCTCGCATATGCCCCCCACTGGCCGGTTGTAAGGAGGATAGAAGCCTTGCATCACGTGTCTCCTCCGATACACGAGGAGGCAGCCTGTCACATCTTTTCACCTGCCAGCACGGACTCTCATTGGCGAGGTGTAACATGTGGGAGGCTCACACTACCCCCGCCATTTCCTGCCTCTGCTGTGCAGGCGTCCCCAACCGACCTGTAGGAGTCGCTGTCCACAATGTCCAGATTACCACCCATCGACTTCCACCCACTAACTCTGCCAATTGAGTTAGTATGATGGCTGGCCCAAGCCGGAGGCAACGCCGACAGCCGGAGTCGAACCCGGTGTCTCTTGCGTTGGTGACGAGCGCAATGTCCGCTGCACCACCCAGCCGCCCCTAAAAAACTTTATTTGAACACATCACACATCCCATCACACAGGATTCAAACACTTGCTGATGCACTTGCAATAAATGAGACATTTCATCCCCCTGCTAGCACAAGAACATGAGGTGCATTTATTAAATCTGCAGCTACACACCCCTGTTACCTGAGACAATGTGTCTCCTGCGGAAACTGTGCTCCACTTGACGAAGAGTTTCTCCCCATCGGTAGTCCATCCCCATTCAACAACCGGGGGACAAGGGAGTTGTAAAAGGCTGTTCCCCGACAGCCATCCTGCCTGGACTGTATCTCTCAACAGATGCTGTAGAAGTGCATCCTGTCTTGGGGGCAGGTCTCGCAGCTCATCTTTAACTGACTGCTTGAACAGCTGTAATCTGAGTCCATCTATACTTGCACAGTCGTACAGTCCAGCCTTGTTGTACCAGCTCATTACCCAGGGTTCAATAACTTCCATGCTGTTCCTAACAGTCTCAATACTAGGGCAGCAACTTAGTCCTCTCAATGCAGCAGTGAGCTCTGTCAACTTACTGTGTTTCATCCAGGCTTTGAATTGAGCATTCTTTGAGTGGCTAAAGAAGGTGCTCACAGAATCACAGCCACTGAAATAATGGAACACAGGCATGGCATCAGCCACATCTCCACCAAGCTTCTTGTGTGCTTCTGTGATTGAGTAGAACTGGCATTTGTCCGGAACAGCAAAGTCGACGAAGTTGCAAATCACAACATACTGACAGGAACTTTGTAGTGAACCCTAGTAGAATGACAACTACATCGGAGTCGACTGTTCTAACCGTAACTGACTTGATCCCCTTGTTTAGCATGTCCATCTCATGGCAAATGATGCGGTTGTTAGCCTCCTCAAGCATCTCTATGCGGTCATAAAGCTGGATCTCAACATTTTCGCCAACGTTTGTAAGGATCTTCCTGCCGTAGGTGATGCTGAACTCCTTGCTCCAGTTCCATGCATGTTCCTTAGCAATCCTGGCAAACATTAAATTCAGGGCTACCTTGTTGTCTTGATTAGACAGAAAACCTTCAAAGAATTGCTTAGATTCCGGCACGGTGTCATTCTCGCTGAAGGCCATCTGTGAACTACCTGCTGACCCCCGATTATTCCTAGTCGCAGTCTTAATGTTCATAGTCTGGTAGAGGTCAGCCACAATGTCAATACGATTTGCTCCCTTCTCATGACCAATCTTGGCAACGCTGTTCAACACCTTGCAGACAAAGTCCCGGAATGTCATGCCTTTGGTGAGAGACTTCGCCAGGATTCGTACTTGCACAGATAGATCTATCACAAGTCCCTCTGAGGCTGTAGATTGAACTTGTACTCCGATGTCCTTCAGGATTTGAGACTTTTGGCTGTGATAAATGTCTCCATCCTTTCTTGACAGGGCTTCTGGTAAACCTGTGATTGAAATGAATAGTTTTACCAAAACTAAATTAGCACTGTCAAATCAATTCACTTATAAAATGAATAATTGAACGTCACTGCATCGAGAATCTGGTAAGACTAAAGTTGCCTGCGTCTAAAACATTGAATAACTTTGAAATTATATCAACTAGATTTACCTGTGAATTCACCACCAAAGAGCCTCCTTGTCTCTTCTTCTCTTGATCTGCAGGCCTCCTTCAGCTTTGCAAAGGTTCCTTTAGGTGGCTTGATTGCAGGGCTAGCAAGCTGGACTTTTGCACCTGAACTTGGGAGTTTCAGGGCATTTCGGGAGATTTTCGCACTAACATCCTTCTGAGCATATACAAATCGCTCCTGCACAAACTGGTCATGCTGTGTTTTGCCAACTGTAAAAACAAGGCTGGCATCTTTAGTTACCACATCTGGGAAGGGAATGGATGAGTTCAACCTCATGAACTGTGCTTTGTTGAAGGGGTTGGTAAGGATCCCCTGATACACCTTGAGAGTGTGGCTTGAAAACGTTTCCTTGAAGGAGTCCAACATTTCTTTGTGTCCGTGTGCTAGATCTTGACCATCGACCTCAGCTAGGTAGCACTGGATTTCAGGTAGGGCAAGTTCGAGTTTCCTGAAGAATTCCTGATCTTCCCGATTGATGATATCGACGTATCCAGTGTCAGACTTGATGACCTTTATATTATGCTCCTGCTTTTGATCACATACAATCTTCGAAAATCGGTTACCTCTGGTGTTTACTGCGAAAGAGCCTGATAGAAATTCCTTGAACAACTCTGGGTGTCTCCATTTGAGCTCTTTGAGATCCTGAAGAAACGCCGATGTCCATCTGGCATAGTGTGTATGATCAAGTGCAAAGTAAAGAGGAATGAGCTGCTCAAGTCCACTGACCATCATAATGAAGTTGGCCTCCCGAAAGTATCTGATGAAGATAAGATCCTTCTTGATTGCTTCAAGGACATTGGTCCAGTAGTGAAACATGGGGCTGTTTTCATTGGCCACCCAATTGCTCCAAATCAAACTGTTGTCCTCTAGATGTTTTGCCTGGAATGCCTCGTCTCTCTTATTGGCCAGGACCACAGCCAGGATTTGAATGCAGTATCTAGCCTTCTTTATGGAATTCACATCACATACAGCAGTTGTCAGACCAGTGATGTTCAGATTAGCTGAGGTTAAGATGGTATCCAGGCCAGTTCCTTTTATCAACTGGCCAACACAGACCAGAGAAACCTTCTCAAGGTGCAGCCCACCCATAAAAGCAAAGTATGAATGAGAAAACTCTTCTCCCATGATACGCGATACACCCAGAGCGGTTTAGAATTTCGGCCGTAGCCAAAACGGCTGTGGCGGAATAGCAGTGATTTTTCACAAATATCTGAAAAAGTAAAGGTTTTAGGGCATATGTTTGTTCATAACACTAATATAAATGTGGTGTTTCCGCAACTTTTGAGCCCAAAATCAACTCTCTGTGACCTTCAGGAGTCGAGATACAAAATGCCAGGCCTAAAAAGTGGGCGTGGCCGTTTCAGGGACTTCGCCTAGCAAATTTTTTGGGCTCCTTGCATTTTTTTGTTTATCAGGCCCTAAATGAACAGAAAAACATTGGCTCAAATGTTAATCATGATTTGCAGCCATTATGCCTAAACTGACCAGACTATGAGTCCCCCCGCCCTCTCCCGCAGTCAGTCGTGACCCAGACCCCGGGGAAGAGCGGAGGCACGTCATTGAAGGTGTTATAAAGATGTCATTTTTTTATTTTTAATTTTTTTAATTTTAAATTTTATTTTCTTCTTTTCAATACTTTTTATTTATGTACGAGCTATTTTACTGGAGGTACCAATGAATGTACGTATTATTTCTATATGACGACAGTAAAAACAGACTCAAAGATGCTAAGAGAGAGAAAAGGGGTGGGGGTATGTGGGTATACTTGTATACACTTGTGGAGAAAAGGAACTAAGAATAACTGACTACAATGAAAACCTGAAATGTGTACTGTAAAACCCAATAAAAATATTGTATAAAAAAAAAAAAATTACTTGAGGTAGGCAACTTAGAGGGTGATGCATGGATTGACTTGCCTAAAGTATACAACCAAGCAAAGATTCCTGTTTCCAAGGAAAACCTACTCACCCAGACCAATCTGAAAAATTGGCCTTATCTCAGTGGAATCAAATTGAACGAGATCGAGGCTGACATTGAAATCTTAATAGGAATGGGCGTTCCGAAAGCCATGGAACCCTGGCAAATAAATAAATAAACAGTCAAGGAAATGGACCGTATGCAGTCAAGACACTTCTAAGATGGGTGGTCAATGGCCCGCTCAACTCTTGTTCTGCTACGGAGGAATCAGGAACGAAGTCAGTGTCAGTTAATCGCATCTCAATGGATGATCAGAAGGATATGCTGATCAAGCAGTACAACCAGGATCTCCCTGAAAAGGAGCCTGAGGAAGAAAAGGAGATGTCATGTGAGGACAGGAGGTTCATGGACCTGGCAACCTGTTCAGTTGTTTTTAAAAACAGTCACTACAACTTACCTTGGCCTTTTCAAGACAAAGATGTTGTCTTGCCTGACAACTACCAAATGGCAGCACAACGCACAGTGAACCTTGCAAAATGGTTCAAAAGAGATTTTGCTCATGCTGCAGAGGACGGAGCCTTTATGGAGAAGGTACTGGCTAAAGATCATGCTGAAAAGGTGCCGCAAGAGCAGCTCCAGAGCACGACGGCCATGTGTGGCATATACCTCATCACAGGGTTTACCACAAATGGAAGAAGAAGAAAAAAACTCAGTTGTCTTTGACTGTTCCTCGTCGTACAAAGGCCGATTTTACTACAGAACTTCTCCAAGGTCTAGAAGTGGCGAGCACTTTGGACACAGACTCCTGCGTCAACGCCATACAGCGATTTTTATGTCAGAGGATCGGTACTGCCCATTCAAACAGATCGTGGTACCAACTTTGAGTGCTCAGAAAATAACTGGAAGCTGCTTTGATTCAGCTAAATCACCAAATAATTCAGGATGCATTCCTGACAAGTAAAGACAAAAGTGGTTCAAGACAAGAAAGAACTTCAATGTCAATGATGTAGTCGTCATAGTAGACGAAACTGCACCAAGGAATTCATGGCCCCTAGCCTGTGTGGTCAAGACCTTGCCGGACTCTAAAGGACATGTTCGGAGTGTGTTACTGTAGTTCGAACCAAGACAAACACACTGCAAAGGCCCATCGATAAGCTCTGCTTGCTGCTGGAAGCCGATGATTGAGCTGAAAATGTTAAATTTCTCCTGCCCCCTGCCCACTTCGCCCATGCCACTGCACACACGCCACCCTCTCGCACATCTTTACACAGAAGACTGTTCTATCTTACACCGCATCTACTCCCATGGGACTTTGTCCTATCCAATGGCTTGTGTATCGTGGTCGTCATACCATCAAGAACACTTATACCGCTGGGACTTTGGGGGTGTGGGGTGGTGGTTAAGTTCAGGCATGATGAAGATGGACTGGTATGGATTTTGGGGCTGGGGGGGATACATTTTGGACATTATGAAATTATAAAAGATAATGACTGTATTGAACATTACTAATGTAATGAATTGCTTTCTGATATTTCATGTTTATATTTTTACGTGTGCACTATGGCTCCATTTAATGTTATTGATAACTGTAATTGTTTTTACTATAGCGTCTCCAATTAGGGGCCGGTATGTTGGAGCCATATTGACCCAATTTGAGTTTGATGGGAAACATGTAACAAAAATATATATTTTGATTTATGGATTATATTAATAATTGATATGAAATTGTACTTACCTGTATAATTTAAATTAGTCTTGCAATGGATATTACCTGGACACTTATCTGTTGATGACTGTGGGAGCGTGGCATAGATTCACTCATAGATGCACCCCCCCCCCCTTTGGGAGTCTTCAAATCAGTGAATGAAATGTTTGACAGCTGAGTTAGACAGCGGTGTTTGGTGTGCAATAGTTTTTCGACCGCATCAAGCCAGACCAATTATATCGTTTACTTTGTCAAGATCCTGTTCGATATTATTTTATTTAGTATAGAAAAGTCAACCGGAGTTTATGTTTAATAAATGTACATCTACTTACATCCTCTCTGTGAGTTCTTTATGATGAATGCGCGTCGGCCAACTCTGCAACGAACTCCAGTGGCTAAATGGACATTTGTGAAGGATTAGCCACTTCAACATCAGTGTTGATGTAATGAGTCTTAGCCGCACAGTGCATAAGAGATAGTAAGAAATGGGTATAAAATTAGAACTGACACATGAATTTGACAGGAAGTGCATAAAAATAGGCAGAATTAAATTTTTTGCAGCTACTCATGATATGTCACTGATATCCAAAATACACTAATAATTTGTGTCATTAAAACTATCAAAAATATTAACAATAATCAGTGTCGATGTAAAGAGTCCAGCGATTTAGAGGTAGTATGAAATAAGCTTGACATTTGCATAGAACTGACACATGAAATTGACAGGAAGTGCATAATAAAAAAGTACATTTGAAGAGTTGGCCTCCCTGATATCTAATTTAAATGCCTGAGCAAAGAGATTAAGCTGTCCCTTGAAGATATTTAATGAGTTGGTTGGGCAGTTTGTTGTATGACAGATTCTTAGATATGGATGACTTCAGAGAGATGGAAGTCTTGTTGGTCCCTGTTATCAAGATGGCGGCAGAATGAACCGACTTCTCTTTGGACAGACTTTTATATTACTTGTTTCCAGTTTGAACTCTGGTAGCGATGAGGACACATTTCTATTGACAGTTTAGGGTTTCTGTTAGTAGAAATTTGTGCCAGTCCTGGAAGATTTCAATGTCCCGGACAAATGGGCATGGTGGTCAGATATTATCTGTGTTTATTGAGCTTAAAAATAATTGATAGGCTATATAAATAATGTCATCACTAAGACGTGTAGATTTATAATATTCTTTTTTGAAAAGTAGGCTACTTTTGCTTATACATTATATTACAAATATAGTAAGAGTCATACGTAACTCACCCCTGAAGTCAGTGTCAGACTAGCTTAGCCATAATGTTGTTGACCTAAGACTCAGACTGTTGACTGTTGTTGAGTCCAGTTAAATAAATGGAGTGATTCCTGCCTGCTGACGTTGTTGCTGTGATTACATTGTCAATGGCAACATTTGTAAAAAGTTTTATGAGCCTTCTCTGGTTTTTGTACCTTGTGAATGTGTTACAATAATTGATGCCAACTTGTAGGCTACTGGAAGTAGAAAAGGTAACCACTGCGCTCAGACACGTGCGTAGTCCAAAAATAGTACGTCACAAATAGAAAAAAGGGTAGGGACCGCACTAAAGGAATATTGTTTGTTTTAATACGCACAAAATGTTTTCGACCTTCCGGCCTTCGTCAGTGTGCAATGAAGAATGGTTGCAACAAACAAGCCTTAACTAGGCTGTGATTGACAACATGACAGGTGGAAACAATCAGTAATTAGCACAGGCTAGGTTGACATCATGACAGGTGGAAACAATCAGTAATTAGCATAGGATATGTTGACAACATGACAGGTGGATCCAATCAGTAATTAGCACATAGGCTAGGTTGACAGGTGGACTTCTCATCACATCATATGAATGCGTAATGGCTATAGGCTATGATGTAGAAACGATGCCATCCTGGATAGATATATTATGCAACAATATATACATATTACAATACAACATTTAAAAGTCTGTATGGAAATCAGCTGTAGCACACTGGGAGTATCGGGTTGTTTATACCAGATGGAAACATCGATTGGAGCCGATGAATCCATACACATTCCCGCTGCAAAAGGAGTTGTTCATGATTGCCACCCCGTCTATTAAGATATACCATCTCCAAACCTATACACTTGAGGTCACTGATTTTATGATCCATTTAGTTAAAATGTCGTGCCACGGGAGAATTAATGTCGGCCCGCTTTATATTGCTTCTGTGTTTGTTCAATTTGATTTTTAATTTGCGGGATGTCTGTCCGACATAGTATTTTTTACACCGGCAGAATAATAAATACACTGTGTGGAATTGCACGTTATTAGAGATCTGATCCTATAAATGACCGTATTATAGCCAAGTCGCACATCTATGGATCGCGCCAAATCTCCTCTTTCCAATGGCACAGTTCAATCTGGATTTAGTATCACCATGCGTGCAGCAAGAACCGTGAATGAAATCTACTGTAAGTACAGTTACTTTTTTATTATGTAGATTCCTCCGCCATTTTTCATCGGATTGCAACGCCATTTTTTGCTAGATGTTATAATAATAATAATAACTTTATTTGTATAGCACTTTTCATACAGAGGTTGCAGTTCAAAGTGCTTCACAACAGTAAAAAATACAGGCATAAGCGAGCATAAAAAATTTAAAATGTAAATACAAAGAGATAGAGAGGTAGCAAGGTTAGGCAAATCACAGTTCTTCAGCAATACAAATAATAAAATAGAATAGATTAGATAGAGTAAAAAAGTGCGGTTTGATTCAGTTTAAAATAGGTTAAAAATAATAAGATAGAACTGACAGTAAAAAAGTGTGATAAGATTGTTCAATAAAAAATATATAACAACAGAGCAGTGTATCGCTCTTAGTACTTTGAGTTTCTTTACAAAGTTCTAACATACAACAGAGCATCGCTCTAACATACATACAACAGAGAAGTCTGTCGCTCTAACATACAACAGAGCAGACCGTCGCTCTAACATACAACAGACCAGTCCGTCGCTCTAACATACAAACAGAGCAGTCCATCGCTCTTAACACTTTGAGTTTCTTTACAAAGTACAGTTCTAAGTTACCTTATAGAACAACAGAGCAGTGTGTCGCTCACAACAACAGAGCATCACTCTAACATCATAGAACCGACATATGAATTTCATTGGAAGTGTATGAAAGTAGGTAGGGTAAGTGTTGTGAAGGATCAGATTAAACCGAATATATATATTTATTTATGGATATATATTTAATAGTATTTGTATATCGTTTGATATCCCTTGTATATTCCTTGTACATATACACTGAATATCCCTTTAGTCTACTAACAGCCCATAATAGTTTAATTCTCTCATTGGACAAGAACTTGGCGCCAGCAGCCAAGCCCCTTGGTTCAAGTTCAATCGTGCCGACGAACATGTCGTTACTAGCCCGGTTCCGCGTAGGAATACGTCTGGCGAAATACGAATGGTACTATTTGTTCACAGCGCATATATATATGGCGCAAGTAAAGTAGAACTTTCTTTTAGTCCCTTAGCCCTTAGTTCTTTACCCTCCAACCTAGTGGCAAGACGTTAAGCCTCACCCACGATACACGTGTGGTGCAGTATGGTCAACTTGGCATCAGAATGGCATTGAGACATCGTGTGGATTAATAGTTGAATTGTCATAGTTTGGCACTATACCGTCGAGTGGGACGTATTTCTATTAAGTTAATAATAGTCTATTATGTATGGTGCATCGTTCGGTTAGAGTTATACAGTGAGTAGTACCCCCATCGTTTTCCTCGCGTTATCTAGAGTCTTAACCAGGCTGGGCAGACCACGTGTGGTGCTTTCATCCGAGGAGTTCTGGGCGAGAACGAGTGGACCTGCACATTGGATTACCTTACCCGGACGACGGCGAGCCCTACACGGCTTGGATTATCTACTTGCTTTGGGTGCTTTGATTTATGCCATGGATAACAGCCAACACTGGTGAGTGTTGGAACTACCCCCGAGAGGAGCCCAGGTGAGACGGCGCTCTACCCCGAGTGAGGTCGCCTCACGTCTCTTCGTTGTGGACCGGCAGCTACCGTCTACAAGAGGGCCCAAGCATATTCATCTGTGGACCAAGGTTCTGTGGGCACCGTGTTCAGCACTCTGAATTCTCCCAAGAAATCGTTGGCCAGATGGGATATCGCCGGCGGCTCTCCTAACCCCCCCCCCCCCCTCTACTGACTTACAACCAGCAGGACCCCCTTTAGTATATCCAGCTATAATCATTAAGTACCATCGCTATAGTTCCCTAAAGAACCAGGTTGTATACTTGCTTCCTGCGTAACCAGAGATTGGACATTCAATGTTGATTTGCCTACGAATACTCATTTGCCTTACAAGTGCATTCAAATCATAAATGTCATTAAGTGAACGTTGTATATACCCTTTGCTATATATTAAATATTCGACTTATACATTTGTGTGGACTTGGTTTCATGGTGGGAAAGTGTTCATCATATCTATATCATGTACTGTGTGGCCAGTAGTTAAAGTACATAAAGCGGTAGTGGTTTAATGATACCATACTTATCAATACAGTCAGGGAATTGTACCCCTCAGTTACAGTAAGAATAATAATAATAATAATAATAATAATAATAACGAGCATAAAAAAAAGAAAAGATAGACAGATAGCAAGGTATGGTAAATCACAGTGTTTCACATTAGGATCTAGCATCCCAATAGGCTCTCTGTTTACAGTTTCATTCAGTAATACAAATAATAAAAATAGTTTAAAATGATTCAGTTTAAAAATAGTCATCAGTAAGAAGTAAAAAGTGTGATAAAATAGTTCTCTTAAAATTACAGTGCATACAGTAGGAGGTAGTGAGATAAAATGTGCATAGAACCGACACATGAATTTGATAGGCAGTGTATAAAAGTAGGCAGGGTAAGAATAGTGCAGGTAAGTACAATTTGTGTCCGGATATCCCTCATGTTTCTATAATAATATTTCCCTTTGCCACTAGGTGGTAGCAGATATCTATCTTCAAATATTTGCCTGCATTACCCCACATTGAAATGCCTGAGCAAAGAGATTTAAGCTGTCTTTTTAAGATGTCTAGCGAGTTGGCTTCTCTGATTTGTTGGGGTAGTTTGTTCCACAGTTTTGGGGCATAGTTGATAAAGGCTGCATTACCGATCCTCTTTTGACTGTTTCTGGGAGCCTCTAGTAGTCCAGCAGCTGATGATCGCAGTGTTCTTGCTGGTGTGTAATTTATTAGAGTGTTGGCGATGTAGCTAGGTCCCTGTCCATTTAGACCTTTGTATGTAAGGAGAAGGACCTTTAAAGTCAATTCTAAATGTTACAGGAAGCCAGTGTAAAGCAGCTAAGACTGGACTAATGTGCTCTCTCCTTTTGGTTCTAGTTAGCAGTCGGGCTGCAGAGTTTTGGATTAGCTGAAGCCTCTCTGTGGTTTTCTTAGGGAGACCTGTGAAAAGTGCATTACAGTAGTCTAACCGGCTAGATATGAATGCATGCATTAGCTTCTCAGCATCGTTCTGATTAATAAATGGTCATACTTTTGCTATATTTCTGAGATGGAAGAACGATGTTTTCGTCACTTTGCTAATATGAGAATTGAAGTTCAGTTCTGAATCTATTATAACCCAGAGACTAGTGACTAGGCCTGCCGCGATAAGCAATAAATCGATTAATTGCCGCGATAATTAAAATTAATGCAATGATTTTGACGGGCGCGATTAATTGCTATTTGCGCGTTTGTTTTAATGAGGCGGAACCAGTGCCCCTTGTCAGTCACTGTCCATGTGGGGGGCCGCTGGCCTTACTACAGAGCACAGCACGGGAGCTCCGTGGGGCAGTAGCAACGCCACATATAGCTTAACTACATTTCTCAATGGTGTTGCTCCTTTTAACCAAGTAGCATTATTTATAGTGTAACGTTAGCTATTTTTAGACCCAAGTAGTTACTCGCTACTGCCCGGAGAAACTGGACTGCTAAATAAAGATGAAAGATCGAGTGTTGATTCTCATTCAATGCTAACAACATTAGCTAAATAGCTAACAAACGAAATACAACGTATAGCATAGCTACAACACAGAATAACGTTAATACAATTACATGCATCATTGTTTACAATGAACGGGTGGGGCTAGTCAAAGGACTGGACACGGGGAAGTTAAACATGAATTCATTTATTATAACGTAGTAGGTAGTTTCGAGTCGTGCTGCAGTGCCTACGCACCACAGCTATTCTATTATATACTGCTTTGCGCTTCCTCCTCATCGTTGATTGCCTGTAGTAGCTGCATCTAACGTTAGTAGCTAACGTTAAAACTAACCTAAAGTTAGTTGTTCACCAACAATCTCAATATTTGTTTTATCATTAGCTCAAAAACACAACCGGACGAGACAAGTTGGCCGCTCATAGGTGCCGCTAGGATAATAACAACAATACTTCCGGTCCGGTCGGTGGGCTTCAAAATAAAAGTATAAAACACCGGAAAAGACGGAGCGGTGGGCTTCAAAATAAACGTTTTGGGAAATACATTTCTCAAAAAAAAATTCTCTAACCGGTCGCAATAATATCGCTTATCGCGATATTTTCGGGGGCAATTAATCGCCCAGCAAAATGTGTTATCGTGGCAGGCCTACTAGTGACCTCAGATTTGATCCAAGGGGTTAGTCCTCCCAGGTTCTTTATTAATGTTTCCTTTTTAGTTTTGGGGCCGATAATTAGAATTTCAGTTTTGTTCTCGTTTAGTTTCAGGAAGTTCTTACTCATCCATTTATTTATTGCCAGTAAGCAGTCTGTAATGGAGCTAATCGCTATATCATTTGGTTCAGCAGATATGTACAGTTGTGTATCATCCGCATAGCTATGGAAATCTACATTATGTTCTCTGATGATATCACCCAGCGGTAACATGTAAAGGGAGAAGAGTAAAGGACCAAGCAACTCCCTTGTGCAACTCCATAGTTGTTGTCGTATATATCAGACATGTGATCTCCTAGTTTAACATAGAATTTCCTCCCTCTGATGTATGTTTTAAACCAGCCTAGCACATGTTCTGAGAAACCAACATGGTTTTCAAGACGATCGATTAGAATATCGTGATCGATTGTATCAAATGCTGCACTGAGATCTAGCAGGATAAGGATGGAGATCTTATTCTCGTCAGAGGTCACTGATTATTTTTGTGAGGGCAGTTTCAGTGCTATGATATTTTCTGAATCCCGAATGAAATCCTTCTAAGATGTTGTTTTCTTCAAGAAAGGAATTTATTTGAACTGAAACTATCTTTTCAAGTATTTTACTAATGAATGGTAGGTTGGATATTGGACAATAATTTGCCATTACATTACTATCAGAGTTTTTTTTTTTTAGTAATGGCTTTACAACTGCTGTTTTAAAGGCATCTGGGAAAATACCAGTTCTAAGGGAAGTGTTTATGATATCTAGCACAGGGCTTGAAACACTATTAAACACCAGTTTGAAGAAAGCTGTAGGTATAGGGTCAATGTCTGAGATGGAGGAGTTACATTCTGAGACAGTTTTGCAGAGTACATCTAATGTGATGCATGTAAATCTTCTCATGGTTACATTGCGCGGTTTGCTGCAATCAGCTTTATTTCCATCACGAGTAATGCTGGCCCTGATCAAGGTTATTTTGTTGTTAAAGAATAGTGCAAGTTCTTCACACTTAACCGTTGATGACTGAGGAGGTGTAGGGGCAGTGTTGAGTAGTACATTAATAGTGGAAAAAAGGATTCTGGAGTTTCCAGCGTTTTCTGTAATGATTTTAGAGAAGTAGTCTTTCCTTGCTAAGCGGATGGTTTTATTATAAGCAGTTAAAGCATCTTTGTATATATCGCAGCATATGGTGGTTTTTGTTTTTCTCCATTTTCGCTCCGCTGCACGACATTTCCTTTTTTCTTTGTTGACCGTATTATAGTTCAACCAGGGCGAGGCTCTGGTTTTCTTCTTTTTCGTTTTTAGTGGGGCGACAGAATTTAATACAGATGACAGTGCATCATTGAAATTTTCTACCATTTCATTTAGAGAGCTGTCATGATTGTGTGGTTCATGTAGTCTGATAAGATCAATGAACTTTGATTCAGCCTTGTCGTTTAGGAGCCTCTTTTGAACTATGATTTATTTTTTTGTTTTAGTAAGGGTTATTTGAGTATTAAAAAAATATACAGTGATGGTCGGAGAGAGGTAATTCAGTTATTGAGAAATGTTTTATGCTTAGCCCAGTTGTTGTTATAACTAAGTCTAATGTATTCCCAAGCCTGTGAGTTGCATTTGTTATATGCTGTGTTAGATCAAAGCTATCCAGTAGATTTTTTAGTTCTATAGTTTTGGAGTCTGTTTTCTTATTAAAATGGATGTTCAAGTCTCCATTTAGGACAGTGGTGCCCAACCAGTCGATCGCGATCGACAGGTAGATTGCGGGCTGATTTCAAGTAGATCTTGATTAATAAAATTCGATTATTAATTTTTTTTTATTTTTTTTTTTGCTAAATCAACTCTTCCTCTCCTTGTTAACTACAACAAGCAATGCTGTGTGTTATTTAAGATGAGGTCGGACTCGGCACTGACAGATTTGTGTTCATTATGCTGCTTTTATAAAGCCTCAATGTACACAGACTGATGTTTGTCTAGTGTGTTCATTAAACGTGTGAAATCCTCTTTCAATGTCTCTGTGCCCGTCTTCTTTCGCAGGATGTCAAATGATCCAGAGTGAATGACAATTTTTGATGAGTGTTGGAAGTATTTCGGCCAGCTCTTTCACAGATGTGTTGTCTAGACATATATTTTCTGTGTTTGCCATTTCCACATACCTTGTTGTGGAATCTCCAATCAGTATGCAGTCTGTTTTCTGTGTGTCATTTTTCTTTCCAACAGTTCTGGGGACGTTTGTTTTTGGATTAGGCCTAGTCTGCCGGTTCTTACCACAGTCCTGTGGCCTTGGTGAAGCCTCACTAGCTGTACCACTAGCCTTCTCAATAGCCGTCATGTTAACGCTAGTCTTGTACCTTCACAGTAAGGTAGAGAAACGTTCAGGTTTGTGGGAGATAATCCTGAGAAATAAGAAATAAAAAAATGTATCCACAAGTCATTTGATTGGCAGCTGGCTTGAGCTGGGTAGTGTTTTTTTTATTTTATTTTATTCCAACGGCATTCGAAAGCCTTGGTTCTCCTCTATGACTAAAAACAAAATGGTGGCGCGTAGGGCTGTCTTAAATACTTCGAAGCTTCGTTCGATGGGCATAGGATTCGAATATGAAAAAAAAATTATAATTTATTATTATTATTAAATTTGTTTGTGTGCAAAATCAACTCTGCCTCTCTTTGTTAATTACAACAAGCAATGCTGTTTGTTATTTAAGATGAGGTCGGACTTGGCACTGATTTGTGTTCATTGTGCTGCTTTTATGAAGCCTCAAATGACGGCTTACAATATTTCATGAAAGCAGTGTTTCGTTTGTCTAAGATTTAAAAATGTTTAAACTTTACAGCACTGACAAAGTTGAACAAGTGCTGTACAAGCCCCACAGCATAAAAAAAATAAAAATAAAAAACTTTTATTTATAATATATATATATATATTTTTAGGGCGGCTACGTGGCATAGTGGGCAAGGCACTCGCCACGAAATGCTGGAGACGCTGGGCTCGTCAGTTCGAGCCCAGCGCTCCACATTTGCTTTCAGTTTAGCTGGTCGTCCGTACTAATACACATTGGCCGTATTAGGGGGTGGGAAACTGATGGGTGGGGATCGGGCGTTGTGGACAGCGACTCCTACAGGTCGGTTGGTGCGCCTGCGCAGTAGAATCAGGAAGTGTCGGGGGCAGCGTGAGCCTCCCACGCATTACTCCTCGCCACTGAGAGATCAAGCTGCGCAGGTGAAAAGATGCGACTGCCGTTACCTCAAGTACCGGAGGGGACTTGTGCTATGTATGACTTAGTCCACATTGCAGCCGGCTTGTGGGAGGCAAGAAACAGTGTCTGTGACAGGGGAGGGTTGAATTGGATGATACGAAATTGGGATGGGAGAAAAATATAGAAAAATGGGAGAAAAAGTGGATCAAAATATATATATATATATATTTTTTTTTAATCTCGAAGCTTCGAATTAAAATCGAATATCGGCCCCGAAGCTTCGAATTCCAAAAAAAAATCGAAGGGCAGCTGGCGCGAATGTCCTTACGTTGATATTCGCTCGTTTATGAATACATTTCCAAAACTCATATTTCACTAATAACACTTTAACCTATTGGTAAACAAACGTATTGCTGAAAATATACATCACTGCTGTTTTTACAGGGTTAGGGTCTTTACTCTTGGCTCCATTTGGAGAAAAAAACGCAACATTAATTCATACAGTCTGTAGAGATTTATGGCGTGATGTCATTTGCGGTCCACCACTGGACCGCTCCGGCTTTAGAGGTTAATAAGAACAACAAGAATATTTTTTTTGGTGACCAGCAGCTCTATAGATCACTCTGTCGTTATGGTCTGTTGGTCCACAAAAATAAGCAGCCACAGGTTTCGCCCTTGGATGCTGAAATTGAGCATGGAGGTCAATTGTGTGCTTGTGTTCATGCCAATTGACTAAAAGGGGGCATGGCAATGGCATGGAAGTGGCCTATGTCAAAAAGATCACAGCAATTACAATTCACGCTTCCTTAAAATAAAAGCAACTTGCTATTATTAAAAATGCCATTGCTATTGTTAGACCTACTTGGATTCCAGAGCTCATTTCTTATAAAACTGCCACAAAAAGCTGTGTAACATTATTGCCGGTGTGTAAACAATGGTCCTCATTTTCGAACGGACATACGTTAAAGTTACCAAGGAATACGTACTTATTCCGTATTCTCGAACGGCTTCGTATTGTAAATTCTTTGTAGGATTTATGTAGGATTTACGAACTCGAAAAGGCAGTCGTAAATCGGACAGACCGGTGTGCACCCGTGGTTTCAACAGCTTCTTCTGGGCCAAGTCATTGGGGATTGCCGATACTACAGACATCCGTGGAATTCAATAATTATAATGATAATTAATACGACAATCATTAATAATTTGTATCATTAATAATTACATTTGACATTTATAGTCCTGACTCAATGAGGCATCGTGAGCATTACACACCAGTGGAGGTTATTGCATGCTGTCATCATCTCACCAATTTGCCTTGAAAGAGACTGACATCGACAAAAGAAGATTCATTTGCCTAATATAATAATTCATATTTTAAGATTATTCAATTGTTCATCAACTTATTGTGCATCGTTTGATGATATATATATATTTTTCTATCTCAGTTGAAGTAGTGTAGTTGACGTGAACGTGCCGGCTTGGACTGTCTGTAAGCTAACTTGTTGTAGCTAACGTAGCTAAAGTGCTACCACCGCAGCTACCAGGGTGTAGTGTTTTGTTACCTGCACAAGAGGGCTTACCGGAGTGCTACCACCGCAGCTACCAGGGTGGAGTATTTTGTTACCTGTCCAAGAGGGCTTACCGGAGTGCTACCACCGCAGCTACCAGGGTGGAGTGTTTTGTTACCTGCCCATGAGGGCTTACCGGAGGGCTACCACCGCAGCTACCAGGGTGGAGTGTTTTGTTACCTGCCCAAGAGGGCTTACCGGAGTGCTACCAGGGTGGAGTGTTTTGTTACCTGCCCAAGACGTTGGGTGACTGTCTGAGTGACCACCTGTCGGAGTCGGACAGTCCCGAAAAATGTAACGTGTGTCACGCATCAACAGAACAATGTTTAGTGGATTTCGACAGCATCCTCACGCAAATGAAGGATCGATTAGATCACAAAAGACTGCTGTTTGTTGCATTGCCTGATTTGCAACTGTTTGCAAGCAGAGGAGGTCATTGAACATTTCATCAGAAAATATCGAAGGATGGATTTAATTTACAAGTGATCAGATGGGAGGGACACTATTTCCTCGTAAGAAGTAAGTCGTCAATGGTGAGTGCATTTTTTTTTTTTATATTTAGTAGCTGTGTGGGGCGGGCGGCGGGCCTGTCTTGATTATGAATTAATTGGCCCGCTGTGGCCTTGCGTGTGTAATGCAGGACCTCTTTAGGGGGTCTTTATTCGGCATGCAACGAACTGGACATGCAATTGGAGCGGCACACACACCGGGATACACACACGCATTGTCTTTCCGCAGTTGCCGATGCGATTGAGTCTCTGCGCCTAACCCATCCCGTCCTTGTGTGTGTGTGTGTGTGTGTGTGTGTGTGTGCACGCGTGCGTGTGTGTCGTTCATTTCCTATAGTGCTGAGTGATGTGAATGTAATGTCCGACTCCTAACCCAACTCCCTCCAATGTACAGTAAATTACCTAACCCAAGAATACACGAGACCCTCTTCTACCAAGTATGGTTTCATCGATATTCCATTCCAATGTACAGTTTTGCTTGTACAGTTGTACAGTTTCCCCCACCCCGCCTATCCATATAATTTCCTATAATTTCCTTTGTTGTGAGGGACCAGATTGGGAGACATTGGTGAAAGAAAAATTGCATGTAGATATGTGTTTGAAACAGTGAGGGTGAGAAATGGTCTGATCTGGCTGTAAACAAATAGTTTTTGATTTGCCTTCTTGACTAAGCTATTGATGTGATGTTTGTAAGTGAGGCGTGTGTCAAGAGTTACTCCAAGGTATTTTACTAGTGCCTGTTGTCTTTAACTGTAGTGTCTGTACTTCTTTATTAATTTCTTTTTATCTCTCTCGTCCTCTCCAATATTTTTAACTCACAGCCACCACTGACACACACATTGGGGGATGTTTTAAAAATATAATTTAACATGTAATATAATAATTTGTGCTTCACCAAAAAATTTGGTCAGCAGCCGCCACTGTTACACACACACACAGCAAACTAAATAAATAAGAACTAAACCGATCGCTGTGGATATATAAACTATAGTGGAATATACTGTATTAACACTTTGGTCGCCAGGCTTATATTCATAATAAACCATCCCACGCCAGCTCTATTTGTCTATGGAGAAGTTCCCCTTCTTTGCAGGGCTATAACTTTTTAAATTGTATTGCTAAATTGACATTACTATGGCCCATTCAACGTCAAGTATCTATTGTTCAGGGTGTAGCAACATTTTATTATTTTTATTCACATATTCATACTAAAATACGGTCTAAAGTATAAGTATGTTTTTATCGTTTTCTGCAGCATTCTCCAGAACGTGATTTATAGCCCTAAATGCATTATATTGATGATCAAATACAGTTTGATAGCGATCTGCGCGAGATAAAAAATGTCAAATGGACGTGCTTCTAGAAGTTACTACTTATCATCTGATGTTGACCGGATGGGGGGGGGGGGGGGGTCGTTTATAATTCCGTGGCCAACGTTAGATGATTCATCTAGTGTGGGTGATATGATCATTAGAGCAGTTTGTATCGAACACGTTAAAAAATAACGCTGAAACTTACCGTAGCTTCCTCGTAGCGTTGGGCGATGAGCGTGGAGCAGAAATATTCCTATTATGGGATGTAGAAATATGCGATCCATCTCCAGGTTGTATAATAGTATATACGTCCAAATCATGTTGTTTATCGAGTTATTGGTAACTGATTGCTATCGATTGTGTCTAGCTCGAGTAGGGCTGGGCAATAAAATGATAACGATAACTATCGCGATAAATTATTTCCTCGAAATAAACATGAAACGTGGTCGCAAAGTTTCGATATATCGATTTTCCAAGCTTGGCTACATTCAGCCTCGGCTCAGCACACTCACTAACAACAACCAACGTTACGTGATGATGTGTTTACGCACATCAGCTAACAACCAATAAGTGAAGGAGATGGCCGAGAGCGAAGTAGACCCGGAAGGAGGTAGGACTCACTCAACAACAAGGCTTGCTAGGCTAATTAGCTTGCACGGCGATGTTTTATATATTTACGTGCCGAGTATGTGTGTGGCGTGAATTCTGAGGCCACGTTTATAGTAGTGGGGGTATACAGTGGACGTCGTTTCAATATATTGTGGCGGAAGAGAGTATTTTAGTGTCATATTTAGCACATTGTCATGGAATACACCGCTTAGATACTACAGGCTTGCTAGGCTAATTAGCTTGCACGGCGATGTTTTATATATTTACGTGCCGAGTATGTGTGTGTTTTGAATTCTGAGGCCACGTTTATAGTAGTGTGGGGCAGCGTTTCCGTTAGCCGGTAATTACCGGTATTTGTCCGGCAAAATCTCTTGAAGTCCGACATATTTAATTTCTCCGGTCTTAATGTCCGGTGAAAATAATTCCCTGAGTCTAAGCACAATTTGATTATTTGAATTGTATTAAAATAGGCTAAAATTAAATAGCCTATGCGATGAACGAAACGATCATTACATTTGTTTCCTCGTTGCTTCTAATAATGACAACGACGTTGTCAGCGAGAGCTTTAAAAACGTAGGTCTCGGTTCGCTTCATCGGACCAAACGCGAACCAAATATAGGAAGTGATTATTATTACCACTGCTCGCAGCACTCACTGCAAAACAAGCACACTGCATCTAATCTCTCTATCTATCTATCTATCTCTCTATCTATCTATCTATCTATCTATGTCTGTGCATCTTGGGAAGAAGGAAGAAAAAACGCGGCTTATTATTATTACCGAGGCGCGCGGCTTATTATATTATTAAAACGGCTACTTGTGGGCACTCATAAAAACACCGTGGTCTACAAGTTGTTTAGCGAGAGGATGGTGGTAATAATGTGCTTCAATAGAACAATGGATCAATGCCATGTCAAAACTCGGCTCCGCTGATCTGGGCTCCGCAGTACACACACAGACACACACACACGCGCGCGCGCACACACAGGATCGCAGCCACACACACATTTCCACTGTCCAATAGACAAGCGCCCTTTTCGACCGCGTGACATTGAGGTGGAGAGAGTAGTCACGCAAACCACGATAATGTTGCCGTGTCTCTGCTTTCTCAGTTCTTCGCTTGATATAATTAATACAAATGTCCAATATAACGGAATTCGTTAGCTCATAAAAATGTGATTATAACAGACTTTAGTGTCGGACCGACTGCCACATACGCGGTCTATTTTATTTCAAGTCAGCAGCAGCACGGAGACGGAGTATCGAGGGACTTATTTTATTTGGAATATATTAATGACTGTATACGCAAAAGTAGCCTAGTTTTAAGTAATAATATTATAAATCTACATGCCTTGAGGATGACATTCTTTATATAGCCTGCCTATCTCAATTGTTTTAAAGCTCAATAAACTATGACCGGAATTAATCTCATTTGTCCGGTAGTTGAAATCTTGCAGGTCACGGAGACCGGCAACAATTTTTTCTAACGGAAACCCTGGTGTGGGGTATACAGTTCGTTTCAATATATTGTGGCGGAAGAGAGTATTTTAGTGTCATATTTATTGTCATGAGATACTCCGCTTGTCGGCTAACTGCTAACGTGCGCGGACTGATGACGACATCAACTCGACTTGAGACATTCGCAGCAGCATAAGAAGTTAATTAAACTTGACAGACATTATATCGACAATAATTATCGATATCGAATTATATGAAAATAATTTTATAATTTTATCGCAATAACGTTTTTGGTCATATCGCCCAGCCCTAAGCTCGAGTCCTGGGACTATTTGCGAGTGATCGGACCGAATTGGAATGAGCACCAGCTTCCGTTTCCTGTTTCCGGTTTGCGCGATCCGCCGACGGGTTGGTCCCTATATGTTGGTGGTGTTGGTCCCTATATGTTGGTGGTGTTGGTCCCTATATGTTGGTGGTGTTGGTCCCTATATGTTGGTGGTGTTGGTCCCTATATGTTGGTGGTGTTGGTCCCTATATGTTGGTGGTGTTGGTCCCTATATGTTGGTCGTGTTGGTCCCTATATGTTGGTCATGTTGGTCCCTATATGTTGGTTGTGTTGGTCCTAAGAGTGTAGTGTGAAACAGTCCTGTTCTGTCCCTTTGTAACTTTCAAAAGCATTTCCATTCAAATTATTTTATGCCCTTCTTTCTAGATTCCCTCGCCTTACAGGTGTTTATCTGTGAAGAGGAGGAGAGGAGCTCCAGTCTGAGCCAGGAGGAGAGGAGCTCCAGTCTGGGCCAGGAGGAGGAGCCAGAGCCCCTACAGATTAAAGAGGAACCGGAGGAACTCTGGACCAGTCCGGAGGGAGAGCAGCTTCAAGGTCTGGATGAGGCCGATATCATAAAGTTCACATTCAATCCTGTCTCTGTGAAATGTGAGCATGATGATGAGAAACCTCAGTCCCCATGGTTCAACCAAACCCAGGACCCAGAGTCCCTACAGATTAAAGAGGAACAGGAGGAACTATTTCAAGATCTAGAGGGGGCTGATGGCTCCAAGATTACTATACACACTGTGAAATATGAAAACAGTGGAGAGAATACTCTGTCCCCACAACTCAGCCAAACCCAGGACCCAGAGCACCTACAGATTAAACATGAACTACATCAAGGGCTGGAAGAAGCTGATGGCTCCAAGATCACAGGACACCCAGTGAAATGTGAAGATGGTCAAGAGAACGCTCAGCCCTTCCAGCCTCTTCAAACCCAAAGGGCTTACACTTTACCCAGCACCTCAACTGAAGAGATGAAAGCAGAACCAGATGGAGAGGACTGTGGAGTATCACAACCAGCCAGTAACTTAGATCCAGCTGGTGATTTAGAACCATGGAAGGAGAGTGGAGGACCAAGTTTGATGACTCTGAAATCAAAGTCGACACAGAAAATAAAAATGTTGTCTAATAGAAAGAAGGGAGATCTGAAGATAAACATAAAACACATAAAAAACCATACTGGAGAGAAACCATTTGGTTGTTCAGTTTGTGGAAAAGGGTTCACGGAACAAGGACATCTGAAGAGACACATGAGAACCCATACTGGAGAGAAACCATTTAACTGTTCAGTTTGTGGAAAAGGGTTCATTGATCAAGGAAGTCTGAAGCGACACATGAGAACACATACAGGAGAGAAACCCTTTAGTTGTTCTGTTTGTGGGAAAGGGTTCAGTACTCAATCAGGTCTGAAGACACACGTGAACACCCATACAGGAGAGAAATCCTTTAGTTGTTCAGTTTGTAGGAAAGGGTTCACGGAACAAGGACATCTGAAGAGACACATGAGAACCCATACTGGAGAGAAACCATTTAACTGTTCAGTTTGTGGAAAAGGGTTCATTGATCAAGGAAGTCTGAAGCGACACATGAGAACACATACAGGAGATAAACCCTTTAGTTGTTCTGTTTGTGGGAAAGGGTTCAGTACTCAATCAGGTCTGAAGACACATGTGAACACCCATACAGGAGAGAAACCCTTTAGTTGTTCAGTTTGTAGGAAAGGGTTCAGGGATCAATCAAGTCTGAAGACACACATGAGAACTCATACAGGAGAGAAACCCTTTAGTTGTTCAGTTTGTGGGAAAGGGTTCAGTACTCAATCAGGTCTGAAGACACACACGGGTACTCATACAGGAGATAAACCCTTTAGTTGTTCAGTTTGTAGGAAAGGGTTCCGTAATCAAGGACATCTGAAGAGACACATGACAACTCATACAGGAGAGAAACCCTTTAACTGTTCATTTTGTACAAAAGGGTTCCGTGATCAAGGACATCTGAAGAGACACATGACAACTCATACAGGAGAGAAACTCTTTAGTTGTGCAGTTTGAGCTGGGAATAGACTTGAAAAGAAGAATGAACCAGTCCCAAAACACAGTTTGCCGTATACTCAATAGGAACCCCATGTACCTATACTAAGTAGTATATTCAATAGGTATGCTCAACCCCATGTACTTTGTTTTACAGTATGTCACTCCGTGCTGCTGCAGGGCGCAGAATGATTATGATGTAACTATCACCAGCTATATAATCCTGGACAAAATCACATCCAACAAGAAAGATCTTCTCAACCACAGCATAATTTATATGGAGAGTGTTGCTCTTTACATTCTGCAGAGTGTAGATATGTCAGACAGCGGCTGTTTTTAGCCCGATCTAGTCAATATGTAAAACCACCTTTTTACAGCATCAGAAATCATGTAAAGCCTGTGTAGTTTTGTGCTGTAATTCTATGAAAAATATAAAGCAAATATGCTGTATGGAAGCAAATGTACGGAAGCCCTAAGAGGCCGTACATTCATACATTTTATTTACTCTGTTTTCCCGTGATAACGAGTTAATTTAATTTTGTTTTCTCGTGATAACAGGATAATTTTCTCGATCTCGAGAAAACGAAACGATAGTCTAGTACGTATTAGATCACTGCAGGAAACATCATTCAGTGTTGCAATGTCAGAGGAGCAGGTAGCCCCTTTCGTGAAGTCACGAAAGGGGCTAAAGGAGCAGGAGGATATTGAAGGAGCAGGAGGATATTGATCACCATATCACATATCACACCATGTCACATATCTCTTCAATCAAGGCCGGACATTGGCTGAAATAGCTTTATGCCTTGCTGTTACAGATAATATATATATATATACACATTGTGTGGGTCATCTAAGAAGACGGTTAGCAAAGGCTTCAGCTTTACCGGCGGCGCAATTAAAGTGAGCACCTGGCTACGGGAGGCTGCAACTCGAAACTGGCCCCCGTATGTCCAAACCCCTCCCACCCCCTCCAAATGTACAGTTTGTTTCCTCCCCATCGTATGTATATTTTCTGTTAGGATCTCTGTTTAACAGTACTGTATATTTGCATATATTGTAAATGTAACAGTACTGTGTCACCTGTATGTCATGTACCCCCCCTGAAATAAATTAATCCGATATCACGAGAAAACGGACTTCGTTTTCTCGAGATAACGAGATAAATTAATCCGTTATCACGAGAAAACTGACTTCGTTATCTCGAGATAACAAGATAATAAGTCGTTATCACGAGAAACGGATTTGTTATCTCGAGAAAATTATCCCGTTATCACGAGAAAAGAAATTAAATTAACTCGTTATCACGGGAAAACGGAGTAAATAAAATGTATGAATGTACGGCCTCTTAGGGCTTCCGTACGGTAAATAACCACCCTCTTGTTTTCAATAACCACCCTCTTGTTTTCAATTGCTTTGTCATGCACAAAGGATAATTGAAAACTCCTTTGTCATCTTAGACACTCAATTTTCGATCCTTGTTCATTCATATCACCTAATGATTGGCCGATAATCAGTATAAATATGAGATTGGTGAATTCCGATAATGCTTTATTTTCGCCGATCGTGAAAACCGATCGAAGACGCGTGAAAAACATGATCCAATTCTCAGCGGAGTTCTCACTCGCTGACTTCTCTCTCAAGCACACAGCTGCTGCTGCAGCACACTGCCCCTCCCCCTCCTCCTCCCCCTCCCAGACTCCTCATGTCAACAAGCTCCGGCAATAGTCTGCATGAGCAGCTCCGTTAGCTAGGTAGCTAACGTTAGCTCACGTTAGCTCACTGTTTAAACGAAATGACCCAGTAAACTAAATAGTTCACTTTAGTTTAATACATGATGCATTGTCTAACGGTATCTAGCTGGCTAGCTACTGATAGCTCCTGATATCAACAAGCTCCGGCAATAGTCTGCATGAGCAGCTCCGTTAGCTAGGTAGCTAACATTAGCTCACGTTAGCTCACTGTTTAAATTAAATTATCCAGTAAACTAAACAGTTCACTTTAGTTTAATACATGATGCATTGTCTAACGGTATCTAGCTGGCTAGCTACTGATAGCTCCTGATATCAACAAGCTCCGGCAATAGTCTGCATGAGCAGCTCCGCTCACGTTAGCTCACTGCAGCGTTTCCGTTAGAACATATTCGTGCCGGTCTGGGTGTCCTGCAAGATTTCTATCCCCGGACATATTCGAGAAATTCCGGTCAGCCTGGTTTTCCTTTTTACCGGCTGAATGCCACCATCGGCGCCAATGTTAACGTTAATATCACCTAATCTATGTTTTAAATTATGGCTATGTGTCTAATCTGCCCATCGCATTATCAAAGACTATTTTCCAGTCAGTGCTGTCAAGGCTGTTTATCGCGTCGTTTCCGTTTCAGAGCAGTTAGAAAATCCCCCGTTTTCAGATAAAAAACAGCTCATTCTGGAGCATTCTATGAAAATCGTCTTTTAGTGGAATATTCCACAACGTTGATATTCGTCTGCCTTTTTATGAATCGTTTTCAAATAAACGCTAGATGATCAATATTATACGTGCACGCAAGCACATTACGGCCGTGCGCGGATAATCGCCCCGTTGATTTCCTCTCGGACTTTTACAGTGAAACCGAAAGAAGACATTTCACAAAACAGCTTATAACTTCATCAAACTTACTCTGATTATCCTAACACTGATAACATAGAGTCCTTACCTGACATCAGATGGTATCCAACTGGTATATTCCAATTCCTGATCACCATTCGAAAAAATCGATACGTGTATGGATCCAACGCGATACTGTAGAACTCCATGATCAGCGGGGATCTGAGGTTCCAGAATGAACTGTGGTAACCCTGGCTGGATCAGTGAACTGGAAAATGTGGATATAATGTCGCACCTCAGCCAGGAGAATTAAACTTTCCACTCGGGCCTGAACGCTCGACATTTCTGTTTCTGTTTTCTTTCACCACGGCATCAGCGGTCTCTGTGACTTCAAGTTCAGAAGACTCATCTTCGTTGTCATTATTATTAGACCTGCTTGTGCTTGGTTTCATGAAATATTTGTTAAGCTTAGCTTGTTTTGGCCATCTCTCTCTCTCGCTCGTATACCCGTTTGTCGTTATGGTGGCCAGACAGGCTCAAAAAAAGAAAGAAAAAAAGATTCACATCCGAGCGGCGCCATCCGCGCTTTATCAGAGTGAAGCAACATGTAATGATTGTTTCGTTCATCGCATAGGCTATTTAATTTTAGCCTATTTTAATACAATTCAAATAATAAAATTGTGCTTAGAGAAATTATTTTCACCGGACATTATGACCGGAGAGATTTAAATATTCGGACTTCAACATATTTTGCCGGTCAAATACCGGTAATTACCGGCTAACGGAAACGCTGGCTCACTGTTTAAAGAAATGACCCAGTAAACTAAATAGTTCACTTTAGTTTAATACATGATGCATTGTCTAACGGTATCTAGCCGGCTAGCAGTAGCTACAGATAGCTCCTGATATCAATGTCTTATAACATAATTGACATTATTCGTTTTTGCAGACTGGGGACGCTGAGGGCATGCTGAATGTGATTTGACCAAAACAGGGTATACACACAGACAGTGGAGCTGTTTGCAGATAGCGAGCATTTTCACATGTGGTGATGTCTCGCAGATAATACAACTACAAGTATAATTATATAATATATATTTTTTATAAAACCAAAAACGATCGGTATCGGCCGATATGGCTCATAGACGATCAGTGATCGGTATCGGTGGCAAAAAAACGTGATCGGGGCATCCCTACTTTCCCCTTCTCTCACCTCTGCAGGCCACTCTTAATGCTGGCTGGATGCTAGCTGCATTGTGGCATGTGTTGCATTTTGTTCTAAATCCACCTTTCCCCATGCTCACACATATGCAGGCCGTCCTAGCGTCCTAGTGTTTTTTGCCTTTTACCAAAGCCTTATTGCCGAATGCATCCTACACAGGAACTGATCACAAACACCCCAGCCAGTGGTCTGGTGAGCGCACTACGAGTGCATCCACGTCAAACCACAGTTTCAGCACGTCTCTTCTCCCTTTAATAAATATTGTAAACTTCCAGTGTGTCTTGCGTTGTCATTGATGTAAGCCTGAACTAGTGAATTGATTATTCGATTGGTTTGGTCTTAATCCACCAAAACTGTCCATGCTTTTTCCATGCTGAGTGAGTTATTTCCTGAAAAGTAAACACTAGATTTAAAGAGATCCTTCTGCATTATTGCATGTGTCAAACAAAGATTTTGGTAGATTTGGTAGGCTACTTTTCTGAGGTGCATTGCTGATTTCATTAATCCTCTGAGATGCACATAGACCCATTTTTATTTTATTTTTAGAAGGGGACGGGATCTTTAGGAGGGGGTCGCAGGTCAACAGTAGATCTTTAGGAGGGGATCACAGGTCAACAGTAGATCTTTAGGAGGGGATCGCAGGTCAACAGTAGATCTTTAGGAGGGGATCGCAGGTCAAGTAGATCTTTAGGAGGGGATCGCAGGTCAACAGTAGATGACACTTAGAAGTGGTAACATCATCTGAAAGTTGGGAATCTTAAGATTAATTTAAGATGCAGCTCAGCATTATGTCACGTTTTTCTAGTCATAAATGTTTTAGAGTATAATCAAATCAAATGTATTTGTAGAGCCTGAGATCACATGGATTTTCCCCCATGGGCTATACATTTTGATTTGATGTTTTTTATTTTCGTGTCTGACATACATGTGTATGCCCAGCCCATATGGGCTTACAAGACACATAAACAATAAGTATATAATAATATACTTGACCAATTACTTGACAAATAACATAGACCAAGATGGCCACAAGAAAAAGTAAATACAAGAAAATACAATAAAACGTAATATAACACAAGCTGTACGCAATGTATGTAAACAAAGAAACAAGGAATTCATATACAATTATATAGGATACATATACAAAATGTATATATACATACATGGTAGTAATAGTATCTTAACACAATGGAGGCCAAACCCGAGATAAGTCGGGTTAACTTGCCAGCGGTTGGGCGCCAGACCAGAGATTTCTCGGGTTTTGGTCGTTATTTCTTTTATTCGATATTTCCATTCGTTATCCATTCAGGGAGCCTGGTGTTATCATTGGGAATGGGTCTGCGATCACAAAGGTCCAATACCGCCGCCTGGTGGGTTGCGGCATGTATTGCACATCCTTTGAAACTCTGTATTCGGGTGTGCGTCGATTAAATAGGTCCGGGCAGACTTTTCCTAGTCGGGCATGACGAGAGCTCATAACGCATGGATTTATAAGAATCAAACACTCCCGATTCATGTTCTTTGGTGGATTATGTTATGGACACGATTGACATCAATACTTGGAATGGCGATCAGATAATTGGAATATTCTTTTTGGGGTACATCCTAGTCAAGGTAAGGGCTATATGGTATCAATCTTGCGTTGATCCAATAATTCCTTCATTGCGATCGGAGCGTATGTGTGTATATGTACTGTGTAACGTATTCCGTTGGTGATGATCAAAGCATAAAAAAACGTGATGTGACGTCATGAGGAAACATAATACAGATAATATAGATTTGATTTCGAAACAGTAGTGTATACAGGCGAGAAACGGCACGTTTTTAGTGAAATGCACGTATTGCTGCATAGCGTCGTTTTCTGGGATTAGACAGGATTACTCTAAAACTACTCATATTCACCACGGTATAAAACGGGAATGTATGGATGAAAAAATAATTTCTTTTTCACAAATTGAACGATAGATACTCTATGTCAAATGGGCAATAGTATTATATCCATAGCTATGATATATAATATAGTTGTTTGTAGCCCTGCAAATACCACCACGTATTCCTATACATTAAAGCGTTGGCCTTTCAACTACACAGTAAACAGCGCCCTAAATAGCTAAGAACAACAAAAAAAAAAGCATAGGAGAACGAGACCTGGTATGAAAATAAAGGCTAAAAGTCAAGGCTCAGCTCAAAGTATCAGTCATATTCCCCAGGGGGTAGGAGAACCGCTCGGATCCAGTTGAAGTATAGTGGGCATGGTTAGATCCATCGCGCCTGTGGTAGTCAGCACTCGCCATACCTTGGCAAATTAATATAAAAAAATATATATATATTGTTTTTATTTAAATAAAAAATAAAAGATTCAAATATTGATTTAGAATTCGAATGTCAGGGCGGTCAGGTGGCATAGCGGAGATTGCACTCGTCACCAATGCAAGAGGCTGCGGTCTCGACTCCCAGAGTCAGCATTGCCTTGGCTTGGGCTGATCGCTATACTAACTCGTTTGGCTGGGTTAGGGGGAGGGAAGCCGTGGGTGGGAAACTGGCGTTGTGGACAGCAACGCCTACAGGTCAGGTCTGGGCACTTGCTCAGCGGAGGCAGGACTTGAGGAAGGCAGCGTGACCTCCCACGCGTTACACTTCACCAATGAGAGCCCTCGCTGCCAGGTGAGAAGAGAGCCACTGGCTGTCGCCGCACGTGTCTGAGGAAGCGTGCGGATACTTCAGGGTTCCCTTGTACCGACCAGTAGGAGAACATGCGCACAACAACCAGGTAGGGGAGGGGGGGAATTGGCTTCGAACTATTCGGTACAGCCCTAGCATATTTTGATATTGTCAATTATCTCACTTTTACTAGGTGACTAACTCAAATATGCGCAAAAAAAATTAAGGAAAATGGACATATGGACGGCAGCAGAGACAAGTGATACAGGGACACAGGTAAGGTTTTACAATGATTACAGTGATTTACAGTGATTATAACAGTGCAGTTCAGCATTCAGTAGGGCTGACCCCTATTAGTCGACTCGGTCGAAAGGAGCCGTAGTCGACTGCCAACCTCTTAGTCGAATACAAAAAAATATATATATATATTTATTAGGGATGCACGATAATTATCGGGCCGATATCAGCAATTATGACGTCATCCCGATAAACCCGATAACGTTATTGATAGCTCAGATAATATATAATATATTTTTTGGTAAAAAAAAAAAAATGCGGTGTGGGTGAATTGGGATGAAGGGCGTTTGTTTTTACTGTAGGCTCCTCCCGTTTTGCCAGTACAGTGGTACGACTGATAGCGTGTGGTTTAGGAAGAGGCCGTTTTACAAAAATCCAGCACTCCCTTTCTTGGCTGTGACGTAGCCACGTAAGTTTCAGAAGCAGCGCGGATGTAAACAAAGATGGCGTCAGTAGTGGGAATAGTTTCAGAGGAAAAAAGTTTGCTTGCTATTTGTAACAAATGCAATGCAGAAGTTCCACGAGGAGGGAAAAGGGCAACAACTTATAATACATCCAGCCTAACAAGTCACCTGCAACATCACCACGATGGTGTGTTAAAAGCCTACGACGACGCGCGAGCAGCTAAAGCTTATTGCTCCGTAGTAGCCAGGTTAATTTGCACCACTAAGCACTGCTTAAAAGCTAGCGGCTTGAGCCCTTGGATCATTTCTGTCAAACTTCTTTAATTTAACAAACACCTCGTCAATAGGTACAAGCGTCGTAGGCTTTTAACACACCATCGTAGCGGTGGTGATGTTGCAGGTGACTTGTTAGGTTGGATGTATTATAAGTTGTTGACGGATTGTGAATTTTCTGATTCAAATTATATTTATTTGGAAAAATAAATATGGTCACTTTATCAGTCAACTGTTGTCTTCGCTTTGTTTTGTTAATAGTAGTAACGCTCATGATAAATCTGGTTAGGTCAAAACTACAGGAATATACATAAAAAATAAAAATAAAGTATAATACAATAATTATCGGTATCGGCCTTGAGCAGCAGAAAGTTAACTGTATCTGGGTCAAAAAATCAATATTGTGCACCCCTAATATTTATACATTTATAAAAAAAAATTATTATCATTCTTTCCAAAAGAAAAGAGGCCTAGAAGCGTGGCTAACACTAATGGCACGCATACCAGAGGCTAACTGCCTAAGAAAACAGGCACAGAGGTACTGAAAGAGGATTTCACCCATCTAATGAACACACTAGACTAGACAAATATCAAGATGTATCCCATCAGTGGACCAATTGCATGCTTTTGCAGAGGACAAGAAGCCTTCAGTCGACTCCTTCAGACATTAAGCACCCCCCACAGCCCAAATGAAAAAAATAATTATATATATATATATATTTTTTTACTAATAGTCGACGAATGGCACATCATAGTCGACTATCCAAATCCTTAGTCGGGGACAGCCCTAGCATTCAGTAACCCATACTTTTTGTGAACGTGTTTTTGATATTACATTCTGTTGAACACAAACCTCAAAACCGTACCTAAGGAAAATTTGCTCAATTGCAAGAAAAATAATAGACAGTTATGATATTACATTCTGCTCAGCATAATTTGTATGCAACATATTGTGGTTCCCTGCTTTAGTCTGTTGACACATTTCTATACTAAATGCTTTTGTAGTCCTGTGTCATACCTAAATGTCATATAAGTGAATTGTATAGAAACAACTCACCAAAAGTGACTATTGCACAACTGATTTGACAAAAGAAAATCCACCCCCCAACCCTCCCTCCTTGCCATACCTTGGCTTTTACTGAAATGACGCCACTGGTCAGAACCGATTTGAGGAAGAATAACCGCTGCAGTCGATGCTCTTAGCCACATCAAGGACGGCGCAGGGAAGATCACACCACCTTGACCATCACCTCGAGAGATCCACTCACAGGAAGACATGGGACAGAGGTTAGAGAGCTCCCATATTCACAGTGGGCAGACATAGGAGCAATACATTTTTCATTTCATTTTTATTTATTCGTACATGGAATTGTTACAGTCCAACAGTACATATAGTTCACTTAATATGCTCAACTAAATTCCATGGCCGAAAGGAACAGAAAGAAGAAAATTCTTATTGTACCTGTCCTGTCCCTACACACATATACAGTACACTGATAGACTAAGTGCAATATTTACCAAACCAAACAAAATGTACATACTTATTTTGCAGAAATGGAAACATCAACATAATTAAATTATCATAAATAAATAAATTTTGTGTATATCAGTTAAATTGCATATTTAGGTTCATTCATTTAGGTTCATTCATTCAGTTTGCCGTATACTCAATAGGAACCCCATGTACCTATACTAAGTAGTATATTCAATAGGTATGCTCAACCCCATGTACTTTGTTTTACAGTATGTCACTCCGTGCTGCTGCAGGGCGCAGAATGATTATGATGTAACTATCACCAGCTATATAATCCTGGACAAAATCACATCCAACAAGAAAGATCTTCTCAACCACAGCATAATTTATATGGAGAGTGTTGCTCTTTACATTCTGCAGAGTGTAGATATGTCAGACAGCGGCTGTTTTTAGCCCGATCTAGTCAATATGTAAAACCACCTTTTTACAGCATCAGAAATCATGTAAAGCCTGTGTAGTTTTGTGCTGTAATTCTATGAAAAATATAAAGCAAATATGCTGTATGGAAGCAAATGTACGGAAGCCCTAAGAGGCCGTACATTCATACATTTTATTTACTCTGTTTTCCCGTGATAACGAGTTAATTTAATTTTGTTTTCTCGTGATAACAGGATAATTTTCTCGATCTCGAGAAAACGAAACGATAGTCTAGTACGTATTAGATCACTGCAGGAAACATCATTCAGTGTTGCAATGTCAGAGGAGCAGGTAGCCCCTTTCGTGAAGTCACGAAAGGGGCTAAAGGAGCAGGAGGATATTGAAGGAGCAGGAGGATATTGATCACCATATCACATATCACACCATGTCACATATCTCTTCAATCAAGGCCGGACATTGGCTGAAATAGCTTTATGCCTTGCTGTTACAGATAATATATATATATATACACATTGTGTGGGTCATCTAAGAAGACGGTTAGCAAAGGCTTCAGCTTTACCGGCGGCGCAATTAAAGTGAGCACCTGGCTACGGGAGGCTGCAACTCGAAACTGGCCCCCGTATGTCCAAACCCCTCCCACCCCCTCCAAATGTACAGTTTGTTTCCTCCCCATCGTATGTATATTTTCTGTTAGGATCTCTGTTTAACAGTACTGTATATTTGCATATATTGTAAATGTAACAGTACTGTGTCACCTGTATGTCATGTACCCCCCCTGAAATAAATTAATCCGATATCACGAGAAAACGGACTTCGTTTTCTTGAGATAACGAGATAAATTAATCCGTTATCACGAGAAAACTGACTTCGTTATCTCGAGATAACAAGATAATAAGTCGTTATCACGAGAAACGGATTTGTTATCTCGAGAAAATTATCCCGTTATCACGAGAAAAGAAATTAAATTAACTCGTTATCACGGGAAAACGGAGTAAATAAAATGTATGAATGTACGGCCTCTTAGGGCTTCCGTACGGTAAATAACCACCCTCTTGTTTTCAATAACCACCCTCTTGTTTTCAATTGCTTTGTCATGCACAAAGGATAATTGAAAACTCCTTTGTCATCTTAGACACTCAATTTTCGATCCTTGTTCATTCATATCACCTAATGATTGGCCGATAATCAGTATAAATATGAGATTGGTGAATTCCGATAATGCTTTATTTTCGCCGATCGTGAAAACCGATCGAAGACGCGTGAAAAACATGATCCAATTCTCAGCGGAGTTCTCACTCGCTGACTTCTCTCTCAAGCACACAGCTGCTGCTGCAGCACACTGCCCCTCCCCCTCCTCCTCCCCCTCCCAGACTCCTCATGTCAACAAGCTCCGGCAATAGTCTGCATGAGCAGCTCCGTTAGCTAGGTAGCTAACGTTAGCTCACGTTAGCTCACTGTTTAAACGAAATGACCCAGTAAACTAAATAGTTCACTTTAGTTTAATACATGATGCATTGTCTAACGGTATCTAGCTGGCTAGCTACTGATAGCTCCTGATATCAACAAGCTCCGGCAATAGTCTGCATGAGCAGCTCCGTTAGCTAGGTAGCTAACATTAGCTCACGTTAGCTCACTGTTTAAATTAAATTATCCAGTAAACTAAACAGTTCACTTTAGTTTAATACATGATGCATTGTCTAACGGTATCTAGCTGGCTAGCTACTGATAGCTCCTGATATCAACAAGCTCCGGCAATAGTCTGCATGAGCAGCTCCGCTCACGTTAGCTCACTGCAGCGTTTCCGTTAGAACATATTCGTGCCGGTCTGGGTGTCCTGCAAGATTTCTATCCCCGGACATATTCGAGAAATTCCGGTCAGCCTGGTTTTCCTTTTTACCGGCTGAATGCCACCATCGGCGCCAATGTTAACGTTAATATCACCTAATCTATGTTTTAAATTATGGCTATGTGTCTAATCTGCCCATCGCATTATCAAAGACTATTTTCCAGTCAGTGCTGTCAAGGCTGTTTATCGCGTCGTTTCCGTTTCAGAGCAGTTAGAAAATCCCCCGTTTTCAGATAAAAAACAGCTCATTCTGGAGCATTCTATGAAAATCGTCTTTTAGTGGAATATTCCACAACGTTGATATTCGTCTGCCTTTTTATGAATCGTTTTCAAATAAACGCTAGATGATCAATATTATACGTGCACGCAAGCACATTACGGCCGTGCGCGGATAATCGCCCCGTTGATTTCCTCTCGGACTTTTACAGTGAAACCGAAAGAAGACATTTCACAAAACAGCTTATAACTTCATCAAACTTACTCTGATTATCCTAACACTGATAACATAGAGTCCTTACCTGACATCAGATGGTATCCAACTGGTATATTCCAATTCCTGATCACCATTCGAAAAAATCGATACGTGTATGGATCCAACGCGATACTGTAGAACTCCATGATCAGCGGGGATCTGAGGTTCCAGAATGAACTGTGGTAACCCTGGCTGGATCAGTGAACTGGAAAATGTGGATATAATGTCGCACCTCAGCCAGGAGAATTAAACTTTCCACTCGGGCCTGAACGCTCGACATTTCTGTTTCTGTTTTCTTTCACCACGGCATCAGCGGTCTCTGTGACTTCAAGTTCAGAAGACTCATCTTCGTTGTCATTATTATTAGACCTGCTTGTGCTTGGTTTCATGAAATATTTGTTAAGCTTAGCTTGTTTTGGCCATCTCTCTCTCTCGCTCGTATACCCGTTTGTCGTTATGGTGGCCAGACAGGCTCAAAAAAAGAAAGAAAAAAAGATTCACATCCGAGCGGCGCCATCCGCGCTTTATCAGAGTGAAGCAACATGTAATGATTGTTTCGTTCATCGCATAGGCTATTTAATTTTAGCCTATTTTAATACAATTCAAATAATAAAATTGTGCTTAGAGAAATTATTTTCACCGGACATTATGACCGGAGAGATTTAAATATTCGGACTTCAACATATTTTGCCGGTCAAATACCGGTAATTACCGGCTAACGGAAACGCTGGCTCACTGTTTAAAGAAATGACCCAGTAAACTAAATAGTTCACTTTAGTTTAATACATGATGCATTGTCTAACGGTATCTAGCCGGCTAGCAGTAGCTACAGATAGCTCCTGATATCAATGTCTTATAACATAATTGACATTATTCGTTTTTGCAGACTGGGGACGCTGAGGGCATGCTGAATGTGATTTGACCAAAACAGGGTATACACACAGACAGTGGAGCTGTTTGCAGATAGCGAGCATTTTCACATGTGGTGATGTCTCGCAGATAATACAACTACAAGTATAATTATATAATATATATTTTTTATAAAACCAAAAACGATCGGTATCGGCCGATATGGCTCATAGACGATCAGTGATCGGTATCGGTGGCAAAAAAACGTGATCGGGGCATCCCTACTTTCCCCTTCTCTCACCTCTGCAGGCCACTCTTAATGCTGGCTGGATGCTAGCTGCATTGTGGCATGTGTTGCATTTTGTTCTAAATCCACCTTTCCCCATGCTCACACATATGCAGGCCGTCCTAGCGTCCTAGTGTTTTTTGCCTTTTACCAAAGCCTTATTGCCGAATGCATCCTACACAGGAACTGATCACAAACACCCCAGCCAGTGGTCTGGTGAGCGCACTACGAGTGCATCCACGTCAAACCACAGTTTCAGCACGTCTCTTCTCCCTTTAATAAATATTGTAAACTTCCAGTGTGTCTTGCGTTGTCATTGATGTAAGCCTGAACTAGTGAATTGATTATTCGATTGGTTTGGTCTTAATCCACCAAAACTGTCCATGCTTTTTCCATGCTGAGTGAGTTATTTCCTGAAAAGTAAACACTAGATTTAAAGAGATCCTTCTGCATTATTGCATGTGTCAAACAAAGATTTTGGTAGATTTGGTAGGCTACTTTTCTGAGGTGCATTGCTGATTTCATTAATCCTCTGAGATGCACATAGACCCATTTTTATTTTATTTTTAGAAGGGGACGGGATCTTTAGGAGGGGGTCGCAGGTCAACAGTAGATCTTTAGGAGGGGATCACAGGTCAACAGTAGATCTTTAGGAGGGGATCGCAGGTCAACAGTAGATCTTTAGGAGGGGATCGCAGGTCAAGTAGATCTTTAGGAGGGGATCGCAGGTCAACAGTAGATGACACTTAGAAGTGGTAACATCATCTGAAAGTTGGGAATCTTAAGATTAATTTAAGATGCAGCTCAGCATTATGTCACGTTTTTCTAGTCATAAATGTTTTAGAGTATAATCAAATCAAATGTATTTGTAGAGCCTGAGATCACATGGATTTTCCCCCATGGGCTATACATTTTGATTTGATGTTTTTTATTTTCGTGTCTGACATACATGTGTATGCCCAGCCCATATGGGCTTACAAGACACATAAACAATAAGTATATAATAATATACTTGACCAATTACTTGACAAATAACATAGACCAAGATGGCCACAAGAAAAAGTAAATACAAGAAAATACAATAAAACGTAATATAACACAAGCTGTACGCAATGTATGTAAACAAAGAAACAAGGAATTCATATACAATTATATAGGATACATATACAAAATGTATATATACATACATGGTAGTAATAGTATCTTAACACAATGGAGGCCAAACCCGAGATAAGTCGGGTTAACTTGCCAGCGGTTGGGCGCCAGACCAGAGATTTCTCGGGTTTTGGTCGTTATTTCTTTTATTCGATATTTCCATTCGTTATCCATTCAGGGAGCCTGGTGTTATCATTGGGAATGGGTCTGCGATCACAAAGGTCCAATACCGCCGCCTGGTGGGTTGCGGCATGTATTGCACATCCTTTGAAACTCTGTATTCGGGTGTGCGTCGATTAAATAGGTCCGGGCAGACTTTTCCTAGTCGGGCATGACGAGAGCTCATAACGCATGGATTTATAAGAATCAAACACTCCCGATTCATGTTCTTTGGTGGATTATGTTATGGACACGATTGACATCAATACTTGGAATGGCGATCAGATAATTGGAATATTCTTTTTGGGGTACATCCTAGTCAAGGTAAGGGCTATATGGTATCAATCTTGCGTTGATCCAATAATTCCTTCATTGCGATCGGAGCGTATGTGTGTATATGTACTGTGTAACGTATTCCGTTGGTGATGATCAAAGCATAAAAAAACGTGATGTGACGTCATGAGGAAACATAATACAGATAATATAGATTTGATTTCGAAACAGTAGTGTATACAGGCGAGAAACGGCACGTTTTTAGTGAAATGCACGTATTGCTGCATAGCGTCGTTTTCTGGGATTAGACAGGATTACTCTAAAACTACTCATATTCACCACGGTATAAAACGGGAATGTATGGATGAAAAAATAATTTCTTTTTCACAAATTGAACGATAGATACTCTATGTCAAATGGGCAATAGTATTATATCCATAGCTATGATATATAATATAGTTGTTTGTAGCCCTGCAAATACCACCACGTATTCCTATACATTAAAGCGTTGGCCTTTCAACTACACAGTAAACAGCGCCCTAAATAGCTAAGAACAACAAAAAAAAAAGCATAGGAGAACGAGACCTGGTATGAAAATAAAGGCTAAAAGTCAAGGCTCAGCTCAAAGTATCAGTCATATTCCCCAGGGGGTAGGAGAACCGCTCGGATCCAGTTGAAGTATAGTGGGCATGGTTAGATCCATCGCGCCTGTGGTAGTCAGCACTCGCCATACCTTGGCAAATTAATATAAAAAAATATATATATATTGTTTTTATTTAAATAAAAAATAAAAGATTCAAATATTGATTTAGAATTCGAATGTCAGGGCGGTCAGGTGGCATAGCGGAGATTGCACTCGTCACCAATGCAAGAGGCTGCGGTCTCGACTCCCAGAGTCAGCATTGCCTTGGCTTGGGCTGATCACTATACTAACTCGTTTGGCTGGGTTAGGGGGAGGGAAGCCGTGGGTGGGAAACTGGCGTTGTGGACAGCAACGCCTACAGGTCAGGTCTGGGCACTTGCTCAGCGGAGGCAGGACTTGAGGAAGGCAGCGTGACCTCCCACGCGTTACACTTCACCAATGAGAGCCCTCGCTGCCAGGTGAGAAGAGAGCCACTGGCTGTCGCCGCACGTGTCTGAGGAAGCGTGCGGATACTTCAGGGTTCCCTTGTACCGACCAGTAGGAGAACATGCGCACAACAACCAGGTAGGGGAGGGGGGGAATTGGCTTCGAACTATTCGGTACAGCCCTAGCATATTTTGATATTGTCAATTATCTCACTTTTACTAGGTGACTAACTCAAATATGCGCAAAAAAAATTAAGGAAAATGGACATATGGACGGCAGCAGAGACAAGTGATACAGGGACACAGGTAAGGTTTTACAATGATTACAGTGATTTACAGTGATTATAACAGTGCAGTTCAGCATTCAGTAGGGCTGACCCCTATTAGTCGACTCGGTCGAAAGGAGCCGTAGTCGACTGCCAACCTCTTAGTCGAATACAAAAAAATATATATATATATTTATTAGGGATGCACGATAATTATCGGGCCGATATCAGCAATTATGACGTCATCCCGATAAACCCGATAACGTTATTGATAGCTCAGATAATATATAATATATTTTTTGGTAAAAAAAAAAAAATGCGGTGTGGGTGAATTGGGATGAAGGGCGTTTGTTTTTACTGTAGGCTCCTCCCGTTTTGCCAGTACAGTGGTACGACTGATAGCGTGTGGTTTAGGAAGAGGCCGTTTTACAAAAATCCAGCACTCCCTTTCTTGGCTGTGACGTAGCCACGTAAGTTTCAGAAGCAGCGCGGATGTAAACAAAGATGGCGTCAGTAGTGGGAATAGTTTCAGAGGAAAAAAGTTTGCTTGCTATTTGTAACAAATGCAATGCAGAAGTTCCACGAGGAGGGAAAAGGGCAACAACTTATAATACATCCAGCCTAACAAGTCACCTGCAACATCACCACGATGGTGTGTTAAAAGCCTACGACGACGCGCGAGCAGCTAAAGCTTATTGCTCCGTAGTAGCCAGGTTAATTTGCACCACTAAGCACTGCTTAAAAGCTAGCGGCTTGAGCCCTTGGATCATTTCTGTCAAACTTCTTTAATTTAACAAACACCTCGTCAATAGGTACAAGCGTCGTAGGCTTTTAACACACCATCGTAGCGGTGGTGATGTTGCAGGTGACTTGTTAGGTTGGATGTATTATAAGTTGTTGACGGATTGTGAATTTTCTGATTCAAATTATATTTATTTGGAAAAATAAATATGGTCACTTTATCAGTCAACTGTTGTCTTCGCTTTGTTTTGTTAATAGTAGTAACGCTCATGATAAATCTGGTTAGGTCAAAACTACAGGAATATACATAAAAAATAAAAATAAAGTATAATACAATAATTATCGGTATCGGCCTTGAGCAGCAGAAAGTTAACTGTATCTGGGTCAAAAAATCAATATTGTGCACCCCTAATATTTATACATTTATAAAAAAAAATTATTATCATTCTTTCCAAAAGAAAAGAGGCCTAGAAGCGTGGCTAACACTAATGGCACGCATACCAGAGGCTAACTGCCTAAGAAAACAGGCACAGAGGCACTGAAAGAGGATTTCACCATCTAATGAACACACTAGACTAGACAAATATCAAGATGTATCCCATCAGTGGACCAATTGCATGCTTTTGCAGAGCACAAGAAGCCTTCAGTCGACTCCTTCAGACATTAAGCACCCCCCACAGCCCAAATGAAAAAAATAATTATATATATATATATTTTTTTTTTACTAATAGTCGACGAATGGCACATCATAGTCGACTATCCAAATCCTTAGTCGGGGACAGCCCTAGCATTCAGTAACCCATACTTTTTGTGAACGTGTTTTTGATATTACATTCTGTTGAACACAAACCTCAAAACCGTACCTAAGGAAAATTTGCTCAATTGCAAGAAAAATAATAGACAGTTATGATATTACATTCTGCTCAGCATAATTTGTATGCAATTGTGGTTCCCTGCTTTAGTCTGTTGACACATTTCTATACTAAATGCTTTTGTAGTCCTGTGTCATACCTAAATGTCATATAAGTGAATTGTATAGAAACAACTCACCAAAAGTGACTATTGCACAACTGATTTGACAAAAGAAAATCCACCCCCCAACCCTCCCTCCTTGCCATACCTTGGCTTTTACTGAAATGACGCCACTGGTCAGAACCGATTTGAGGAAGAATAACCGCTACAGTCGATGCTCTTAGCCACATCAAGGACGGCGCAGAGAACATCACACCACCTTGACCATCACCTCGAGAGATCCACTCACAGAGAGACATGGGTTAGAGAGCTCCCATGTTCACAGTGGGCAGACATAGGAGCAATACATTTTTCATTTCATTTTTATTTATTCGTACATGGAATTGTTACAGTCCAACAGTACATATAGTTCACTTAATATGCTCAACTAAATTCCATGGCCGAAAGGAACAGAAAGAAGAAAATTCTTATTGTACCTGTCCTGTCCCTACACACATATACAGTACACTGATAGACTAAGTGCAATATTTACCAAACCAAACAAAATGTACATACTTATTTTGCAGAAATGGAAACATCAACATAATTAAATTATCATAAATAAATACATTTTGTGTATATCAGTTAAATTGCATATTTAGGTTCATTCATTTATACACACACACATTTATCTATATATTTATATAATGTATTGTTCTATATTATACTTCTATATACTATACTATATAATTGTATAATTTTAATTTGATTATATAACTAAATCATACTATTTACACTATATTATATTGGTATACAGTATTATACAATATTTTGGTAACACTTTATAATAACACTCAGAATGAAAGAATTAGGACTATAGATAAATGCAATTTTATTAACATCTAAAATACATGTGCATAACATAGTGTAACAGGGGGGGGGCACTAGGACCCAGGAGTACCCTGGCCAGGTATTGACAGAGTATGTAGAGGAAGTATCACGCGAGTGAGACTTGACTTCACGTGTGTTGCCGTCTGTTGAATGGAAGCACGATACATTAGCAGAGCCAAGTTATTTAGTTACACTATGTTATGCACATGTATTTTATATGTTAATAAAATTGCATTTATCTATAGTCCTAATTCTGTCACTGTTTGATGTCACACAGAAGGGTGTATCCAAAAGCTGTCTACAACATTTGTAACAGGTGATGAAAAAGTAAACAAATAATTAACTGTATTAGACATTTGTTAATGATGAATAGGCTTCACTTCAGATTAGGGCACACAATAGCATCTGCAAATGATTTATAGATGTTTTATGAATGTCTTAACAAATCATTTGTTAAACATGAAAAGACAAGTCTGGTAATTGCTTCGTGTGTATTTATAAAAGTCCACAAATAAACAAACTATTAGACATTTGTTAATGATGAATAGGCTTCACTTTAGATTAGGGCACACAATAGCATCTGCAAATGATGATGGGGTAGAACACATAGTAGAATACTACAAAAACCTAGGGGTCCGCAAAGACGACTTCAAACTAGAAATTGTAACAACCGATGAGGTACTCAAAAAACTGAGCGCCCTCCAACCTAACAAGGCCACTGGCCATGACAACATCCCCTCCAAATTCCTCAGAGACGCAGCAGCCGCCATCACCCCAGTCATCACACGCATAATAAACCTCTCCTAGTCCCCAAGGACTTCAACATTGCAAGAGTGACCCCTCTGCACAAAAAGGGCAGCAAATTAGACCCAGGCAACTACCGCCCTGTTTCTATTCTTACCTCCATCTCGAAAGTCATGGAGAAAATAGTCTACGAACAGGTCGAAAAGTACCTGGCGGAAAAAATCTAATTTACGAATTCCAATCTGGCTTCAGAACATCCCACTCCACTGACACATGCCTTCTCTATTTGAACGACCACATCAAACAAGAGGTGGACGCGGGCAAATACTGCGGCATGGTCATGCTGGACCTACAAAAGGCCTTCGACACTGTCAATCACTCCATTCTGATTGACAAGCTAAAAGCAATTGGTTTTGATAGTTTATCAGTGAGCTGGATGCAATCCTACCTGGAGGGGAGATAACAGATGGTGGAGGTAAATGGTACTCTATCCCCCCCCCCCCCCCCCCCCCCCCCTCACAGTGAGCTGTGGTGTTCCACAAGGAAGCATACTAGGACCGCTACTGTTCCTAATTTATGCAAATGACATGTCGTCAGCTTGTGACTGCAACTTGTTCCTGTTTGCGGACTACTCAGCCCTGCTGGTCTCTGACAAGAACAAGTTGCAGGTTGAAAAAACCCTCAGCTCGGAACTAGGCAAAATCTGCATATGCCTCGCTGATAACAAACTATCATTACACATAGGCAAAACAGAGTCCATTCTCTTCGGTTCAAATAACAAACTCAGCAAGACCGACGGCTTCTCAGTTACAGTGGGTGACAATATTGTCACAAGGAAAGATAAAATTACCTACCTGGGTTCCATCCTAGAGGCAAATCTTTCCTGTGACAAAATGGCATCCAATGTAATAAAAAAGTCAACCAACGAACTAGATTTTTTTTTTAATCCACTTTTTCTCCCATTTTCTATATTTTCTCCCATCCCAATTTCGTATCATCCAATTCAACCCTCCCCTGTCACGAACGCTGTTTCTTGCCTCCCACAAGCCGGCTGCAATGTGGACTAAGTCATACATAGCACAAGTCCCCTCCGGTACTTGAGGTAACAGCAGTCGCATCTTTTCACCTGCGCAGCTCGATCTCTCAGTGGCGAGGAGTAACGCGTGGGAGGCTCACGCTGCCCCCGACACTTCCTGATTCTACTGCGCAGGTGCACCAACCGACCTGTAGGAGTCGCTGTCCACAACGCCCGATCCCCACCCATCAGTTTCCCACCCCCTAATACGGCCAATGTGTATTAGTACGGACGACCAGCTAAACTGAAAGCAAATGTGGAGCGCTGGGCTCGAACAGGCAAGCCCAGCGTCTCCAGATTTCGTGGCGAGCGCCTTGCCCACTACGCCACGTAGCCGCCACCAACAAACTAGATTCTTGTACCGGATCTCCTCTTTGGTAAACAAGAATACCCTGAAGACTCTGGCAGGAGCACTCATTCAAGGGTACTATGACTATGCTTGCACCTCATTGTTAGATTTCGATCAATCAGCCAGTATCACCTCTTCATCTGTTGGCTTGTGTTATCACCTTTTCATCCGTTGACTCTGCCTTGTGTTTAATCTCTCCGACGTCTCCTCATACTGGCGGTACAATCTTTGTCATTCCCCTTTAATGCAATCCGTAACCATAAGTATTCGACACTGGACAGCGTAGTACCTTTCTTGAAAAATGTTGTTTATTACATAAACAAAAGCCTCGTAATCAGATGGAAACCAATTCTGTATTGTCCTTGAAAAGTCTTTGGAAGAAAACTAAATTAATTATTCTAATGATCTCTCCTTTCACCCGCTCGGTGATAGTCACGGCCTAGCTGTTATCCAAAAGCCTTCATGGTTGTCGTGCCACGTCAGTCCCCCCCCTTGCGTGGGGAGGAGGGAGCCGTTTCAAAGTCTCTGATCAACGTCCGCTCGCGTCAGCTTCGTGTCTAGATCTAAAACCATACGCGGAAGAACACTCACATTATAATAATCATCATCATCATTATCATCAATGCCAGGCCCCACCCCTCTTCTGGTTGTCATGTGACGCGCTGTCATGGCAACTGCTTGCAACCTTTAACACACATTAAAAACGTTTCTAATGATGTCCACCTCTCCCCATCGCTCTGACCCAAACCTCCTGCTGCTGTTCTTATCAGTTGTTTATGTGCTGATGGAATGCAGACACCCTGCTCGCTGCTGCTGCCTGCCTCCATGCACATCTACCGTTCTGACCTGGCCCCTTTAGATGCTGTCATCTCCCCCAATATATCCATTACATACATCGAAAAACCTCGATTTCCTTCACTGGTACCAAAGCACCTCAAAGGCGCTAAAAACAAGATTACAAACATCACAAAACAAACTAGTCAGACTACTACTTGACCTTACCCCTAGAACCCACCTCATCCCTGCACACTTTGACAACCTAGGATGGCTTAGAGTAGACGACAGAGTACAGCAACTTGCAATGGGCCTGGTCTACAAGATACACTATACGACTAAGGTACCCATGTACATGTCAAAATACTTCCCAAAGGTCAGTGAATACCACAACCACAACACCAGAGGAAGCTCAACAAATCATGTTAAACCCAGATTCGGCTCAAACAAGGGACTAAACACGTTTCTCAATTATGCCACATCAATGTGGAACGCCCTACCCAAAGCTGTAAAGGAATGTGAATCTCTACCCACATTCAAAACCGCTCTTAAAGAGCACCTACGGGAGGCTGCAATTCGAAACTGGCCACCGTAAATGTCCAAACCCCCCACCCCCTCCTAATAGACAGTCTCCTCCCCACCGCATGTATATATTCTCTCCCCGCCGTATATGTATATTTCTCTCCCACCCACCCACCCCCTCCTAATGTACAGTCCCCTCCCCATCATATGTATATACTCTGTCAGGATCTATGAGTAACAGTACTGTATATTTGAATACCGTATATGTCACAAATGTATCTGTACTAAATACCTATATGTCCCTATGCCATAAATGTCATGTATGTTGAGTGTCTTAAATGTCAATATGAAATGAAAATGGGGGACCCTGATGTAAACAAGACAAACGTCTTTCTCTGGTCTGCATCCCCTTAACAATTGTGTGTATTGAGCCGTACTGTATTGTACCCATTCTGCAATCTGTTAAATAAAGTTTTCATTCATTCATTCATTTATAGAAGTTTTATGAATCTCTTAACAAATCATTTGTTGAACATGAACAAATAAATGGAGGTACAGTTTTTCATATCCATTTTTCAAAGCATCTACAAATGTGTTACTACACATTAAACAACATTATTTAATGATGAACAAATCAAGTACAAACAATGTTGATAATGAGTTATAAATAATGTAGAACTACCGTAAATCCTCTAATAGAGGAGGGACCTCCAATAAAGGAGGGGCCTCTTATAATGGACAGGGGTTTGATGCATTTAGACAAACACAGGCCGGTCTCTAATATATATTTTTTTTTTTTTTTTTTTGCCATCATATAGAATGAGATAAACTCTTGCCAATGGAAATCAAGTGCTGCCTCCCGCTACACTGACTACCGTACATTAACGTTTCCCTCCGGTTAGCTTTAGCGCTAGCTAACGTTGTCATAATATCTAGATCTGTGGTGTCAGCTGGATGATGTTGACTTAGTTTGCAAACGTTAACGTTTGATTGATTGATTGATTGAAAAGTGTATTAACAGATTGCAGAATGGGTACAGTACAGCTCAATACATACAATTGTTAAGGGGATGCAGACCAGAGAAAGACTTTCGTCTTGTTTACATCAGGGTACCCCATTTTCAATTCATCATATCGTTCGCTATCTATATGGCGTTGGCAGACGAGGCTGGCGTTGTCCAGTTGACACATTAGAGATCATGATGCTATGATAACGTTAGCTAAAGCTAATGCATGTCAACAACTCGATTCGACTGAGGAAGTCGAGAAGGTACCACACGCTAAACCGTCCCCGGACCCCGCAACCTATAGACAGTTCCAACTTCAGTGTGTGAATTACGTTAATCCCACAATTACTCAACTGCACTCAATATTTAAATACCAATACTAGTCTAAATAAATGTAGACAGACGATGTACGTATTAAAAAATAAAAATAATAATAATAATGCAATAAAAGTCTGAAAATGAAGGGATTATCATTATGTCAATGAGTGTCATTTTTTGAAATTAAGGGTTGCCTCTTATATAAGGCTCTCTCTAATAAAGGCCTGGTGCTCTTTGCAGCTGAGGTAAATAGAAGACCCGTCCTATATTTGAGGATTTACGGTAATTTGTAAATGTTATACAAATATAGTTATAAATGATTTAATAATAATTTAATAATGTATATAAATGATTTGTTCATGATTAGTTCATTATCTACAAATACCTTATAAAGGTCTTATAACTGATTGTTATTATAAAGTGTTACCAATATTTGTATATATTATTATTCTATGTTAAGCTGCTATATACTATATTACTATACTCCTACTAGTCCAGGGGTGGCCAACCAGTTGAGAGACTAAGAGCCACAAAAATGACTGTGGTACCACAAAGAGCCACACCATTATCAGCGTTTCTCAACCTTTTTTTTCAGTCACGGCACCCTTCATGTGTTTAACAAATTAAAAAAAAATAAAATTAAAAAAATCTAACCCTAACTAACCTTACTGTCATGCACTTGTCCTAATAAACTAACCTACACTGTAACACGCAACACTTTGATGAACATTGTTACTCAGCTGATAGAGTTGTACCCTTCCTGATGACCTGTCGTACAGAACTTGTAAGTCGCTTTGGATAAAAGCGTCAGCTAAATGACTAAATGTAAATGTATAGGTCCCACACTCTGACCTCTGAATTTGCTAATGTCTTTTTTATTTGGGCCTCACATGGTTAACCTCTTAAACCCGAGCGGTCCTGTACTGGACCGCAAATGACATCACGCCATAAATCCATCTCTACAGAATGTATGAATTAATGTTGCATTGTGTTTTCTTTTCAAATGTAGCCAAGCGTAAAGACCCTAACCGTGTCAAAACGGCAGTCAAAGTGTATATTCTCAGGTCATTGAAACCGGCGCATATTGACGGGAGGAAGTGGCGCAGCCAAAAGTGAGTGTAGTCTTCTGAAGGAAGAGACCCAGGGCTTTCGATGGGCTTTAGAATTCCGAAAAAACTACACTACCCAGCTCACGCCAGCCCCTGTCAATCATCTGACTTCTGGATTCATTTTTTTATTTCTCTTATTTTTCGGGATTATCTCCCACAAACTGTTATTGCCATAAAACAGAATGCAGTTAGTTTCTCTACCTGTCTGTGAACGTCTAGCAAAAAATGGCATTGCAATCTGATGGAAAATGGTGGAGAAATTTACATTATAAAAAAGTTATTGTACTTACAGTAGATTTCATTCACGGTTTGTGAATCACGCCTGGTGGTACTAAATCCAGATTGAACTCTGCCATTGGAAAGGGGAGATTTGGCCCGATCCATAGATGTGCGACTTGGCCATAATAAGGTCATTTATAGGCCTGATATCAAATTGCATGCGTCCGGATGGCAGAATTCAGTACTGTATCTACAAAACCTTCTGTTTAATCATCTTCCCTTTATTAATTTGCTTAGATTTTTCAGGTCTGGTCAATTTTAGCATGGTGTTATTCAGTCAAAGATACAAAAAAATTATATATATAGAATTGATATTCTCCTTTGGTTCATTACAATTTACTCAAGTAACAGACACAAAACTTCTGACACTGGGAATACATTCCCTGAGATCCATAGATGTCCCTAGAATCAGATACCAAGAACATGAAAATCAACCATTTTTTATTTATTTATTTTTTAATCAATGGATTGAGCTGAGCTGTGGGTTGGCCATCCCTGTACTCGCCTATACTTTAATGCTATGCTATATTATCCTGTTATGCTAAACTGCAATATTATACTAAACTGCTATACTGTCTATTTATCTTTTTTGTACAACCTTTTGAAGTGAAATATATTAGTAGAACTCTACATCATTCTGCAAAGAGTTCCATAGTTTGATACCTATAACTGAGGTGCACCTTTGTTTTAAGGTGGTTCGTGTAAATTGGTGCTTAAAATTGAATTTCCTTCTGCTGTCATCTGGACAGGGAACGAACAACAAGTAATTCATTGGTATGTTCTCTTGAATCTACTTTGTGAACTATTCTTACTGCTCTCTTCTGTAATATAAATAATGGCTTTATGTTACTTTCATACGTGTTACCCCACACTTCCACACAGTAACTAAAATATGGTAGGATGAGTGAACAATATAATATTTGCATAGAATTATAATCAAGCACATTCTTTGCCTTGTTATCAAACCATATCTTGAGTTTACACATTTCATTTACAATGTAATCTGCAAATTTTTTAAGGTCCTTTCCTGAACTGAAAAATGTGTATCGTCAGCAAATAAAAACAAATTGCAATATGTTTGACACTTCACATATATCATTAATATACAAAATAAAAAGTTTGGGCCCCAGGACAGAACCTTGAGGGAAACCACATTCAATATTCATACATTCAGATGTGTAACCAAAGCATTGTATGTATTGTACAGCATTGTACCCTCTCACACCGTACGTTTGTAATTTAGAAATTAAAATGTGATGATCTATCGTATCAAATGCTTTTTTTAAGTCAATAAACACCCCAATTGTGTAATTCATCTTGTTGTGGGGGACAATAATGGCCAATAGAATTCACATTCATATTCTGTCACCTCCATGTTCAATGTATGCACAGGGTGTGGTTAGAGGGCATTGACGTTATGTAGTCACACGGGTTGACGTGATGACGTATTAGTTTGTATTAAGGAAGTGGGAAGTAAACATGAGAGGTTACGTGTATTGCATCTAAACAACCGTCTGGCAGTCTGTTTGTTCCGCACTCCTACATTGGTGACTCTGACGATCGTTTTTGGACGCTTCCAAAGACTGGATTACATTTTTTCTTTTTTGAACAAGCAAACATGGCTGTGCAAATGAAGCTACCGGAGTTCTGGGAGCAGCAGGCTGCTGTTTGGTTCGCGCAAACGGAGGCGCAGTTCGCTATACGGAGGATAACAGCGGATGATACAAAGTATTATTAAGTGGTATCGGCGCTCGGCAGGGCTACCGCATCCAGAGTAGCACATCTGCTCGGGAATCCTCCAGAGCAGTGGTTCCCAACCTTTTTCCCCCCAGGGACCCCCCAAACATCTCTGATGAAATTCGCGGACCCCCTCCTAATAAGATACCATAAAATACTTTTTTTTTTTCATTTTAATAACAAACTGCTTATACACAGGCATATGCATCACAATTAGACCCACTATGCTTCTTTGACTTGTGCCTTCAATCAACAAATCTCATCTTGCACCATATGCATTTCAAAATGTTTGGCCAATATTCAAATGCTGTATTCATCCTCTCAAATCAGGCCCTAATGGTGAACGGTTTGCATTTATGGAACAAATCAATGCAACAAATTAAACTAAATATGAGACAGGAAATTCCAATCAGTAGCAGAGAGAATCTGTCCTAGCTGGGTTTAATACCTTTTTTTTGTCATTTTAATAACAAACTGCTTATACACAGGCATATGCATCACAATTAGACCCACTATGCTTCTTTAACTTGTGCCTTCAATCAACAAATCTCATCTTGCACCATATGCATTTCAAAATGTTTGGCCAATATTCAAATCCTGTATTCATCCTCTCAAATCAGTCCCTAATGGTGAACGGTTTGCATTTATGGAACAAATCAATGCAACAAATTAAACTAAATATGAGACAGGAAATTCCAATCAGTAGCAGAGAGAATCTGTCCTAGCTGGGTTTAATACCTTTTTTCTGTCATTTTAATAACAAACTGCTTATACACAGGCATATGCATCATAATTAGACCCACTATCCTTCTTTGACTTGTGCCTTCAATCAACAAATCTAATCTTGCACCATATGTATTTCAAAATTTTGGCCAATATTCAAATCCTGTATTCATCCTCTCAAATCAGGCCCTAATGGTGAACGGTTTGCATTTATGTTGAATGAAGTAAGAATCCACTGCAGTAAAAATATCCTCACCTCGAGTGGTGGTAGTAAGGTTGACTGACATGAGAATGTCCTGCTTCAGATCCTCATTTTCGATATATTGCACATAAACGATGAGCACAGCCTCGTCTGCGACAGTTGTAGTTTCATCAAGTTGTATGGCAAATGGACCCTTTCTAAGCTTTTCTGACAGCTGCTGCTCGCAATCACTTGACATCTTATCAATTCGGTCTTTCACTACATTGTTCGAGAGTGGTACTGATTTTAGTTTATCCGCCACCTGTGGGCCGCACAGTTTCTAAACCATTTTGATGCAGGCTGGTTTGATGAGCTGCTCGCCAATATTGTGCGGTTTCTTTGCTTTTGCAATTAAAAGCGAACACTCAAAGGAGGCTTCGGTAGCCTTCTGTAAATCACTGCCACCCCTGCTCCACGCTACTCTAACATCAACAGGCTTGTTCGCCTTGAGCGTGCACGTCAGCTACTATCTTTGCCGGGCTTGGGTGATGCTAAACCATCGGAGCTAATGGATCGAATGTTGGCTTTACTACCACAAGCCTTGTTTTATCTTTAGGGAGCTATTCCTGCAGCAGCTACCATGGCAAGTGCGGTCGGCTTTGGCTAACTCTCCCATTATAGACTATCGGGCATTGGCTAAAGAGGCTGATAGGTTTTTCTCTGCTACACAACAGTGTCAGGTGGCTAACAATATTGTGTACCAGGTGGATGACTCTCCGCCCCCTGCTGTTGCTGCTGCCCTGTCCAGAGCCCCCGCCCCGGCCCAGAGACAAAAGCCCACAGGTATGTGTTTCTACCATGCACAGTTTGGCTCTAAGGCTAGAAAATGCCTACCTCCATGTAACTACCACCATGCCAAGGTGTCGGGAAACGAGAGGGCCAGCACCCGCTAGCTGCCATGAGTGTTGGCCATGAAGGCAGTTTATTATTTATTAGAGACACACTTTCTGGGCGGCGTTTTTTGTGCGACACTGGGGCCACTGTGAGCGTTTTACCCGCATCTGTTTTGGATATACAAGCCGGAGTACGGGGTTCTCCACTAGAGGCGGCCAACGGCAGTCCCATACGGACCTATGGTGAACGGCATGTGACATTGTGTTTGGAGGGACAGCATTTTTCATGGACGTTTGTTACCGCTGAGGTGTCTAACCCATTGTTAGGTGCAGATTTTTTGTGTGCCCATGGGCTGCTGGTGGACATTAAAAACCGGCGCTTGGTCAGCGCAGAGACTTTTAGCTCATTCTCATGTGAACTCAGTGGTTCTAGCTCCTCAAGGCTGTCCAGTACCCTTACTGCCTCTGAGTTCTTGAGTATGTTGGCTGAGTTCCCAGTTCTTACCATGCCAACTTTTTCAGCAGCTACAGCTAAGCACGGTGTGGAACATTATATACCGACTGCAGGCCCGCCAGTACATGCCCGTGCACGGCGCCTGGATCCAGGTAAACTGGCTATTGCTAAGGCGGAGTTTGAGGCGATGGAGTGCCTCGGCATAGTGCGCCAGTCCAATAGCCCCTGGGCCTCGCCACTCCATATGGTGCCAAAGGCCGCCGGAGGTTGGCGCCCGTGTGGTGATTATCGCCGCCTGAATGATGCTACGACCCCTGACCGCTATCCTATACCACACATTCAGGACTTTTCATCTCGCCTTGCGGGGAAGGTCATATTTTCTAAAGTGGACCTGGTTCGTGGTTATCACCCCTTTTGGGCTCTTTGAGTTCCTCCGCATGCCTTTTGGGCTCAAGAACGCTGCCCAAGCATTTCAGCGCCTCATGGACAGTGTGTTAAGGGACCTGCCTTTCCTGTTCATTTATTTAGATGACATCCTCATCGCCAGCTCCTCCAGGGCTGAACACATGGTTCACCTCCGCACACTTTTTGAGCGCCTGAGTCAGCATGGTTTGATTCTTAACCCAGCCAAGTGCCAGTTTGGACTGCGAATAATTGATTTCCTCGGGCACCGCATCACAAAGGATGGGGCAGTGCCTCTGCCATCGAAAGTGCAGGCTGTGAGCGAGTTTCCGCAGCCCTCCACCGTCCGGGCACTACAGGAATTTTTGGGTATGGTGAATTTTTATCATCGCTTTGTGCCTGGCGCAGCCCAGCTCATGCAGCCCCTCTACGAGGCACTCAAGGGCAAACCTGCTAAGCTCACTCTCACTTGGACAGAGGAGATGGAGGGAGCTTTTAAAAACACCAAACAAGCCCTGGCTACGGCGGCCATGTTGGTGCACCCATTACCTGAGGCGCAGATCGCTCTCACAACCGACGCATCGGATTATGCTGTTGGGGCAGTGTATGAGCAGCTAGTCCATGGTCACTGGCAACCCCTTGCTTTTTTTAGTCGGCAGCTCAGAGCCAGTGAGCGCAATTACAGCACCTTTGACCGGGAGCTCCTCAGCCTCTATCTGGCGGTACGGCATTTCCGTTTCCTGTTGGAGGGCCGACCATTCACAGCATTTGTCGATCACAAACTGTTGACCTTTGCTATGGCCAAGGTCTCAGAGCCATGGTCCGCTCGCCAGCAACGCCAGTTGTCCTCCATCTCGGAGTTTACAACAGACATCCAACATGTGGCCGGGAAGGACAACCCTGTCGCCGACTGCCTTTCTCGTGCTATCATCAGTACGGTCCACCTCGGGATTGATTATGCACAGATGGCAGCCGATCAGCTTTCCGACAAGGACGTCCAGGCATGTAGGACCAACGATACAGGTCTTCAGTTGGTGGACATCACTTTTAATGACACTGGTTCTACGCTCCTGTGTGACATCTCACTTGGGCAGCCTCGCCCTGTTGTCCCTGCCGCTTGGAGGAGGCGTGTTTTCGACGCCCTTCACTGCCTTTCTCACCCGGGCAGGAAACCATCTCAGCTGTTGGTGGCAGCCAAGTTCGTCTGGCACGGTCTTAAAAAGGATGTTCGGGATTGGGCTAATGCTTGTCTAGAGTGTCAACGGGCCAAGGTACACCGCCACAACAAGGCCCCACTAACCCCTTTCAATGTGCCTGAAAGGCGGTTTGATCATGTGCACATAGACTTGGTTGGGCCACTGCCACCATCACACGGTTGCACCCACCTCCTTACCATGATTGACAGGACAACCCGTTGGCTAGAGGCCGTGCCACTATCTTCAACTACATCTGCCGACATTGCACAAGCATTCATCGGCACCTGGGTTGCCCGTTTTGGAGCTCCATCGGATATAACCTCCGACCGGGGGCCTCAGTTTACATCAGAGCTCTGGAATGCTGTGGCCCAGGGTCTCGGGGTAAAGCTGCACCGTACAACGGCTTATCACCCTCAAGCCAATGGACTGTGCGAGAGGTTTCATAGGTCAATGAAGGCCGCATTCAGGGCCAGTCTTCGGGACAATGGGTGGGTTGACAGACTTCCGTGGGTCATGCTGGGCCTCCGATCAGCCCCTAAGGAAGATCTTCAGTCCTCCTCAGCCGAACTGGTTTATGGGCAGCCATTGCGAGTCCCCGGGGATTTCATGCCCAACACCACAACGCCTTGGTCTGCTGGCCAGCAACGGTCTGTTTTCCTGGACAATGCCAAGGTATTTAGGCCGGTGCCTATGTCACAGCACATTGTGCCCCAGGCTTATATTCCACCTGATCTCCATACAGCAAAGTACATCTTTGTCCGCCATGATGCCCATCGGTCGCCACTACGGCCACCATATGAGGGGCCTTTTCGGGTTCTGGAGACAGGGGACAAGTCATTTGTGGTCGAAATAGGAGGGAAACCGGATCACATTTCAGTGGACAGTCTGAAACCGGCTCATGTGGACCTGGACCGTCCAGTTCCTATAGCTCAGCCGCCGAGGCGCGGCCGCCCTCCGGCCATCAAAACCTCCAACCGCCCTCCAGGGTCTACGGGTTCCACCATGACGCAGGGTTTCCCCCTGGCCGTTAAGTCCTCAGACCACCCTCCGGTGGTAACTGGTCCCGTCGCTACACAGACTCTGGACACCCGAAGCCGCTTTGGCAGGATTTTACGGGGTCCTCAACGGCTCATGCTGCCAGTTCTTGTGAATTCTGGGGGGGGGGGCGCATGTGGGGGACAATAATGGACAATAGAATTCATATTCTGTCACCTCCATGTTCAATGTATGCACAGGGTGTGGTTAGAGGGCATTGACGTTATGTAGTCACACGGGTTGACGTGATGACGTATTAGTTTGTATTAAGGAAGTGGGAAGTAAACATAAGAGGTTACGTGTATTGCATCTAAACAACCGTCTGGCAGTCTGTTTGTTCCGCACTCCTACATCTTGTATTTATATACATGTAATAAGCATACATACACTGTAAACCCGAATAAGTTTCCAGAACTTAAAAAAATTGAGGCCATACCATGCCTCAATTTTTTTAAGTTGATAAACTCAAATGTTTTCAGTTGGCTAAGACTTACAATTCTCAGTTAAGGCAACTCAAATATGGTCTGTTACTGTGACTTAAGGTTCTCAGTTAAGTCAAATCAAATATGGTCAGTTACTCTGACTTACAGTTCTCAAGTGGAGTCAACTCAAATATGTTCAGTTACTGTGACTTACAGTTCTCAGTTAAGGCAATTCAAATATATTCAGTTACTGTGACTTAAGGTTCTCAAGTGGTGTCAACTCAAATATGTTCAGTTACTGTGACTTACAGTTCTCAGTTAAGGCAATTCAAATATATCCAGTTACTGTGACTTAAGGTTCTCAAGTGGTGACAACTCAAATATGTTCAGTTACTGTGACTTACAGTTCTCAGTTAAGGCAATTCAAATATATTCAGTTACTGTGACTTAAGGTTCTCAAGTGGTGTCAACTCAAATATGTTCAGTTACTGTGACTTACAGTTCTCAGTTAAGGCAGTTCAATTATGTTCAGTTACTGTGACTTAAGGTTCTCAAGTGGTGTCAACTCAAATATGTTCAGTTACTGTGACTTACAGTTCTCAGTTAAGGCAATGCAAATATATTCAGTTACTGTGACTTAAGGTTCTCAAGTGGTGTCAACTCAAATATGTTCAGTTACTGTGACTTACAGTTCTCAGTTAAGGCAGTTCAAATATGTTCAGTTACTGTGACTTAAGGTTCTCAAGTGGTGTCAACTCAAATATGTTCAGTTACTGTGACTTACAGTTCTCAGTTAAGGCAGTTCAAATATGTTCAGTTACTGTGACTTAAGGTTCTAAAGTGGTGTCAACTCAAATATGTTCAGTTACTGTGACTTACAGTTCTCAGTTAAGGCAGTTCAAATATGTTCAGTTACTGTGACTTAAGGTTCTCAAGTGGAGGCAACTCAAATATGTTCAGTTACTGTGACTTAAGGTTCAACCTTAAATCCATGTGATTAAGTTAACAGAACTCAACGACATTGAGGCCATCCCATGCCTCATTTCTTTTAAGTTAATCAACTCAAATTTTTAAGTTAATCAACTCAAATATTTGCAGTTACTATAACTTAAGGTTCAGTTTTAAAATCTATGTGAAAAAGTTAACAGAAAAATAACTACACAAGCACATTATATCAACTTCAAACAACTCTTTTATTTTTTTCTATTCAAAGAGTATAAAAGAGTATACATATATAATCTGTATGTTAGCAATGTACAATAACACTGTAAACACCGTACACTGTTTTTGGACTATATATGTTAACAATACCGACCAGGTATTAGTGCCTTGCAAAGTGCAGATATGAAGTTTTCCCCTTTTTTTGTATGCATTTAGGAGGTTTTGTTCTTCATCGAAACTATTTATCTTACAAAAACATTGTGTTACAACTTCAAACTCTTTATATTTATTTCTATTCAAAGAGTATACATCTATTTATCTTACAAAAACATTGTGTTGCCCTCTCCAACATTATGGCAATGTTAAAATTGAAAATATATATATATAGAAAATATATATAGAAAAGAAATACATGCATGTTATAACATGTACATACAATGTAATGTATATTACACATTTAATCCCTCTGGTCACAATAGTGTAATAATGTTTGTTATAAGGCTCTGAAAATGTTACTGAATGATGTATCAATGTATTTCCAGCAAATATTGAAATAATAAAGGGTCTCAATATGTGCAGTGCACATGACCAGAGCCGTTTACATCCTGGCTGAATTACTCAAATTTGTATAGTGTGGTCATAGAATGAGCAAACATGTTGACGGCAACTATTGTGACCGTTGGGATAACACAGTGTATCTATGTACAGTACAGAATAAAATGTATAGATTATCTGAAAATTGTCAATCCGCTTGGCACATGTAAAATTCACAAACGTTGTGCTGTATATTGGGTCCTGCCAATGTGGAACCAAAATACCAATCCACATTACATGCTATACAGCTGGCAATACTGTTAATAGTGCACATACCTACATATGGAAATGCAGCTGCATGTATTTGCTCCATGATGTATCATGGAACAAGATGGTGTTTTCATTGAAAGAGTTAGTCAGAATGTCAGAGGCACCATCCGTCATTTAGAGCAGGCTATGTTTGCAGAATGATAACTAGAACACTGCAGTACTCTGTACTAAGAACACTATACAGTACACTAACTATACTGCCCTGTCAAGGCAGACCGCAGTAACTTCCAAACAGTGAAACTGAGAAAAATGGCTTTAAAGTTTTTTGACTTGCCATCCAAAATGTGTTATAGGTAGATAGATGATAGTACCCAGATTTAACATGTATTAATGAAATAATCTTCAGGCATACAAAAATATGACGTAGTTATTTTAATTAACCCCAAAAAAGCAGATACTGCACTCTGCTGCACGATTTCCTTAAATAATTATACAGGTAATGTACAGGCAAAGTGCAGTAACTTCAAATGCAATGTTGTTTTCCCTCCAGCTTTCATAACTTCACCTAGCCATTTTATTTGGATCATCATCATTCCAATATATTCAGGTATTAAATTTCATTTTCAAAATGGCTAGGTTAAGTTATGAAAGCTGGAGGGAAAACAACATTGTATTTGAAGTTACTGCACTTTGCCTGTACATTACCTGTATAATTATTTAAGGAAATCGTGCAGCAGAGTGCAATATCTGCTTTTTTGGGGTTAATTAAAATAATTGTGTCATATTTTTGTATGCCTAAAGATTACTTCATTAATACATGTTAAATCTGGGTACTATCATCTATTTACCTATAACACATTTTGGATGGCAAGTCAAAACACTTTAAAGCCATTTTTCACTGTTTGGAAGTTACTGCGGTCTGCCTGGGTTTTGAGTGTGATTTTGTAGTTACTGCAGTTTTTAAAACCCCATATCTCCAAAACTGAGCGACATTAACATCTGAAACTTGGTCACAAGATAAAACATTTATTGACAAGGTCAATTTCACTCATAACTAAATTTTTACTTTTTTCAAGTTACTGCGGTTAGCCCTTGACAGGGCAGTATACTACTGCCTACGAGGTCTCAAGGATACAGTCCCACTCTCAGCATACAAGATCGATGGTCTGCTGCTGCTGACTCCCAAGCGATTCATTCAAGTGAAACGGAACTGAGTCCAGCTAATGGTGAATAGTTATTTTATTAATCAATTATTGTGTCTTTATTCACTCTAGTTGTGTAATTGACCAGTTCATATTCTGTATAAGTTCATACCGTAATTCCTCTAATAGTGACCGGTATTCAAATACAAGCCGGGTCTCTATTAATGGCCGGGTGCGCTCTTGAGCTAAGCAATTATAAGCCGACCTCCTAATACAAGCCGGGTTACTAATATACTGAGCTGCATACTGAGCTAATTACTTGATTTCACTTTGAAAACGTTGAAATGACCAGTGACCACCTGTAATTGCACTGTTTACTATTTCATACAGTACTTGGTTTCAATAAATGAACCCAGTACATTTGACTGGGTTCAAACTGACACAAAATGTTGATTTATTCATTATGATCCGTTTGAAAATTTGAAATATAGGCCTCTCTCTTATACATGCCTCCTCCTAATAAAAGCCTGGTACCCGCTACAGTTTAAGCAAATACAAGCCCGGGTCACTATTAGAGGAATTACGGTATTCTGTATATGTTAATAATAACGCTTCTGTGTTGCGTTTATGGCTCCTGGTATATCGCCTTGTACTCTGTACTGAGAACACTAACTCTACCACTGCCTACAAGCAATGGAAGCAGTCAGAGCAGAGTGGCATTTATGCCCATTGCCTCCTATTGTTCCTCGAGAAACAAACGTTTGGGACTTGGATGTTGCCTTTGAGATTCTGATAAACTCTTTCAACTCTAAAACTTACTTGGATGAAATTACAATAATGCCAGCTATAGACGGTTAAGAAAATTCGAACTGTAAAACTCTCAAATGTAAACATATTACATACAAAATAAAGAACAAGGTACATTGAGTAGTTTGGACCTATTGGCTGAACATCTGCAAAGTAGTACAGCAACTTTTGAAGGTATTATTTTGACATGACAAGACATTTCAGATGAGTTTCTATAGACACACTTTTGAGGTGTTGGTAAGTGCTTTGGGGTAGTGCATAGATTAGTCCAAACATTACAGGAAGGAATCACCAAATCTGGGGAAGCTGATCATGATATGACTTTCAATGACAATAGAGATTGTCACAGGCTGGTAGTGAACTGGACTTGTGTCATGATCACTGATTACAGTAAGGAATAGAAACTCATCTGAAAGAAGGATGTGGGGTGAGGTATTAATTTCCTTGTCATGTCAAAATAATACCTTCAAAAGTTTAATGCAAGAGCGGTCAGGTGACGTAGCGGAGATTGCGTTCGTCACCAACGCTGGAGACACTGGATTCGCGTGTTCGAATCCAACTCCCTGCGTTGTCACCAGCTTGGCTGGCCGTTCACACTAATACAATTCGGCAGTATTAGGGGGTGGGGAAGCTGGCGGGTGGGAATCTGGCGTTGTAGTCCTTGCTAAGCGGGGCAGGACTTGGTGGAGATAGCGTGCCCTCCCATGCGTTACACTTCACCAATGAGAGCCCTCGCTGCCAAGTGAAAAGACGTCACTGGCTGTCGGCGCACGTCTCGGGGGAAGCGTGCGATCGACTCGGGACGCCCTTATACCGACTCGTAGGAGAACATGCATACAGCACCAGGTGGGGGGGGGGGGGGGGGGGGGGATTGGCACAACGACTAATTGGGACGGGGAGAAAATCCATTGAAAAATCAGAAGAAAAAAAAATGATTGCATCATCAAGTCATTCTTGAGAGTCTGCAACCTGGGCAACAGTTTACCAGCTTCTAGACCTAGTAAAATCTTCTGAATTAATTCAAAAGTGTTGGTAAGTCCCTTGGGGTAGCTGAGGTGTAGTGCATAGATTAGTCCAAACATTACCAGGAAGGAATCACCAATCAGAGATTGTCACAGGCTGGTAGTGAACTGGACTTGTGTCATGGTCACTGATGACAGTAAGGAGGGCCACTGCAACACCCTGAAGCTCTGGCTCATCAGGCGTGTCCTGAAGGAATGAAAGAGACATAATAATCACAAATAAATCCATGGTTTCTACAAAGTGCAGCACAAAGCTAAGTATATGGAGTTGTGTTTGTAAGTTGTTTATATTTTAGTTAGAACTATTTTTTTGGTGAGAAGGTTATTTTTATTTAACCAGGTTAGTCCTGTCGAGATCAAATATCTCTTTCACAAGGGAGACCTGGAAGGAAGGAAGACTGATACTTAGCATTTTGATTAACTGTTCACTTAATATACAGTTGTACTGTAAATTATTTTCACTCGGACTCACTGTGCAGGTTTTGAAAAATCCAGAGACTTCCTCATGCAGATACACAGGCAGGGCATGGAGAACAGTGGTACGCCTGGTGTGAACATCATGGATTTCCTATTAAAATGTAAGATTAAGAAGAAAAAAATAATTGTATTATATGGAAATGTTTACTGAACAAAGCGGATTTTAAACAGTCCAATCAGATATGTCCACAAATAACATGTTCACATCTTTAATGCAATCAGAAAAATGGCAAACACAATGGTGGACTAATTGTAAAATTCAAAAGCTCATTTGAATAATTGAACCTGTTCAATGTTACAGAGGTTCGACCTATGACATGTCATGTATAATAATCTATTCACCTGTTCATCGTGGATTTTTTAAAATGTGAGCCAAAGCATCTGCCGTGTTCCCAGTTTTGGACGCCTTCTGTCTGAATAACGTCATCAGTCGAGGAAGATGGCGGTCAAGCTCAGCGTAGAATGTGTTGGGCAGGTTCTGGTTGGCAATCAGCTGGAACTCTGCATACACCTATATTTAAAAACAGCAGGACAATATAGTATATCAACATCAATTAGTCACTTCAACTTGGTGGATCTCTTACTTTGTTTGGTTTGGGCTTCAGAGCATGACGGCGGGATTTCTGGCATTTTGATTAACTGTTCACTTAATATACAGTTGTACTGTAAATTATTTTCACTCGGACTCACTGTGCAGGTTTTGAAAAATCCAGAGACTTCCTCATGCAGATACACAGGCAGGGCATGGAGAACAGTGGTACGCCTGGTGTGAACATCATGGATTTCCTATTAAGATGTAAGATTAAGAAGAAAAAAAGAATTGTATTATATGGAAATGTTTACTGAACAAAGCGGATTTTAAACAGTCCAATCAGATATGTCCACAAATAACATGTTCACATCTTTAATGCAATCAGAAAAATGGCAAACACAATGGTGGACTAATTGTAAAATTCAAAAGCTCATTTGAATCATTGAACCTGTTCAATGTTACAGAGGTTCGACCTATGACATGTCATGTATAATAATCTATTCACCTGTTCATCATGGATTTTTTAAAATGTGAGCCAAAGCATCTGCCGTGTTCCCAGTTTTGGACGCCTTCTGTCTGAATAACGTCATCAGTCGAGGAAGATGGCGGTCGAGCTCAGCGTAGAATGTGTTGGGCAGGTTCTGGTTGGCAATCAGCTGGAACTCTGCATACACCTATATTTAAAAACAGCAGGACAATATAGTATATCAACATCAATTAGTCACTTCAACTTGGTGGATCTCTTACTTTGTTTGGTTTGGGCTTCAGAGCATGACGGCGGGATTTCTGGTCAACCATGTCATTACATGCTTTGCGGAATCGGTCGCTGATGACTAGCTCGCGGGGGCGCACAGAACACACACGCAGATGCACCGCTAGAGTATATAAACCAGGCTTAAGAATCACAAGTTTCACTTTAAAACACACAGAATGTGCCAAATGTTAACACAGGAAAGAGAGCTGATCTATATTACCTCAGACTCCATTTTGAGAGCAGGCCAGAGGTCCATGAGCTCTTTCACTGGTGGGCTGGACTTCACTATGGTCTGTCGGCGCAGGGCAAATGTGGTCTGCATCAGCTTTCTATGTCACAAATACATGTAGAATGTAAAACGTTAGGTTGGCAATAGTTTAGCAATAGGTTAAAAGTGTACTTATATCATTTTAAGTTTTCTATTTGCGATCGTCTATTCTGACCCGGAACCGGAAATGGAAATGTTGAACCATCGGAATTGTAGTTTACTTGCCATTTTGTAGAGATCGCTAGCTATCGGCCTGCGTTGAAATTTCTCCGATCTACACTTCCTGTCACATACTATGGTGGTTCAAAGTTCAGCGTTCTGAATGAATCATATCAATAATTGTTATGATTCGCGATAATAAGCTACAAAAGGTAACGTTTTTGACAAATATTGAAACGCAGTCAGTTTCTCCACACTATTGTTACCATGTAGGAAGAATTAGATCTGAAATTAGTTTCAAAATGGTTACACTGTGGGGGAAATAAAATAGTACAGTCGATTACAGTAAATATCAGTATCTGTTATTATGCACGCCTGGTGATACTATATCCAAATTGAACTCGGCCATTTGAAATATACTATATGTATATATATATAAATGTGCTAATTGGCTATAATAAGGTAATGTATAAGCATATATTCTATATTCTATAATAATATTTCAAATTGCATTGGTCCGGATGGGAGAATTCAGTACTGTATATACAGAACCTTTAGTTTGATCATCTTCCCTTTATCAATTTCCTTAGATCTTTTGTACACATGATCTCAAGAGGGTACTGAATGTTTAAGTTTGGTCATTATTATCATGGTTTTATTCACTGTCAAAGATGAAGAAAAATCATAATTCATATTTTCCTTTGTTTCATCACAATTTAAGCAAGCCTAGTAATAGACACAATATTTCTGACACTGAGAATACATTCATTGAGGTCCATAGATGTTCCTAGATACCAAGAATATGCAAATAGCCCTTGTAGAAGTGGAGCAATATTCCATTTACCTAGGTATACATTTTATGCAGATTTTCACCTGGGGTGGAACAGGTCACTAGTTACAACAATGCTTATGTAACTATTAAAAACGTACATTTTAATCACAAAACAAAATGGCAGACTAACGTTAGCTAGCATGCTAGCTAACGCTAGTAGCATGCTAGCTAGCTAACGCTAGTAGCATGCTAGCTAGCTAACGTTAGTAGCATGCTAGCTACTGTAATAATATGCAATACTATTTGCTAAAACAAGCTCCAAACTATTTGCCACGGCACAGAGATAACATTTAGTCAAACGATAACAGCCCGGTGATGGTATCTGAACGTGATCATACTATTCCCATAAGAACTCACTTACCAGTTAACTAGTATACTATCTAGCATGCTAGCTAATAATGCTAACAATGCTACAAGCTTCGTTCTGCACTGTAGGCTACTAGTTGCTTGCCACCACGGTAATAATTCACAAAGTAGCATGTAGTCAAACGATGACAGCAAGATTATGGTATGTGAATGGCATAATACATTATATTGTCAATGACTTACCAAGGAGTTTGGCTCAGACTATTTGTCAAGCCAGTAGTGAAGACATCATCGCGCCAACAAGTTACGTTTGAATACCTCAAGTCCCGTGAGATCTTCTAGGTCTCGCGAGTTGCTTAGGACTACCCTCTCGAAGGGGAGGGGAGGGGGAGGAGGGGAGGGGGGAGGGGGAATCTATTCTCCACTTGCACAATCTGATAGTAGCCACTTCCGGCTGACTTCCGGTTGCCAATGGCACTTCCTGTCCCATCCAAATACATTGGTTTTAGCTACTTTTCTCCCCTTATTTAAACAACTTTGTCGTCACAGAGAGGCAATGAAACGTTTGTATTATTATAGTATAGAATGTATTTAATAAGCAAACGTTTGTCAAAACCACTCAAGGAACACCTACAGGAGACTGCAATTCGAAACTGGCCCCTGTAAATGTCCTAACCCAACCCCCTCCAATGTACAGTAATTTACCTAGTATGGTTTTGTCAATATTCCAATGTACAGTTTTGCTTGTTCGTACAGAGTCCCAACCCCCTCCAATGTAAATGACCTAGTATGGTTGTCAATATCCCAATGTACAGTTTTGCTTGTACAGTTGTACAGTGTTCCCGGCCCTACCCAACCCGATGGCTAGCTAGTTAGCACCAGTCGGGGACCGGCGTCAGCTGCCGGGAGCGATGGCTAGCTAGTTAGCACCAGTCGGGGACCGGCGTCAGCTGCCGGGAGCGATGGCTAGCTAGTTAGCACCAGTCGGGGACCGGCGTTAGCTGCCGGGAGCGATGGCTAGCTAGTTAGCACCAGCTACCTCTCACACCTCTCACACCTCTCACACCTATCACACCTCTCACACCTCTCACACCTATCACACCTCTCACACCTATCACACCTATCACACCTCTCACACCTATCACACCTATCACACCTCTCACACCTATCACACCTATGACACCTCTCACACCTATCACACCTCTCACACCTATCACACCTATCACACCTCTCACACCTATCACACCTCTCACACCTCTCACACCTATCACACCTCTCACACCTCTCACACCTTTCACACCTCTCACACCTATCACACCTCTCACACCTATCACACATCTCACACCTCTCACACCTATCACACCTCTCACACCTATCACACCCATCACACCTATCACACCTATCACACCTCTCACACCTATCACACCTCTCACACCTATCACACCTATCACACCTATCACACCTCTCACACCTATCACACCTATCACACCTCTCACACCTATCACACCTATGACACCTCTCACACCTATCACACCTATCACACCTCTCACACCTCTCACACCTATCACACCTCTCACACCTCTCACACCTATCACACCTCTCACACCTATCACACCTCTCACACCTCTCACACCTCTCACACCTCTCACACCTATCACACCTCTCACACCTCTCACACCTATCACATCTCTCACACCTCTCACACCTCTCACACCTCTCACACCTCTCACACCTTTCACACCTCTCACACCTATCACACCTCTCACACCTATCACACCCCTCACACCTCTCACACCTATCACACCTCTCACACCTATCACACCTCTCACACCTATCACACCTCTCACACCTCTCACACCTATCACACCTCTCACACCTCTCACACCTCTCACACCTATCACACCTCTCACACCTATCACACCTCTCACACCTATCACACCTCTCACACCTATCACACCTCTCACACCTCTCACACCTCTCACACCTCTCACACCTTTCACACCTCTCACACCTCTCACACCTCTCACACCTCTCACATCTCTCACACCTATCACACCTCTCACACCTCTCACACCTCTCACACCTATCACACCTCTCACACCTCTCACACCTCTCACACCTCTCACACCTCTCACACCTATCACACCTCTCACACCTCTCACACCTCTCACACCTATCACACCTATCACACCTATCACACCTATCACACCTCTCACACCTCTCACACCTATCACACCTCTCACACCTATCACACCTCTCACACCTCTCACACCTATCACACCTCTCACACCAATCCCACCTATCACACCTCTCACACATATCACACCTATCACACCTCTATACCCATTCTGCAATCTGTTAATAAAGTTGTACTTAAGTTATGCTTTTACATTATACTTACTTAATAAGTGAATAGTTCCAAGTCAATCAAAAACTGAGTTTTATTTACTCAAAACATAATGCGGTTTACAGTCTGTATCTACTTAATTATCTTAAGTTGTACTTAAGTTATGCTTTTACATTATACTTACTTAATAAGTGAATAGTTCCAAGTCAATCAAAAACTGAGTTTTATTTACTCAAAACATAATGCGGTTTACAGTCTGTATCTACTTAATTATCTTAAGTTGTACTTAAGTTATGCTTTTACATTATACTTACTTAATAAGTGAATAATTCCAAGTCAATCAAAAACTATGAGTTTTATTTACTCAAAACATAATGCGGTTTTCAGTCTGTATCTACTTAATTATCTTAAGTTGTACTTAAGTTATGCTTTTACATTATACTTACTTAATAAGTGAATAGTTCCAAGTCAATCAAAAACTATGAGTTTTATTTACTCAAAACATAATGCGGTTTACAGTCTGTATCTACTTAATTATCTTAAGTTGTACTTAAGTTATGCTTTTACATTATACTTACTTAATAAGTGAATAATTCCAAGTCAATCAAAAACTATGAGTTTTATTTACTCAAAACATAATGCGGTTTAGAGTCTGTATCTACTTAATTATCTTAAGTTGTACTTAAGTTATGCTTTTACATTATACTTACTTAATAAGTGAATAGTTCCAAGTCAATCAAAAACTATGAGTTTTATTTACTCAAAACATAAGAACACGTCACACGAACTCAAGACATTCAAGTTAGTAGAACTTTCATAGAATATTGAGTATACCCTACTCAAACTAATTGATTATTTTGAACGTGCGGGTTTACAGTGTAGTAGCAATAGAATCAAAGTATATAAGAAAATTATGAAATGACGGTAATAAATAGAACTAAGAACAAAGAGGCATAGTTCAAATCAAATCAAATTTATTTATAAGGGCCGACAACACACGTTAATGTCCCCATGGGCCGTACATGTCTTCTTTAAACAAGTCAAGAAGAAAACATAACAATAAGTCAAGAACAGAACAAGAACACCATAAGGTCCAACAAATTTAAAATAAATGCAAATAAATGAAAGAATGCAAGCACTCTCGGACCTAAAACCTAACAATAGGGAAAAATGCTCCACAGGCAGTGTGGAGGAGAGAAACCTTAGAAGGGCCATTCAAGGGGGATCTCCCTTCTTAGATGTCGGTGATAGTAGTGTTGCAGACTAACAGTTGGTAAGCATGCACTCAGTTGTGTAGTGAAACACAGATGAGTGCATGCAATAGCAACTGAACATTTTGAAAGATTAAAGATAGAGCTGATAGCAACTGAACATTTTGAAAGATTGAAGATAGAGCTGATAGCGAATCTATTTGAGGCACAGGGGCGGCGCAAAGAGGGTCGAGTCCTCCCCGTCTTAATCACGGGACATTCAACACTCCAGTCATTGCTCAGGGACAGCCGGAGACGGGGAGATAGGGGGGGCGCAGAGAGGGTCGCGACCTCCCCGACATCATCGCGGGACGTCCAGCACTCCGGTCACCACTACGAGACCTCCGGAGACAGGAGGGCACGCAGAGAGGGTCGCATCCTCCCGGCCTTCATCACGGGACGTCCGACACTCCGGTCAGCACTCCAGGACAGCAACAGTTGACAGGACCACGGACAGACGACGGTAAGTAGCTGATCCAAGGCCTCGGTGGTGCATGTAGAGCAGTCACTGCAATCTTGGCCAAGACCCCGAGGCATCCATCACCTTAGTCAGCGCTAGGAGACAGGCACTCAGAGAGATGGGGGAAGGAAGGGGGGAGGGAGGGGAGGAAGGGGGGGGAGGAGTTAGAGAGTTCCCATGTTTGTGGTGCTGCAAAAAAGCAGACATGGGGGAAAATAAACGTCCTAACTAAACTAGACCGATTAATCTAAAGGTCAGTCCCCGACCAGGTGAGATCAGGGTAGGTTGAAGGAGAGAGAGAAAAGATGGGTCTTAAGCAGGGATTTAAAAGCTTCGACAGAGCAGGCGCCCCTGATGACGGCAGGTAATTTGTTCCACAGGTAGGGAGCGCGGTAGACAAAGGCTCTGTGGCCGGCGGATTTCTTTTTAACCCTAGGAATCGATAGAAGCCCCACATTTTGTGAGCGCAGAGCACGAGCGGGCGAGTATCGGGAGATGAGATCGGATAGATAGAGTGGTGCAAGCCCATTTAAAATTTTGTAGGTGAGGAGTAGCACTTTAAAGTCAGATCGGGCTTGAATAGGAAGCCAGTGTAGGGCGGACAAAACTGGTGTGAGGTGATCAAATTTTCTAGTTCTAGTTAGTATCCGTGCAGCCGCATTTTGCACGAGTTGACGATTTTTGATGCTTGAATTAGGTAGGCCTGAAAAAAGTGCATTACAGTAGTCCAGATGTGATGAGACAAAAGCATGAATAAGGTTTCAGCATCAGCCAGAGTTAAAATGGGGCGAATTTTTGCGATATTACGAAGATGGAAGAATGCAATTTTGGTGACATTTTTTATATGTGCATTAAATGAGAGGGAGGAATAAAAAATTACTCTGAGGTTTTTTATGGTGGAGCTCTGGGATACATGACAGGTATCAAAGTTGAGGGAGATGTCCTGAAACAGGCCTCTGTGGTTTTGGGGGCCAACAATTAACATCTCAGTTTTATCTGCATTAAGGAGTAGAAAGTTTTGCGACATCCATTTTTTGATGGCAAGCAAGCAGGCCTCAAGGTTTTGTAGTTGGGAGGAATCATTTGGCTTAATAGGTATATATAATTGGGTGTCATCAGCGTAAAAATGAAAGTTTATGCCAAATTTGCGTATGATATTGCCGAGGGGTAGCATGTAAATCGAAAATAGCAAAGGGCCCAGGACAGAGCCTTGTGGGACACCACATTGCACTGGGAGGGTCTCGGATGTTAAATCATTATAGACCACGCAGTGTGTTCTATCAGTTAAATAGGATTTAAACCAAGCTAGTGCGAGACCCCGAATGCCAACATGATTCTCAAGCCGACCTAGAAGAATCGAGTGATCGATAGTGTCAAAGGCTGCACTGAGATCAAGCAATAAGAGCACAGAAGTGAGGTTTGAGTCAAGAGAGAGCAGTAAGTCATTTGTGACTTTGGTAACCACCGTTTCGGTGGAGTGTAAGGCTCTAAAGCCAGATTGAAAAAATTCATTAAGATTATTGTTTGATAAATGGTCAGTAAGTTGCGTTGCGACGATCCGTTCTAACACTTTGGATAGGAATGGAAGATTGGAGATAGGTCTGTAATTTTTCAAGATTAGAGGGTCGAGGTTCGGTTTTTTAAGTAGTGGTTTAATGACGGCTGATTTAAAGGCCAGGGGCACCACGCCAGTAGACAAGGAGGTGTTGAAGATATTGAGTAGGGCAGGGCCTAGAGTTGGGAAGAGTTTTTTGATGAGAGTTGCTGGAAGAGGGTCAAATAGACAGGTTGAGGGTTTAGCCGCGCCAACCAGTTTAGAGAGGGCACTAAGTGAGACGTTTTCAAGGAAGCATAGCGTATGGCTGGAATCAAAGTCAGGGGGAAGGCCCATCAGAGGTTGGGAGGGACTCTGATTGTTGAGTAAAGCAACAATTTCATCTCTAATGAGGTAAATTTTCTTGGTAAAGAATTTCATGAATTCGTTAGCCGAGAACGCATGGTTTAGGGCACTTGGTTGTTTCTGCGTAAGTTTTGCAACTGTGTCAAACAGAAACTTTGAGTTGTTTTTGTTTTCATTTATGAGCCTGGAAAAATATGAGGTTTTGGCAAGTGAGAGTGCCTTTTTGTAGTTACGTAAACTATCATTCCAGGCAAGGCGGAATACTTAGAGTTTGGTCGAACGCCATTTATGTTCAAGTTTGCGACAAGCCTTTTTAAAGGAGCGCGTTTCCTCCGTAAACCAGGGAGTTAGTTTTTGCGGAGCACGTTTAATTTTAGGCTTAAGGGGAGCGACAATGTCGAGCGTGCTACGAAGGGCTGCATTAAGTTTGTCTGTAAAGAGATCAAGGGGGCCAGAGTAAGAGAGGAAGGGAGAGAGGGTGTCTGGTAGGCAGTTAACTAGAGTTGGGACAGTTGAGGCGTTAATATGACGGCTCATGTAGGATTCTACACTGTCTGGGCGAGAAACCGTCAGATCAATTTGAAATTTGATGAGGTAGTGGTCTGAGAGAGCAGGAACATAGGGGGAAACGGTCAAATTTGACACAGTGAGACCACGGGCTAGGACTAGGTCAAGGGTGTTCCCACCACTGTGAGTGGGTTGGTCAACGATTTGAATGAGACCGACAGAGTCAATGATGTCGGTAAAAGCCTTATTTAGGGGATCTAGAGTTTTGTTGGAATGAATGTTAAAATCACCAACAATTAAAATGTTATCTGAGTGCGTAACAAGCTCGGAGATGAAAGTTGAAAATTCATCTAGGAAGAGGGTGTAAGGGCCTGGGGGGCGGTATAGGACAGCCATTACAAAGGATGCAGTGGAGGTAGGAATCAGACCGCCACACTTTCTGTTGGGTGGAGAGGGACGCAACAGGAGCACCTCAAACGAGGAAAACGTACAGTTTGCGTCGGATGTAAAGTTGTGCTTAGAGTCGTAAATTAGAGCAACTCCGCCTCCTTTCTTGGAGGTGCGTGCGATATGGGAGCTACTAAAATTAGGGGGTGAGGCCTCGTTTAAGGGCAGAAAGTCATTAGGTTTAAGCCATGTCTCAGTGAGGCCCAATAGGTCGAGACTATGGTCTGGTATCAGTTCATTTACCAAAAGAGCTTTGGTTGGCAGAGAGCGGATGTTGATAAGGCCAACCTTCACACACTCTGTATACTTAACAGTGCGATGTTCAGCCATGCGGGTAGGTTTAATCGCAATTAAGTTGGCATGGTTTATCGCACAAGGACGAGCTGGGTAAAGCGGAGCGTAACGAGATATTCTAGTTTTGATTGGGTATACCGGTTTAAGGATAGAGATAGAAAGAGAGGAGTGGGGAGCCTGGTGGAGGAGGGACCCAGCAGGAAAGGTATAAGGATTGGCAGGCTCGATCGGTTTAGCATGACTAGCAGGCTCGCTAAGAGCCTGCACCCTGGCATGCTTGTGGGGTGGCTGTCAGCCCGAAGCTATAATCTTGTCTATATTGCTAGATAAGAGAGCGGCGCCTTGCATGTTAGGATGCACGCCGTCCTTTCTCAGCAAGCCAGGGCGCCCCCAGAAAGAGGACCAGTTATCCACGAACCCTAAGCCCTGTTCTTTACAGTATTTTTCCAGCCATCGGTGTAGAGAAGCTGTCCTATTCATGAACTCATCATCATGCCGGTTTACAGTTCTATAGCATAATAAACAAGCAAGGGCTTTGAACGTTATGAGGGAAGTGTATGATGGTCACTATCATGTTCAATTACAGTAGATCTCATTGTTGCAGCAATTCTTGTATTGATACCATTTGTTACACAGATTTGGTGCAAAATGTAAAGATTTTTGACCACTCGAGAATTTATAAACATTAAGACATCAAGACCTTGCAGAATACCATAGACAATTCATGCTGTGATTTGGTATCAAAACTTTTTACATTCTGAGATTTCTGTAATAATTAAAATTGTCTGCGTTTGGGTGGCGAGCACTTCTGTTCTGGAAATTGTTCAATAAGATTAGGAAAGACGTACATTCTCTGAATGCCCTAGGTCTCTAATTTATGGTTGCAAAGTCTCATGAGGCTATGATTATCTTAGACAACTATATAGGTTGGTCATTTTATACAATGTTTAAAATAATGGTCTCACTAGAATGGAACATCATCTAACATCACACATAAAGACAATTGGGCTCATTGGATCCACAAGAGTCTCAAATTTCTAGTTATACCCAATTTATGCAATTTTTGTATGCACAAATAGTCAATAGGAAAATATGCGAAAATAACACTTATACTATCTTGTCGAGGCGAGACATGACTGTTGATTGCAGGAGGAGTTGGGTGGCTTTTTTTGTTAGGAAGGTGCGGATCCTTCTGACGTTTCTCAGGAATAATCTGCAGGTTCTGGTTGTTAAACTTTAGGCAATGTGAGCGGAGAAGTTAATCCAGTCATCAAGGACTACACCTAGGTTCTTGGTGGTCGGGGACGGAGCTACGGCTACATTCTCCACTGTGATTGAAAGGTTGGTCAGTGGGGAGGATTCGACTGGCAGGTGAAGTAGCTCCATTTTGCTTAGGTTTAGTTTGAGGTGATTGGTCGTCATCCAGGTGGAAATGTTGTACAGGCAGGCCAAGGTTCACCCAGAGAGGGAGGGAAGGAGAGCAAGAGTTGAGTGTCATCGGCATAGCAGTGATATGAGGAGGCATGAGACGTGATAATAGGTGTGTTCGAGATGGGATAGGCGGACGCAGATCTGCGCAGGTTTTACTACGGCCTCGCCAATCGCGTTGCATGCCGGTTAGAATGTTGTCCGACTTGCTCTGAAAATCTGACGAGACAAGGCGCGGAAATATCGCGGGACCGAGCCACGCACAGCCTTCAGAGCGAGGCGCCACAGTACCTCTCACCCGGCTGCTCCACGCAAATCCATGATGGGGAACGACTTGCTGTCGTTGCGCAAAGCGCCTATTGGCTCAGAAAAGTTGTCACCACCAGCCACGCCCACAAGAGGAAGTTATGAGACGTTTGATTGATTGATTGATTGAAGACTTTATTACAGTACGGGTCCCATCTACCCGTCTATCAGATATATTTATTATTATTATTGGATACAGGAGTTTGGATACCAAGAGCTTCTTCAAATAAAGTTTTCATTCATTCATTCATTCATTCATCATATCATGATAAACTTCAAGGTGCGTGTTGTGTGTGCGCGCACTGCGGTGGCCAGGAGCGCGCAACAAGATGGTATACATTATGGTATATGATTTATGAATAGTATATTCCACTATCAGTATATGGTGTGCTGTACATTTGAATCTAATCTAATTTTGCACACGGCCATCGCATTATAATGACCTGGACAGTATGTGTAATGTGTGTGTGGTGACGTGAAAGCGTATCTGCCATGCGAGACTAGACGAGAGGCTCTCGTGAAATCTGAAGTGTCCGACGTTCTGACTCCTCCCCCGGCTGCACTCGGCTACTCTCGTATACTTTCGAGGCGAACCGAAATCCATCTCGAACACGCCTAGTGTTACCCATTTGTTGTAGAGAGAGAAGAGGAGGGTCCAAGGACTGAGCCCTGGGGGACACCCATCTGTAGAGGGCGGGGGCGACAGCGTGCCTTTCCATGATACTTGGTAGGAGCGGCTGTCGAGGTACTGTAGGATGACAACCATGCCAGCGCAGAGCCTACAACTCCCATTCCTGTGAAAGATGCGAGGAGGATCTGATGGTTCACTGTGTCAAAGGCTGCTGACAGTCCAGGAGAATCAGGACAGAGGAGAGGCCTTGCGCTCTTGCTAAGTGAGTCGGCTCTTGCCATCTCTTTTCTTTTTGAAGATATTTCTTAGGGCATTTAAGTGCTTTTATTTTAGTTCGGAAATTGGGAGAGAGAGAGATGGGGAGGACATGCAACAAATGTCCTGTGCCGGATTCAAACCCAGGACGTTGCAATTATGCTACAAGCGTATGTGGTGCGCAGTGGTGCAGTCGTAATATGGGAACTGGTAACACGCCACGCCACGTGCACGCGCGCGCGCGGGTACGTGCATGCGCACAGAACTGATTTATACACACACATGCACGCACGCACACACACTCGCACACACACACACACACACGCGCGCATATACGCAAGTGCAATCTTTCTATCATACAAGCTCTTCTTGCTCTCTATTTGTGTGAATGTGCGCGTGGAAAGCTGGCGCGCAGCACAGACGCTTGATTCAATATCATAAGCAGGTAGAGGTAGACCATCACGAATTCCGAGCCACATTAGTATTCACCTCCACTGCCTGTGTCACACAGAATGAAGGGGGAGATGCATTCAGATAGCCAACACCCAGACACTTAGTCTACCTGCGCTTTTTGTTATGTAAAACGGTGGCCGGGTACTTAGTCACAACGAATGGATACAGCGCATTTTTGTGTGCGCGTACACGCGAGTACACATCCGTGCGCGATCGCGCGTACTTCTGCCTCAGTGATCTGGTAACACGGCGTGTAACCGGGTGTGACCACGACTGCACCACTGGTGGTGCGCCACCGGGGCCCAGTCTTAGCTACTTTACACTGGTTTATTGTAACATTTAGAATTTACTTCAAGGTCCTTCTCCTTACATACAAAGCCCTAAATGGACAGGGACCTAGCTACATTGCCAACACTAATAAATTACATGCCAGCAAGAACGCTGCGATCATCAGCTGCTGCCTATTAGAGGCTCCCAGAAACAGTCAAACGAAGATCGGTGATGCAGCCTTTGTTAACTACACCCCAAAACTATGGAACAAACTGCCCAAAAACATCAGGGAAGCCAACTCGCTAAATATCTTCAAATGACAGGTTTTAAGCTATCTTTGCTTGGGCATTTAAATTAGATATCAGGGTGGCCAACTCTTAAGACACAAATGATCAGTATTTTTGGCTGTGCTATTTTTATTCTGCCTATTTTTATGCACTTCCTGTCAAATCCATGTGTCGGTTCTATGCTAATTGTATCTTACTACCTCTTATTTAGAACTGAACTTCAAAGTGTTAAGTTAAGATAGGGCGGCTACGTGGTGCAGTGGGCAAGACGCTCACCTCGAATGCTGGAGACGCTGGGTTCGATCCCAGCGCTCCACATTGCTTTCAGTTTAGCTGGTCGTCCGTACTAATACACATTGGCAGTATTAGGGGGTGGGAAACTGATGGGTGGGGATCGGGCGTTGTGGACAGCGACTCCTACAGGTCGGTTGGTGCGCCTGCGCAGTAGAATCAGGAAGCGATGGGGGCGGCGCCCCTCCAAAGCGCAGACCCCTGACGCTGAAAGATTGCGCCGTGCAGGTGAAAAGATGCGACGGCTGCTACCTCGGGTATCGGAGGGGACTCGTGCTATGTATGGCTTCGTCCACATTGCAGCCGGCTTGTGGGAGGCAAGAAACAGCGTTCGAGACAGAGGAGGGTTGAATTGGATGATACGAAATTGGGATGGGAGAAAAATAGAAAATGGGAGAAAAAGTGGATAAAAAAAAAAGTGTTAAGTTAAGAGCGATGCACTGCTCTGTTGTTCTATAAAGTAATTTAGAACTGAACTTAACTAAAAAATAAAAAAAACTCAGTGCTAAGAGAGATGCATTGCTCTGTTGTAATTTAGAACTGAACTTTGTAAAGAAACTCAAGGTGTTAAGAGCGATGCACTGCTCTATTCTATAAAGTAATTTAGAACTGAACTTTGTAAAGAAACTCAAAGTGTTAAGAGCGATGCACTGCTCTGTTCTATAAAGTGTTAAGAGCGATGCACTGCTCTGTTCTAAAGTAATTTAGAACTGAACTTGGTAAAGAAACTTGGGGCTGCGGTTAGACACAGGGGTATTTTCGTTTAGTTTTCAAGATCAGTTTTGCTTTCCAGAGCGCAACGTAGTGGCAGGCGAGTTAGACATTTGTTTTGCGACCTGAGCACTTTCGTTTTGTCAGAACGAGGCGTGGTCAGAACGCAACGGATCGCGTCTCGAATTCAGCACTGAGCATGCGCGGGGAGGTAGTTACCTTGGATGTGCCAATACACTTCCTGCAAAAAAATCAACAAGCCACCATCTTTAAATGCCTCTGTGAGCCATTAGCCAATGTAGCATTTATTTTTCAGCAAAGAAAGTGCAATAAAAGTGCAATAAACAAAACGGATACATTCACTGTGTGTTCTGCCTCTCATTTGTTGATGAAACAAAACTAACATCAACACAGTTGACCACCAAGAGCGGATAGTTTAGTCTCACAAAAAGATCGTCAATTTTGTTAGCTTACATGCTAACGCGATAGGGATATGCCATTATAACAGTATAGCATTGTGGCTAGCAGCTAACGTTAGCTCACGTTAGCCGGCCAGCACCAAACTGATGATATCAGGAGCTATCAGTAGCTAGATAACATTAGACAACGCCTCATTAAACAAAGGTGAATAGATGACTGGGCCATTTTGTTTAATGCTTGTTAAGATTGAAAGAGGAGCTCTGAGCTAACAGGGTCTGGTAGCTAACGTTAGCTCACGTTAGCCAGCTGCTCATGCAATCGTTAATGCTAGCAGAATGAATGGATGTAAACTTTATTTAACATATTGCAGAATGGGTACAATACAATACGGCTCAATACAAACAATTGTTAAGGGAATGCAGACTGTTGTAGCTTGGACTGGGGTCCTTATAACAATAACTTGACAACACATGGTAGCTGCAGCTATTTGGGACAGCTCTGTCGTCACCGGACGTTGGTCGCAGTGGTGCAGTGGTGGTAGGACGGGGTAAGACGCCGTCCTAGTAGTTCGCTGAGCAGAAGTGCGCGCACACAAAAATGCATTCACAATTGTCACTGGACTCGTCGCGCCGTGCGCCAAGTACCCGGCCAGCACTTATCACCTAGACTTTGCATAATAATAGGATACCGATAGCATAACAACGAGAAGAGCCAAACCACAATACAAGCCCTGTACCAATTGGTGGGGGTTTGCTTGATCTGTGGTCCCGACTGGAAGGATGAGACATTAAGTTGTGCTTCAGTCTGAAGGAAACTGTCCTTCTGTATACTAAGTTACATTGTTAATTTAGTTTGTATTTACTTTTCTAGTTTAAGTTAATTCAATTAAAGAAATTGTAACTACAATTACATTTAAAACATTGTTATGCATAATAATCATCTGTTCTGTGCGCAAGCGAGGGAACATGTATGCGCGTGCACAGGAGCGCGCGTGCATGTGGCGTCTGGGCAGTTCCCATATTACGACTGCACCACTGCGTTGGTGAGGGCACACATATGTCTGTATCTACTGCGCATGGGCATTGAGCAACAACGGCTCCGCGCAGATTACATGACACGTTGTCGGCGAGTTTTGGCGAGTATCCAAAACGGAAACACAATTTCAGCGTTGTCAGTAGGGCAACGCGTTTTCCTGCCAAAACGGCATTTCTATTACACTTTGAATGCCACCCACGAGTTTTCACGTGTTATTACCCCCCCGGGTTGAATGCCCACTCACGAGAATATTAGTTTTATTCGTTTTTTTTATTTATTAGCGATCTGAAATCATATTGCATCAAGCGAGCCTACCGTTGGAGATCCAGTCACCCCAGGCGCTCAGATGTGAAAAAAGCGCCCCCTATCGTCTCCCAGATGGTAAATCACCCTTTTGGATTGGACTCAATGAAAGTGAATGGGAGAAAGGATTTCTGACTCCACATTTTACGTCTCACTCACGCAGCCGGCATCGACCGGCATCACTCCGGAGCCTGAAGAGCAGCGGGGATTATGTGTTCTACTGTATACACAGTTGATCAATACAATGATCGATTTTTTCGAATGGTGATCAGGAATTGGAATAATCCATTTGGATACCATCTGATCTCAGGTAAGGGATCTATGTTATCAGTCTTAGGATAATCAGACTCGTTTTCACGGATATATAAGTGTTTCCCCTATATGTGATATGGCTGTTTTGACTGTAAAAGCCATCAGGAAATAAGAGCAGCGATTATCAGCGCGCGGCACGAGCGTGCGTGCGCACACATATACTATCGATTATCTAGCGCTTATTTGAAAACGATTAATAAATAGGCCGACAAATGACAACGTTCTAGAATATTACAGTAAAAAGCGATTATCATAGAATGTGTCGTTTTTTCCGCGAAAACTAGTGATTTTCAAAATGCTATCAAACGGAAATGAAGCGATAAAATCTGCTTTGACAATGTTGACTGGAAAATGAGTCTTTGATAAGCGACGGGCAGATTAGACACATAGCCATAATTTAAAACATAGATTAGGCAATATTAACGTTAACATTGGAGTGGATTTGGGCATTCAAGGGGGTAAAAAGGAAAACACGGACTGGCTCTCAAAGTGTTAACTGGGACAGCAATCGTATTCATTCAGCAACAAAACAAAAACAAAAACACCTCGATGCGCTGCTCTGTTGTGCTGCCTAGACTCATTACGTCAACACTGATTATTGTATTGTAAATTAGGGCTATTTTATTTTATTGAACTATTTTATTACACTGCACTACTAGGGGCGCACAGCGGCTGAGGTGAGAAATAAATGGCCTGATGTGAAATGAGAGGCCAAAAGAACAATCTAAACACATCCAGCCTCTTTTCAGCAGTCCGATGCTGCACATGACGGTGGAACAAGTGCATGCGTGGCTCTCATTGTAGAACACCTCCTGCTCAGTCTGTGGGTTGGTGAGTGGGGTTATCAACCAGGGGGCCAGCGCATATCAGCGATCTCCTAATAAAACAAGTCATTAGATCAGATGGGGAAAATTTTCCTTTTAGGTCAGCTTGCTGACAGCCAAAAGCCGGTGCCGGTTGGTGTCTGGGAATATCCGGGGTCACACATGACAGGCCACAGGGGAAGACCGCTAGCTGGCAGGCTAGCTTGTTTTCAGATGTGGAGTGATACTGAATTGTGCAAAGGAATTCGATGTCATAGCCATGGCAAATGGTCTGATATACCACGGCTATGAACCAAATCTGATTGCTTGATTTTAACTACCCATTTTACATCAAGAATTATACATTATGCTTCTGTCTCTTTCTCACTGTTAAGCAGTGGCGGCTAGTGAAAATTATTCTAGTTGGGGCGGTGCCCTATTCAATCAGTTTCATTAACTACAGTATATAACCAGACCTGCAAACTGATAAGAGGTGAAAAATGTGACATGTTTGTAAACCAAACCCATTGTCCCCCAGAAGAAAATGTTTGTGATTTTAACATGTAAACGAAGCACTCTCCCCCATTTGGTAATGTTACACTAAAGCAGCACTTGGTTCTCCACATTGATACACAATAGGCCTATATTTCAAAGGATTTTGTTTTATTGAACTATTTTTATTACACTGCACTACTGCATAATTTTACTCTGTCTATTCTATTTGACAAATTATTTTATTGCACTATTTTATTCTGTCTATTCTATTAATTACTCTTTTTATTACTGTCTATTTTTAAACTGCCATAGAATCAAACCGTAAACAAAGATGTTAGATCCTAATGTGAAAAACTATGTGATTTGCCTTACCATTTTGCTGCTATCTATTTTATGCTTGTTTTATATGTCTGCATTTTATGCATTGATCTGCCCATTTTTTTTTTTTTTTTTTTTTTTGTACTGCTGTGAAGCACACTGAGCTGCAATTCATGTGTGAAAGGTACTAATAATATAATACAAGTGTATTATTATTATTATTATTATTATTATACGGCACATTCAAGTGATTTAGAGAGGAAAGAGAGAAGAGAGACAGGGCGATAGTTATCTATAGGTTCAGGCTGTTTTAGAGAGGTGGGAACCATCCACAGTTGAGAGAGGAGTAGTGTCTACATTACACTACTTTTATTGTCTTTTATACCTATTCTTATGTCTGAAGTTTATGCAATTTTTTTTATTTTGTCAATTTGTGTGCTGATTTTATGCCCATGTTCATTTTTTTATACTAATTGCTGTGGTGCACTCTGGACTGAGAGTACTATGTAGATAGTTATTAATATTTATTATTGTTATATTATAGAAATGTGTGCATTGAAATGTCTGTAAAGTCTCGACTACATTGAAAATGAGGGTGACCTCAATTGTAATTTCGAGAATAAATAAAGGTTGATGATGATGATGATGATGATGATGGTTGCCATTAGAAATGGAAGGATGTCTGGTGCAATGGTCTGGAGGAGTGGGGATCCAGCTGGCATGTAAGGGGGGGTTACCTTACCTTACCAGTCACTGTCAACGCTTCGGCGCCTGAAATAGGAGAGAAAGATGACAAAGTGAAAGATGGGGCTCTTGATTCAGCATTTGGAATACGCAGAAGCAGCCACCTTGCGTTTGGCAAATAAATAGCACAACGCTTTGAAAGAAATAATTATAAAAACCAGGAAGTTATCCAACTTACCCAGTGTGCAAACCATAGCATGGTCTTTGGGGGGGGGGGGGGGGGGGGGGTGCGCGGCGCGGAGCAGTCGGACTGTTGGAGGATACTGTGATCGCACTCGCAGACGTTACTGTAGCCTGTAGGCCTTATGTATGTATGTATGTGACAAATAAACCTGTCATATATTCAATCAGTTTCAGTAACTACAGAACACATAATACTAGACAACTCACTTGTTGAGGTCCGGTCGTCTGGACGGTCTGGGCTTCCACAGCACATTCCATGATAAAATAAAAGTATCCATTTAGTTAGATGATAGATCATCATCCAACACTGTCTACAGTATCCTATCCTGTGTTCTGATACGACCGCAGGGCAGGCGCCGGCACGGTCACCGGGCGTTGTCAATAATAGTCCCCACCGGAGCAAAGTGGGTCAAGTTTGATTTGTGCCGTGCGTGCGTGCAGGCTGCAGCGCCGCCGCGCTCCGAATGGTAATTGCAAGGGAGGGTCTAAGGAGCGACTGGGAGGAGTGGGAGCGTGTTGGGGAGTACTGCTGACCGCCCTGCGACAGGGACGGAAGACCAGAGTACCAGACCAGGTTGGTAAATCCCGGGCCCCATCCACTCACACTACCAGCCTCCAGTCGACGCCCCAGGCCCAAAGACGAGGGTGCAGCCAGACAGAGTTCTGCTGTGTCCAGCTACCTCCTGACTGCCAGCAACCGTTCCCACGAAGCAGGGATAATTCACCCTGCTACATTTGGCGTCACGAACAGGATCAACATCCTACTCCACTCCCTTGTAAGTGACGACCCAGAGACCTGAGATGTCGGACAACGACACCCCGAAGCCCGAGGCCAAAGCTGGGCCGTCCCGGGTGACGCAAGGAGGTGACTCGCCGCCCCCGCTCAAAGAGGAAGAGAGGGGAGCCGAGACGGTGCGGACCTTGACCGCCGAAGTGGAGTTCCTAAAGGGTCAACTCCAAGACCAGGCGGAAGCCCTAGACCACCAACACGAACAACTGGAGCAGGCCAGGCACCGAGAGTCGCGTGCCTTGGCCCAAGCCATGATCCAACAGCTTCCTCCAGCGCCCCTCCCGGTGGTGTACGTCCAACGAGAGCGGAAGTGCAGCGAATTTGGAGGGGGGAAAGAGAGAGGAGAGCCGCTGGTGGACGACTGGATCCGAGACATGAAGGTGCATTTTCGGAGCAGCAGAGTGCCCGGTGACGAACAGGCGGAGTTCGTACAGCAGCATCTAAAGGGCGCGGCTAAACGGACAGTGCGCTTCGTGCTAGAAGGGACCGCCCCGGAGCCGGACGCCGTGTTCCGGGTGCTGCAGGAGACGTACGGAGACAAGACCTCGGTCAGTGCCCGCCTGAGAGAGTTCCTCGACCGCCGACAAGGAGATGGCGAGACCGTGAGGGAGTTTGCGTATGATCTACAGGAACAGATGCGTCGCATACAGGGCCGGGAACCCCAACGAGTCGCGGATCCTCCCGCTGCAGGAGCAGTTTGTGGTAGGCCTGAAGGATGGGATGCTGCGACGGGAGATGAAGAAGTCCATAAAAGAGAACGGGGAGCAGACGTTTCTCGAATTGATGATGGCGGCGATAGACTGGTCGGAGGAGGAGATGGTCCTGCCCCTCCCTAGGGGTGGCGCCCAGGCCCTGGTCCACGCCGCAGCCGCAGAAGGACGAGAGGCCCCGATGAGCGGAGACGCAATACAGGGAGCTTTTAAGCGGCTCTTCGCAGGGCAAGAGCGGCTGGACGCACGTCAGGAGCAACTCTTCCAGGCCGTCCAACAGACGCGGGACGCGACCCAGAGAGGCGGCCCCGGACGGCGACGCAGAGAGGACGCGCCCGCCGCTAAGCGGGAACTGCCCCGCCGGGACGAAGAGGGCAGGTTGATTTGCTATGCCTGCAATCAGCCGGGCCACATCAGCAGGGATTGCCCCCGCCACGCCAGCGAGCCCCACCCAGCCCCTGGCCCCACCCCCGAAGTTCCGGGCTCGCCAGGGTACCGACCCGGATCCCGAAGGGCAGTCAACGGCGTCGTAACCGGAGTCGCCGACTCGGCCGCAGGGGGCACTAAGACGCAAGACATGGGGGAATGTCTCACCTTAGACGTCCAGATTGACGGGGTCGAGACCTGCTGCCTCTTCGACACCGGCGCCGAAGTCACCACCATGACCGAAAGCCACTTCCGCAGACACTTCCCGCGGTCGCGGTTGACCCCCTCCAACTGGATCACTCTCTTCGCCGCCAACGGGTTGGAGATCCCAGTGGTGGGGTGCCTCTACGCCGAAGTGAAGTGCCTGGATATGACATTTCCGGGGAAATGCATATTCATACTAAAAGACGATCCAGGCCGAGTGGCCACAGGAGACGCTATCCCGGGACTTCTGGGCATGAACGTGCTCGGCGGGGTAGATGGCCTGTTCAAGGGGATCAAGGGGATGCGGCCGGCGAGCCGAAGACGTGTCGACGCGGGGAGCGTCGCCATCCGCCGTGTGGTCGCCGCCATGGCCCAGGAAGCCCGAGAGTGTATCGCCCCGGGGAGGATGGGGTACGTCAAAGTGGCCGGCAGGGAACCAGTGGTCATTCCCCCGCACAGCGAAGTGGTCGTCTCAGGCCGTTGTGAGACGACAGCGGGGATGCGGCGTCCCGTGATGATAGAGCACACGCCGAGGGCCAACCTGCCCCCCGGACTATTGGTGGCGAACGTGGTGGCATACGCCCGACAGGGGAGAGTGCCTGTGCGGGTGTTGAACCCGACCAACGTCGAGATGGTGCTCCGACCCCGGGCCAGGTTGGCAGAGATCCACTGCCCCCGTCAGGTACGGCCTAAGGAGAGAGTGACCGTGGAGGAAGTGGACGGAGGCGTCCGAGTGACGGCGATTGAGACTCGGGACCGCCCGCCAGAGGCGGAGCCGGACGGGAAGACCCGCAGGCTCGCCGTGGACGTACAGGCGAACCTGCAGGATCTCACACCGGCCCAAGTGAGCCGGCTGAATCAAGTATTGGAGAAACACAAGGCGGTGTTCTCCGTGGACGACGGGGACTATGGCTACACAACCACGGTCACACACTACGTTCCCACTGGTGACGCACACCCGGTCAAGCAACGGCACCGCCGAATACCGCCCCACGTGTTCCAAGAAGTAAAGAGACACGTGCAAGATCTGGTGAACCTGGGTGTCCTGGTAGAGAGCTGCAGTCCGTGGGCGTCACCAGCCGTGATCGTCATAAAGAAAGACGGCTCCGTGCGGTTCTGCTGCGATTACCGCCGCCTAAATAACGTGACGCACCGGGATGCCTACCCCCTACCTCGTATCGAGGAGTCCCTAGACGCCTTGGGGCAGGCCAAGATCTTCTCCTCGCTCGATCTCACCGCCGGCTACTTCCAGGTGGCGGTGAAAGAGGAAGACCAAGAGAAGACGGCTGTCACGACGCCCTTCGGCCTCTACCAGTGGACTCGTATGCCCTTCGGACTGTGTAACGCACCAGCGACGTTCCAGCGGTTGATGACCGCCGTGCTGGGGGACCTGGCCTTCGACGTCCTACTCGTCTACCTAGACGACGTCTTGGTGTTCGCCAGCGACTTCGAGAGCCACTGTCAGAAGCTGGACCTGGTGTTTGGACGGCTTCGGGAGCATGGACTCAAACTCAAGCCCCGGAAGTGCTTCCTTCTGAAGACCGAAGTCAAGTTCCTGGGACACGTCGTCTCCGCGGCCGGCATACAGGTCGACACCGACAAAGTGAAGGCGTTGGAGGACTGGCCGGCGCCACGCTCAGCGAAGGAAGTGAGGCAGGTGATCGGGTTCCTGTCCTATTATCGGCGGTTCATGCCCCACTTCGCCCAGGTGGCCCAGCCACTGCACGCCCTGATGGGGAAAGAAAAAAAGGGGTTCGCCAAGGGCCGGCCCGAGGCCTTCAAGTGGACGCCGCAGTGTCAGACGGCCTTCGATCATCTGCGGCAGTGCCTCTTGACACCCCCGGTGCTGGCCTACCCCGACCTCCAGCTCCCCTTCATAGTGACCACCGACGGGAGTTACTTGGGACTGGGAGCGGTACTCAGTCAGGAACAGGAGGGCGTGGAGCGAGTCATCGCCTTTGCGAGCCGAGGCCTGCGTGGGTCCGAAAGGAATGACCAAAATTATAGTGCGTTCAAGCTGGAACTCCTCGCCCTGAAGTGGGCGGTCACCGAGAAGTTCAGAGACCTCCTGATGTACGCCCAGTTCACCGTGATCACCGACCACAACCCGTTGAGACACCTCGGCACGGCCAACCTGGGAGCAGTGGAGCAGCGGTGGAACGCTCAGCTCGCGGAGTATGACTTCGTGGTGCACTACAAACCTGGTCGACTCAACCAGAACGCAGACGCTCTGTCTCGCATGCCGATGCGATCAGAACCTGAAGTGGAAGACACTGAGAAAGACTTCCTAATGATAGCCGCGGCTGGCACCCACACCCGTCAGGGTCTCCAAAAACGGGCCGCTCCATTGTCCGTCCCCGCCCCAGTCGCCCGCGAGGGCTACGTCATGGTCCCAGCGGAGGAAGTGCGGGCCCTGCTGTGCCCTGGGAGACCGACGGAGACGCACGACGGATAGCGGCACAGAAGGGGAACAGCGGATATGACTGGGCGGAAATGCGACAGCTCCAGGCGGACGATCCCGAGTTGGGTCCGGTGTGGCGGGCGGTGGCACAGGGGGTCCCCCCTACTAAAGTACAGCTGAAGGAAGGAGACCCGAAACTCCGCAAGTTATACGGGCAGTGGGAACGATTCCGTCTGCATCAGCAAGTGCTGTTTCGGCGCGTAAGCGATCCCCGGGATGGAGAGGAGGTTCTCCAGCTGGTGGTGCCCACAGCCCTGCGAAGGAGGATCTACGAGACCCAGCACGAAGACGCGGGACACTACGGGGGACAAGGGACGGTGGTCCTGATGAGGCGAGGTTACTACTGGATCGGAATGGCAGAAGAGGTGAAGCAATGGGTGAAGCAATGCAAGCGATGTGCATTAGCCCGCGACGTGTTCCCTGAAGCCCAGGCACAGATGACCTGCACTAACGTGATGGCACCCATGGAGGTCCTGGCCATGGACTTCACCGTGTTGGAGAGGTCGGTGGGTGGCTATGAGAACGTACTGGTGCTGACCGATATGTTCACCAGATTCACTATTGCCGTACCGACCAAAGACCAGACTGCGAAGACCACCGCCGCTGCCATCATCAAGTACTGGTTTGTGTACTACGGTTGCCCTGCCCGACTCCATGCCGATCAAGGGCGAAATTTCGAGTCGAGCGTCATCAAGGAGCTCTGCCGACTGTATGGGATTTCAAAGAGCCGCACCACGCCCTACCATCCCCAGGGGAATGGGCAGTGCGAGAGGTTCAATCGGACAATGCACGACATGCTGCATAGTCTGCCCGCAGAGAAGAAGCGGGACTGGAAGGAGCACCTACCCGAGTTGGTACTTACATACAATTGCCACGAGCACTCCTCCACTGGATACTCTCCCTTCTACCTGCTCTTCGGGAGGGACGCTAGGATGCCCCGAGATGTCCTGGGGGGCAGAGACGTCATTGAGGAGGGGGCGGCGGACCTAGATGAGTGGGTGCAGAGTCACCACGAGCGACTAAAGGCCGCCGCGGAGGCCGCTGAGGCCACGGCGAAGCAGGCATCCCATCGACGCAAGAGAATTTACGACAGGAAGAGCAGAGGTGCACTCCTGCGGGCCGGAGACCGGGTCCTGATACGCGACCACCGAATCCGGGGCCGTAATAAGATACAAGACAAGTGGGAGCCTACGTCATATGTGGTGGTTAAGCAGAGCCACGAAGGGACGCCCGTGTTCACGGTCAGGCCTGAAGCAGGGGGTCCAGAAAGGACCGTGCATCGAGACCAGCTCAAGACCTGTCCCTTCCCGGCTTCTGACCCGGAAGTGCGGGGGAGGGCCCCTCGACAGATCCCGGTGGCACCGCGGAGCTCGTCCGAATCAGACATCGGAGGTGCTTTCGGGCACCGGCGGGAACCGCATCCTAGGGCGTGTAACCACCCCGGTCCCCTGCGGGACGCCCCTGAGGAGGCCGTAAGTGCCGAGTCAGAGGTGGAGTCGACCCCTTCAGGAGAGGAGGGGGAAGGCGGCGGAGACGGAGTCAAAGAGGAGGCCGCGGGCGGTCCATCGATGGCCCCGGAGGGTGAGGCCGTGGTCCAGGACCCGCCGACGGACACTGAGGAATCCGACACGGAGGCGGGGGAGGTGGAACCCCCCAGAGTGGAGGCCGCTCGGCCCCAGAGGAGCACCAGAGGTCGGCTACCCGCTCGGTATCGCCAGGACTACGTGCTCAAGAGCGTGTTCGCGGAACAGTGTGTCCAACTCCTGAGGGAGTGTGTAAAACTGTTGGCATAATGTGTAATTGTCAACCGATGTGTGGAGTGTGTAAAACTGTTGGCATAATGTGTAATTGTCAACCGATGTGTAAAACTGTTGGCATAATGTGTAATTGTCGACCGATGTGTGAAACTGTTGGTCTCAGGACCGTTGTCATACATGCGTGGTTTTGTTGTTAACTTGCAGAGGACTTAGCAAGTTCAAAGTGGGGGGAAATGTAGCAGTCTGGAAAATATGGTATATTATTCAGAACTGCTGACTGTGTTTATATCCCTTTTTGTACACAAAGACATTCTAACTAGTGTCATTGATTCACACGAACAATGACACAAACGTCCCCGTCCAAAGAGCGTTGGAATACGGATTATAAATGACAGTATTGATTCATATTCTACAGCGCGCCTCCCCTTGTGACTGGCGGGCGGGACCAGCAGGGGGCAGTAGCAGGCAGAGAGTGGCGGAGAGAGCTGAGAGATGATAAAGGGAGGAGGCCAGCGGAAGTCGTTCTCTTCGGCAGTGAACTTGACAACGAGAAGTCACGTCTAACGGGGGGGCTCTGGATAGCCCCGTTGCTGACTTTATGCCGGAGTGCCCCGGGAGAGGACAACGGGTGATAGGAAGTACTGGCTAGTGGATACGATATCCTAGCAGTACCAGTGTTATGATATGAACAATAAGTGCAGAATCACGCACTAACAGTCGAGTTATACCTAGTTACAGTGAGCGGTATAGGTAGCGTGCGGCTAAGGATCACAGTAGTATTGCTCGTGTTATACTTAGTTACAGTGACGGTATAGCCTGCGTGCCAGAGACGTGCGGGACCTCCAAGCAGTCTGCCCGGGCGTCAACAGCTGTTTGCACCGGAGAGCTGCAACACACCTGCTCCAGGCTGCCTGCAGGACACGGGGAGTTCTTTACCACCAGCAGAGGTCGTCATCGCCAGCACCAGCTCAGCCCGCGCTGCCTCTCTGCCAGCTCCGCCTACTGACATCCTCGCGAGAGCGTTCGACGCCATCTTGCCTCCCGGACAACAGTGGAGTGGCGAGGCGGCCATTTCGGATGAGTACAAACGAGCAGTGATGCTCCCGATTCCATATACAGTATACAGTGTGGTGCTGCCCGCGGGCGAAGTTAACGTTGTTAACCACAGTGCATAAGGGGATCCCCAGACAATATATACCGGTATTAGCATAGGACTTTTGCAAGGTATTTTGTGGGCTCACTCTTTTATTTTATTTCCTTTTCTTTGAGCGTGATACAATGTGTGTGTATTAATATTTTCCCATTCAATTAACCCTTCCCTGGGGGGGAAGTTACAGACCTGGTGCATTATAATTAAAGCCTTTTGAGGTATTATTCTGGCCGTATAATTAAAGCCTGTTGAGGTATTATACAGGGTGAAGACCCAGACGTGGGTGATGAGTCAAACACAGTGAAGTATATTATCCCTGATAGTAACCCAGAGGTGGGTGCATAATATACGTGTTTAGGAGGTATTGAGTTGAACAGCAGGGGCTATAGTAGGACTTCAGCCCAATTGGCCACTAGTATTAAATAATTGTAACTGAACAGTACAATTAACATAAAGACTTGAATGGGGTTCTGTGTGCGTGTCCATTCCTGTGCCCTGCATTAACTCTTTTGGTGTGGGTAACGTATATATATGGTTAACCCCTTCCTACCCAACTCTCCCCTTTTCATTGTAAGGTTTCTAGGGTCATTGAGGGAGGGTACTGCTTGCGGGGGGAACTCAGAGTATTTGATTACAATTCAGTCACGAGGTGTGGGAGGGTCTAAGGAGCGACTGGGAGGAGTGGGAGCGTGTTGGGGAGTACTGCTGACCGCCCTGCGACAGGGAAGGAAGACCAGAGTACCAGACCAGGTTGGTAAATCCCGGGCCCCATCCACTCACACTACCAGCCTCCAGTCGACGCCCCAGGCCCAAAGACGAGGGTGCAGCCAGACAGAGTTCTGCTGTGTCCAGCTACCTCCTGACTGCCAGCAACCGTTCCCACGAAGCAGGGATAATCCACCCTGCTACACAGAGAAAGACTTTCGTCTTGTTTACATCAGGGTCCCCCATTTTCAATTCATCATAACATATATGACACACACGACATACAGATAGACAGTACTGCTACATCTATACATTTATGACATATCAGATTTGCAAATACAGTACTGTTTGTGATACAAAAAGTGTCCAGAAAAAGAGTGTATATACATTTGACGTAGAAACTGTACATTGGAGGAGGTTGGGTTGGTGGGGTTGGTGGGTGGGGGCTGTACATTGGGGGGGGGGGGGGGGGGGGGTTGGGGTAGGGGGACACTGTACACTGTACATTGGGGGGTGGAGAAAAGAAAAAAATAGGGAAAAGATCGTCCTAGACCAGTGGTTCTCAACCTGTGGCCATGGAATGTTTTGTGAGTTACATATCTAGCAGCCAAGGATAGTATTGTTTGTCTAGCAGTGTCAAGCTTGAGTGTTATACTCTGAGTACATACTGTAGTAGTAGAGTTCCAATGCCGATTACCCCATGCTGCTTATTTCCGTACTTAAGAATGTATAAATGTTACATAGGATTTCGTTAATGTCTATTTTGTAGACAAATGTTTCTTGCGCTTTTTCTTTGGCCAGGTTATTGTCATTTTGTTACTGTGGTTTGAGTTGAAACAGTAGTTTATCCTGTGCTGAAAAGTCTCCATTCCAATAGAGGGAGTATATATTTGTGTTTATTTTATTATTGTTTCACTGCCTTTTATTTATTACGTTTCCACAGTTCTTTCCTCATGTTAAAAGGATGACACAAAAAGCCAGACCGAAGGCTTGTTTCAGTTTTATAATAAACAATCAAACGGAGCTATTTTTTTGCCTGCCTATTTGTTTGGTGTAAACTTGATCACAAAGTTAAAAAAAAATAAAAAAAGTAGTGCCGATGTAGCTAGCTATTTTAGCCATGTTCTTGTAGTGTAGCTTGCTACATTTCTCTGGGGATAGCTTCCATTGTAGTTTAGCTATATTTAATCGAGAGTAACTTGTAGTGTAGCTTGCTACATTTTCCAAGTAGCTTGCCCATCACTGGTTACTCTATTACGTTAGCACTCACGTTAAAGTGAATTTTTATTCTGGAATCAGAAACCTCAGAATGCCATCTTTCAAAAGAGACCAGGCTCATGCATGTGCTATAAGTATAAAGTATGTTGTTTTGGTTTGCAAGAAAAGTATGCAGTCCTCAAAAACGAAAATGGCCAGGAGACTCATTGCAGGTTAACAGGTTAAATTTGTTTCTACTAAAACTGTATTGTTTATTTTGCTCTGTAAAGTGTCTTTGAGCATTCGGAAAAGCGCTATACAAAATTGATGTATTATTATTATTTGTGTCCTATATCAGACTTTTAGGGGTGGCATCATTTTCCTAATCTTGGTCACTTGGCCTTCAGTGACCGGGAGGTTAAAACCTGTTAAGTTAACCCTTTCACTACCACACTACCAAAGGGTTTACCCTTTCACTGCGACAATACAGAATGTTAACCCTTTCACTACCACACTACAGAAGGTTAACACTTTACACTACAGATGGTTTAATTTGTTTTCAGCATTTTTATAGCTTTTATATTGGATAGGACAGGAGAGGAAAGTTGGGAGGACATGCAGCATAGGTCCCCGGGCCGGATTCGAACCCCAAACGCTGCGATTACACTGCGCTCTTAATTCAATCCACGTATAAGAAATGATCATTAGATACAATCTGGCGAGGGGACATCCCAGAGTTGGACCCCGAGTTTGACTGGGACGAGGTTTAGGCAAATGTGGCATTGTCCTCCCACAATCCTAATCACCAACAAACACATTTTAATTATATTCATAGGACCTATCTAACACCTAGGAAGCTATTTGCTATGGGACGGGTGACCGACTCTCGGTGCACTTTGTGCTCTCTGAGGGCCACTGGCACTTATATGCACATGTATTGGGATTGCCCACCAGTAGCCCGCTTCTGGAAGTCAATAACAAACAAACTTTCGGATCTATGTGGCTTAACAATCCCATTCACAGCTGTTACACTACTCCTGAACGATATAACAACACTACCAGCATCCATACAACACATTTTTTTTATTCTAGCAGGTGTGCAGCAGCGAAGAAGCTGATTGAGATGGAAGGAGCCTGAGAAGCTCACAGTGATTAACTGGTCCCTGACACTGATGGATGTGATTTATCTTGCGATATCCACGGCACGGGTGATTAGGGTGGGACAGGCTGGGATTGAGCTGTGGGTTGCAGCAGCCGAAAAGGTCAGAACCGCCGTATGCGGCTGAGCGTGGTTTGGGGTGCTGGTCCGGGCGAGTCTGGCGGTCCTGGGGGGGGGGGAGGAAATAGCTTGTCTTTTGGGTTGTCCTGCTTAAATTTTTTTTGATTTATTTTTAGCATTTTTACAGCTTTTTATGGTCAGACATGACCGGCAGAGGAGAGGGAGAACGGGAGAAATGTGGGGGAGGACATGCAGCAAATCCGTCCGGGAGCGGGAGGCGAACCCGGGTCGGCCGCGTAGGTCTGCTAGCTACGCAGTATGCAGTGTGCCACTCGGGTGCCCATTTGAACTTGAACTTGAACTTGATCCTGCTTAATTTTAACTGTGGTAATTTTATTTTTATATATTCGGTTTTTATAATTTTTTATTTCTATTGTCATTATTGTTATTGTTAGTTATTGTCCTGTGAAGTCTTGTTTATTATTATTATTATTATTATTGTATTGTGTTTTATCTTGTTTTCATGTGACAAAAAGGTAAATAATTCTTTTTGATAAATTTGTTTTTTATCCATTGTCAACCATCACCTGTGAACAAGAACCACCTGTAATGTGTACCTCTGTAACCCCCTTTCTGACTACTCCAGTTATTCCAATAGAAAGTGCATTGAGGAACTACCTGCCGCTGTCTACTTCTTTCTTACTTGGCAACACCTAGTGGATGAGTTAGTTCCACACCAGACATCAATATTATACATTTTCTTTACAAACGTTTATGCAGAGATGCTAGCTGTTAGCCTAAGAGGTGACCATATTGTGATTTCCAAAAAAGAGGACACTCTGCCCCCAGCCTCAAGATACTTAATTAAATGATACTTGAAGTTTACTCAAAGATGCCTTATCACTTTTTATATATATTTATGCCTCCTCTGTATGGATATCAAATTATTATTTATATTATTTTATATAACAAAATAATATCTCTCTATAACCAAAGTTACTCAACATGCTTTATTATGCCTAAAATCATCTGACTAATCAAGAAAATATATATATATATATCTTTTTTGAACAAATGTTTTTTATTTTCCCTTTTTTAACAAAACTAGACAAACAATACATTAATAGTAGAAATCTATGATAAATCACAGGACAATGATCGACATAATAATAGCAATAATGACAGTTAAATCAAAATAAATGTAGATTAAAAGACATAAAAATAATAAATACAATACAATACAATACATATGCTCTTGCTCGCTCTTCCTCACTCTTTCCTTCCCCTTCCCTCCCCCTCAGGACCCCCTTTTGGACTATACATCCACTATTCCGTTTAACATCAGGGATTACAAGTTCATATGCTACCCTTTATCTTCTCCACCACATCTAACCAGATTGCTATGCTGGCTTCATTAACACCTAAAATTCGTGAGGTAGATAGATAAATCACATCGAGATAGGTAAGAACCCATACCTTCCGGCACATTTTATCCGGTTGAATCCAGCATGAGGCTATCAACTTTTTGGCAGCCGTAAGACCGGACAAAATTAGTCTCTTTACATGTACAGAGGTTGATAACTGAGAAACATCATTCAACAACAATACAGAAGGCAGTACAGGTATGGTCAGAGATAAAAATTATGATAATTGAGTGGTTACTTCTTCCCAGAATATCTTAACAGGAGTGCATTCCCAATACATATGCATAAATGTACCAAGAGCACCGTTTAAACACAAGGAGCATCGAGGGTCTTGTCTGAGCCCCATTAGGTGCAAATGTCTAGGAGTCAGGTAAGTCCTATGAAAAAAAAAAATAAAAGAATCTGATAGGTTGTTGTGCAATAAGGAGTAAATTGTTATTAAATAGGGGAGAATGACTATGCCATTTATGGTGGTTAGTGCACTTTTTCTGTGTGTCATGCCATATCCGGATAACATGTGTAATAAGAGGGCAAGAAAATAACTTAAAAATCAACCTATAACAAAATAATAATAATAAGCTCTTTTCAAGTCTTACTAAATATGAATTAATGTTCTAAATAATACCACTTCTGTATTAGAAAATGCAGCTTTAAAAAGTATACATGTATCTTTTCAATGTAATGTAAATTATAAAACAGTAACCTCACAAAGATACAAATTAATAAAGTAACTAATAATAAAGTGCACTATGCAGTTTCGGATTTGTTAACATTTGCATAACTTGCTATTAGTGTACAAAACTAATTTATTACACACGTAATCCTTAGAATGATTGTATCATAAGCATCTTAGGTCGCTTTCACATATAGTTTTGGTGGACTCGGTGCGGTTCTGGTGGTGAAGTTGCAACATTGTTGCATTCATCATTTGGTTCGTTTGCATTCACATAGCAATTTGTCAAGCGCAACAAACTTTCTGAACAATGTCACGCGGTCGAAAAGGGCGCTCGTCCATTGGACACAATGGAGAGTGGAAATCCCTCCCCTTCAGAAAGTGAAATGCGGAAATACACAAACTGCGTAGCCGTGAGCAGGCGTGATAGTAGCAGAGGCGTGGCTGATAGAGAGTGAAAATGTGTGTGTGTGTGGCTGCGAGCCTGTGTGTCTGTGTGTGGACTGCGAGCCATGTCTGACTCCAGATCAGCGGATCACCCAAGTCTGTCCACGAGACATGTTTACACAGTGTGCTTGTAATGCCGCGCTCCGTGTGTGTGTGTGTGTATCTGTGGCTGTTTGCCTACGTTTTTGACACAACAAGTCAATGGTGAATATGTTCGGGTGATGCTGTAGCACACACGCTGTGAGGCCTGAGTTGATCCGTGAAGAGTTTCTAATTTAATTGAATTTAGGCAGGGCCACGGTATTAATAATAAGCCGTGTTTTTTTCTTCTTCCTTCTATCCAAGATGCACAGATATATAGATAGATAGATAGATAGATGCAGTGTGCTGCGCACTGCGGTATTAATAATAATAATAATAAGCTGCGGTGTTCCTTCTACCCAAGATGCAGTTTATCAGGTGACTTCCTACGTTTTGGTCCGCGTTTGGTTCGATGAAGCCGAACCGAGACCTACGTTTTCAGGCGGACCAGAGTTCGCGTGTTTGGTCCGCGGACCGAGTTCGACGCGCATTCACACAAACCCGAAAAACCGGACTATCGAATTCTGGTCCGATAGTCCGGACCAAACAGCCCCTGTGTGAAAGCGACCTTATACAGGGGCGGATTTAGGATTGTAGGAGATCCGGGGCTTATCCCAGATAGGTGCCCGAGTAAGCGGGCACGGAATTTTTTTACTTCGACACCACAACCAGGCACGTGCACACATAGAGGCCAAGGGGTGCTTGAGCACACTGCCTTTTTGAGCCTCATCAAAAAAGTGCCCTTTTTGAATTTTTTTTTTTCTTTTTTTACCGTTACGCATATAGACTGCCCTTCCAACTGAAAAATGTCAGGATAGAATCAAAATATTAGGTAAAGAGAGAGAGATGCCCCATATTCCATTGCAGTTTGCACGGCCTCCTCACCGTGCCTCTCCGCGGACCTATATATTTTATGCTTAGCGTGGGTGGTGATGATGATGATGATAGAAACCGCTGTGGCGCATACAGTTGAATGCTGGTATTACACTCATTGAGGGACACGAAGAAGTCAAGTCCGATGGGATTTGGGAATCTCAAATACAAATCAGGATTGGAATAAAAAATTCATTTATATTAAACAATACAGAATATACAGCACTTCTTGGGGTCTGTAGGGTAAGCACTTATTCCCTCCCCCCTGAACATTTATGGAGATGTATGGGCCTTTTAAGTCAGTGATAAAAGTGTCTTTCAAGGATAAGTGAGCTCCTGCACTGATTATTATAGTTCAATATTCAATATTTGATCACCAAAACCCCCCAAAAAACATAAAAAGGGGGCCCCCCGCCCGAAAAGGGCCCTTAAAAATCGGGCTTGCGCGCTACGCGGCTCAGTTAATATATACACACAATTGTAGTGCCCTTTTCAGCCTTTGAGCACCTGCCCCTCTAAAGTCCTGTGCACGTCCCTGACCACAACCTTTAACTTATACCACCACCTTAAAGCGGACAAAAGGCACTAGAGAACACTTAAATTCACACCATTTAATTAATGAAGCAAACAATAATTAATAATAATAATACACTGTATTTTTATAGCACCTTTCATACAAGAATTGCAGCTCAAAGTGCTTCACAGCTGTAAAAAAAAGACAGGCATAAAATGAGCACAACATTGGCAGATCAAGAGCAATGCATAAAGTGCAGACATAAAGCATAAAATAGATAGCAGCAAAATAGACAAAGTCAAGGTAAGACATAGAACATTAAATCACATCGTTTTTCATATTAGGATCTAAAATCTAGGGTTAACTCGCCGAACGTTGAGTGCCAGGACCCCCAAAAACCAGAGTATAGTCGGTTTTTCAACGTTTTCTTTTCGATATTTCCCTTCATAAAGACATGCCGGCAGCCTGTGTTATCACTGGGGATGGGTCTGAGATCTCAAAAGTCCAATACTGCAAGGCGTTAGGCGGCAAGCCAACCGCTTATAATGCATCCATCGACGAGGGTCGGGTTAATAATAATAATAGATTGAATTTTAAGAGAGAAGCGCCTTTCTCAGACTCAAGGACACTGTACAAGGAAAGGATGGAAAAAAATAAAAATAAGAAATAAAATTGAAAAAAAAATATAATAAAATACATAAAATATCTGTGTATAGTAACAACAAGAAAAAACAAATAAGATAAGAGATAAAAAAATAAAAAAGGAGGCAAGTTCTGTCCAATTGGATGAAGTGGTTGAAATTAACAAACAAACAAACAACAAAACAAAACAAAACAACGGAATCTGTGGCTTAAAAAAAAGTCAGGGGTGGGCTACTTGGGAGCGGGGCCGTGTTGCGTGAAGGCAAGTGTGAACAGGTGGGTTTTTAGCTTGGTTTTGAAGAGGTTGATGGTGTCAGAGCCTCGGATGAGGGGGGAGAGGGAGTTCCACAGTCTGGGGGCAGCTGCAGCGAAAGCTCGGTCTCCCAGTGTGGAACGCCTGGTGCGGGGGATGGTGAGGAGGTCGGAGTTGGAGGATCGGAGGCCTCGTGCTGGAGTGTAGGGGTGGAGTAGGTTGGTCAGGTAGGAAGGGGCCAGCCCGTGCAGGGATTTGTAGGTGAGGAGGAGGATCTTGTAGGGGATTCGGTAGTTGATGGGGAGCCAGTGGAGTTTTTGCAGGGTGGGGGTGATGTGCTGCCAGGGTTTGGTACGCGTGAGGACCCTCGCAGCAGAGTTTTGGACGTACTGTAGGCGATCCAGAACCTTCTTGGAGGCACCAAGAAGGATTCCGTTACAGTAGTCGAGGCGGGAAGTGATGAAGGCGTGAATGAGTGTTTCCGCTGAGGTGTCGGAGAGTGAGGGGCGGAGGCGGGAGATGGTTCTGAGGTGGAAGAAGGCGGATCTGGTGACAGACTTGGGTTCATGTTCAATGCTGGATTAGGTTGGCACCTTGATCGACATCAGTACTTGGAATGGCGATCAGATAATTGGAATATTCTTTTCGGGACAGATCCTGGTCAAGGTAAGGACTATATGGTATCAATATTGCGTTGATCCAAAAATGCCTTCATGCTGATCGGGGTGTGTGTGTGGCGTGTGCCGTTGGTTGCGATCAAAGCACGGAGGGGCGCCCCCCCTTTCATGCATCCATGATGAAACATAATACCGATAATCTAAATTTGATTTGAGAACAGTAGCTAGTCCAGGGAAGAAACGATAACACGTTTACTAGAATACACGTTGCCGGCCATTACGAAGCATTTTGGAAATGACACCAGACCACCCTGCAACTACACATATTCACGACGGTATAAAACGGAAATGTATGGATGGAAAAATGATCTGTTTTTTGCATCTTGACCGGAAGAAACTCAATGACAATCGACTATATTATTAGATCCATAGCTATAATATATAATATAACTTTAGGCCTGCAAACACAGCCACGTATCCCCATGTTAAAAGGCGCTGGCCTTTCAACAGTAACAGTAAACAGCGCCATCTGGTGCTGAAAGTGTTAATAGGCGTCTTTGTTTACGGTTTGATTATCACTGATACAAAGTAAAATAGTGCAGTGCAATAAAATAGTTAGTAAAATAGAATAAAATAATGCAATAGTGCATTGCAATAAAATAGTTATCATCGTATTTTTTCGGGAGGCCGGTAAGGAGTGCATTACAGTAGTCGAGTCGGCTTGAGATAAAGGCATGGATCTGGTTTTCAGCGTCCTTTTGATTTATAAATGGCCGTATTTTAGCTATGTTTCTAAGGTGGAAGAATTATGTTTTTGTCAACTTGTTGATTGTGATTTATAGAATAGAATAGAATAGAAAACTTTATTGCCATTTCAACCATGGTTGATTGGGATTTGTCTTGGTGCCACATACAGTACAGACATTATAAAAACATACAATAAAAAACACAAGAATACATGCAATACAATCCCCACAATAAAAGTTTTACACAAACAATTAAAAAGAAAAAATGCAACAGTACCTAAAATAAATTGCTCAGTGTTCCAGTTTAAAGTGCATATTGCCTTAAAGTGCATGTCGGCTGGTGCTAGCCCTTGTTGTGCAAAGTGCCTGTACATTTGTACTTGAGTTCAGGTGACGGACAGCCTCTGGATATGTCCTGTTTTTAAAACGGGATGTCCTGCACCTGAGACTTTGGAGTCTTCTGCCAGAGGGAAGGGGGTTAAAGAGGTCGTAAGCAGGGTGAGAAGGGTCGCTCAGGGTCCCTGATTTAAAGCTTAGGTCTGAGTCTACCATAACACCAAGACTTAACTCACTCAAATACAGTTAGCAGCTGGATAGACTACAGATGGAAATTAGCTTCTGCTAAATCTGGTGCAAACATATTTTCATGTAACAATGATTAATTGTCCAAAAAAATTAAAAAGCAAAAAAGATATATATATATATATTTTTTAAAGTAGATTCGGGGCTTTTCAGAAAACATTCGGGGCTTGAGCCCAAGTAGCCACCCCCTAGCCCCGCCCCATATCATCATAAATCAAAACATAATTTTGAGGCATCAAAATAGTTAAAAATTATTTTCTTTCTCTCTCTGTATATCTGCATTGTCCTGTGAAAAGAGGATATGTCCGGGCAAAATAGGATGTTTGGTCACCCTATATTAGCCATTCTGTAACATTAGTCTATAGCAGTGGTTCTCAAACGTCTTCATGTCAAGGACTCCCAGATTGATACACAATGGGCCATGGACCAGAATTTCTAAAGATTCTGTCCCAGGGACCCCCGGGTCTGTTGTTACATATGATTTAGTCCAGAATTCCATAATTAGAGTAGCCTGCAGATGTGAGAGCAGGGGAGAGGTGTGTTATGGGAGAACGTAGTACCGCAGCTAGCCTCTAACCGGCGCTAGAGTGGCCTGCAGATGTGAAAGCGTGTGTTCAGGGAAGTGGAGTGTATGGTGGGGGCGAAGTGTTGGAGGAGGTGCAGGCCCCCCTCTCACAGGTGACCTCTGACCTTGGATGAGGAAAGAGGCAGAGAAAGACTGAAAGCTATGTGTAGGAGGCTGGATTTTAAGGAAAAGAATAGAGTTGTAAGGATGTAAATCAATATGGAATTCACTTTGTGGTCCAGAGAGGCAAGGACTATTAATTATTGATAAGACAGATTAATATCAGATATATAAAGGAGACAATTATAGAAGTTCAGTACGATCGTTTATTACAACATGGATCCATAAAGTCAGTAACATAAAAATAGTTATAATAATTGTATAAAGTTAGGTCAAGAGGGAGAGTGTGTTAGAGGAGTGCAGACATGTAGAGAGGAGTGCACCCCCCCCCCCCCCCCCCCTTATATATCGTTACAAGACAAAGAGAGAGTCAGATTTCAGTCAGTGGTCAGTACATTCCTGGGCCAGCCACTCTTGACCGTTGCCCAAGGGGGGGAGGGGGGTCGCCCATGCAGGCAGAATCAGGCCTTATGCCCTTTTAAGGTAATGCTTTTACTGGGACCCCAATGTAAGGAACTTGGCCACAGGATGTATGAGATCCACTTCCTAACAAGAGTGAATGGCGTGTTTATTATGGGGAGTGACAGGAGGAATTGAACAAAGTAGGGCTGACCTCGACTAGTCGAATAGTCGACTTATCGATCGAAAGGAGCCGTAGTCAACTGCCAATCTCTCAGTCAAATATATATATATTTTTTGATCATTCTTTCCAAAAGCAAAGAGGCCTAGAAGCGTGGCTAACGCTAATGGCGCGCATACCGGAGGGGCTAACTGCCTAAGAAAACGGGCACAGAGGCACTGAAAGAGGATTTCACCCGTCTAATGAACACACAACTAGACAAATATCAAGATGTATCCATCAGTGGACCAATTGCATGCTTTCGCAGAGGACAAGAAGCCTTCAGTCGACTCCTTCAGACATTAAGCCTAACCCCCCCCCCCCCAAAAAAAAGAAATGGCCAATCAAAGTCGACTATACAAATCCTTAGTCTGGGACAGGCCTAGAACAAAGTCATATGGTCAGAAAGTAAGCATAGTAGGTGGGGAAGCTGTAGTATGTGAAAGGAGATATGGGTGCCTTCCTCTTGGAATTAAATTATACATGTTCAACTATGAGGGGGCAGCTCTAATGGCTGCACAGCATTTGAAATTACAACACTTGTGATGAAACAGTCAAGACAAGCATATAATCAGACATTTTATTGACTACATCTAAAAAGAAGGTACAGTATAACTGTTCATTGTTGGCAAGATGCTATTGTTGAGACGTCATTAGGTAGATATTAATGAACGAGAATTATGTGTTCGAGATGACAAAGGAAACCCTTTAGCATGACAGCAGTTGAAACCCTCTGTCAACAGGAATGCTGTTCATATAAAACACATCTAGTTTCCATACAGTACATTTACTTTCTCTTTCCGCAGCTTTAAAAGCAGAATACATCAAATTACAGCGCAAAACTACACAAGCTATACATGATTTCTGATGCTGTAAAAAGGTTGTTTACATACTACACTAGATAGGACCAGAAACAGCCACTATCTGATGGACCTCTTCATCTAAACCAGGGGTCTCAAACTCGCGGCCCGCGGGATGATATTTTGCGGCCCCCTACTGGACATCAAAGTGTAGTGTTAATGCGGCCCGCGCACTACTGTTTGCCGAGTCGTTGCGCGAGAGTTGGAAGTTTTATTTATTTGATCACTTGTAGGCTACCATAGCGCAGGCTCATGACAGCAACGTTATGTTAGTGACTTGGTTGAAACGTGATTCCGGAGTGATATCAAGTAAAGTGGAAGCAAATGCATCCTCGCTATCTCTCTCCTCTGCGAGCAGTGCTCTGCATGTCCGGCTGCACTGCCACTGTCTGTCTGTGTGTACGGGTCTGGTCCAATCACATACGCTTCCCGTCAGCGTTTTCCCCCCTCACCCACAGTCTGCGAATCAGAGGCAGAGTAGGGGAGTAGGGCGGGTCTTCACGGACTGCACGTCGTCTCTCTCTTTCAGTTCAAGTCGGAGCAGAGTTGGCAGCGCATCTACAGTAAACTCGCTCCCAGTTTTATCTCCGTGAGATAAATGTATTAGCCTATTTTCGCCAGCAGGCAGCCAGCAGAAATATGGCATTTTCAAAGATGGTCAGTAAAAGAAAAGTCGACTGCAATTCAAAGGTGAATGGACGGAAAAATATGCGTTCATCCTGAGTCCCAGCCAGGGGCGTAGCTGGAGATTCTGGGCCCCATGAAATAATCAATTTATGGGCCCCCAATCTATTAAAAAATGTGGGGCCCCCAATCTATAAAAAGATTTGGGTCATTTATTTATTGATGAAAACGCATAATATGGTTTTTACCTATTTTTTTTATAAACAGCTTTGTGATAGAATAAAAAAAATGCACAGTGCATTTCCATAGCTGTGGATGAGTCCACTGACACCACTGAGAAGCCTGAAGAACCGTTCATGTTCTGAAGAACTGTTCATGTTCTGAAATGTTATTGCTAAAGATTGAGAAGATTGGATCAGTTGTACTTTTTTTTTGATTACTTGAAACCCTTTTTGTGTGGAATATTTAATGCGGCCCAGCCTCACCCAGACTCTACCTCCAGCGGCCCCCAGGTAAATTGAGTTTGAGACCCCTGATCTAAACTCTGTATTTGCAGAATGTAATGAGCAAAACTCTCCATTCTCCTTCCTCCTCTGATTTAGAGGATGAAAGCAAAACCCCTTTGCCTTACCTTTCCTTTTTTCTCATTGCTTAATACAGTGGTTCTTAACCTTTTTCATGTCAAGGATCCTAAATTGATATAAATTAGGCTTTGGAGCCCTATTTGATTAGATTTAATCTGAGAAGATTTTTGTTGATATAATTTATTCCAGAATTCTGTAGCCGAGATAACAGTTGTGCACCCCACAGCAGCAAGTACATGGGGGTTGAGTATACCTATATCGAGTATACTGCTTAGTATAGGTATACAGGGTTCCTATTGAGTATACTGCTTAGTATAGGTATACAGGGTTCCTATTGAGTATACTGCTTAGTATAGGTATACAGGGTTCCTATTGAGTATACTGCTTAGTATAGGTATACAGGGTTCCTATAGAGTATACTGCTTAGTATAGGTATACAGGGTTCCTATTGAGTATACTGCTTAGTATAGGTATACAGGGTTCCTATCGAGTATACTGCTTAGTATAGGTATACAGGGTTCCTATCGAGTATACTGCTTAGTATAGGTATACAGGGTTCCTATTGAGTATACTGCTTAGTATAGGTATACAGGGTTCCTATCGAGTATACTGCTTAGTATAGGTATACAGGGTTCCTATCGAGTATACTGCTTAGTATAGGTATACAGGGTTCCTATTGGGTATACTGCTTAGTATAGGTATACAGGGTTCCTATTGGGTATACTGCTTAGTATAGGTATACAGGGTTCCTATAGAGTATACTGCTTAGTATAGGTATACAGGGTTCCTATAGAGTATACTGCTTAGTATAGGTATACAGGGTTCCTATCGAGTATACTGCTTAGTATAGGTATACAGGGTTCCTATTGGGTATACTGCTTGGTATAGGTATACAGGGTTCCTATCGAGTATACTGCTTAGTATAGGTATACAGGGTTCCTATCGAGTATACTGCTTAGTATAGGTATACAGGGTTCCTATCGAGTATACTGCTTAGTATAGGTATACAGGGTTCCTATTGGGTATACTGCTTGGTATAGGTATACAGGGTTCCTATCGAGTATACTGCTTAGTATAGGTATACAGGGTTCCTATTGGGTATACTGCTTGGTATAGGTATACAGGGTTCCTATCGGGTATACTGCTTGGTATAGGTATACAGGGTTCCTATTGAGTATACTGCTTAGTATAGGTATACAGGGTTCCTATTGAGTATACTGCTTAGTATAGGTATAAAGGGTTCCTATAGAGTATACTGCTTAGTATAGGTATACAGGGTTCCTATAGAGTATACTGCTTAGTATAGGTATACAGGGTTCCTATCGAGTATACTGCTTAGTATAGGTATACAGGGTTCCTATTGAGTATACTGCTTAGTATAGGTATACAGGGTTCCTATTGGGTATACTGCTTAGTATAGGTATACAGGGTTCCTATTGGGTATACTGCTTGGTATAGGTATAAAGGGTTCCTATCGAGTATACTGCTTAGTATAGGTCCATTGGGTTCCGAGTATAATGTAAACTGTGCTTTAGGACCTGTTCTTTCTTATAGTCTACTCCCAGCTTAAACTGAACAACTAAATGGGTTCTCTCCTATATGAGATCTCATGTGCGTCTTCAGACTTCGTTTCTGACTGAACCCTTTCTCACAAACTGAACAACTAAACGGGTTCTCTCCTGTATGAGTTATCATGTGTGTTTTCAGATTTCCTTTCTGACTGAACCCTTTCTCACAAACTGAACAACTAAATGGTTTCTCTCCAGTATGGGTTTTCACGTGTGTCTTCAAACTTTCTCTCTGACTGAAACCTTTCCCACAAACTGAACAACTAAATGGTTTCTCTCCTGTATGAGTTCTCATGTGTTTCGTCAGTTCTCCCCTCGTACTGAACCCATTTCCACAAACTGAACAACCAAATGGTTTCTCTCCAGTATGAGTTCTCATGTGACTCTTCAGACCTCCCTTCCTACTGAACCCTTTCCCACAAACTGAACAACTAAATGGTTTCTCTCCAGTATGAGTTCTCACGTGTCTCTTCAGACTTCCTTGATCGTGGAACCTTTTTTCACAAACTAAACAACTTAATGGTTTCTCTCGAGTATGAGTTCTAGTGTGTTTCTTCAGATTTCTTTTATGAAAGAACACTTTCTCACAAACTGAACACATAAATGGTTTCTCTCTAATATGAATTATTGTGTGTGTCTTCAGATCTCCCATTCTACTTAACCCTTTCCCACAAGCTGAACTAAAGGATTTCTCTCCTCTATGAGTTATCATGTGTGTCTTCAGACCTCCTTGAGCACTGAACCCTTTTCCACAAACTGAACAATTAAATGGTTTCTCTCCTGTATGAGTTCTCATATGTGTCTTCAGATCTCCCTTCCTACTTGACCCTTTCCCACAAACTAAACAACTAAATGGTTTCTCTCCTGTATGAGTTCTCATGTGTCTCTTCAGACTTCCTTGATCACTGAACCCTTTCCCACAAACTGAACAACTAAAGGGTTTCTCTCCAGTATGAGTTCTCATGTGTGTCTTCAGATTTCCTTGATCACTGAACCCTTTCCCACAAACTGAACAACTAAAGGGCTTCTCTCTTGTATGAGTTCTCGTGTGTCTCGTTAGATTTCCTTGATGACTGAACCCTTTCCCACAAACTGAACAACTAAATGGTTTCTGTCCTGTATGAGTTCTCATGTGTGTCTTCAGATTTCCTTGATCACTGAAACATTTCCCACAAACTGAACAAATAAATGGTTTTTCTCCAGTATGAGTTCTAGTGTGTTTTTTCAGATTTACTTTATGAAGGAACACTCTCCCACAAACTGAACAAGTAAATGGTTTGTCTCCAGTATGTGTTCTAGTGTGTTTTTTCAGATTTACTTTATGAAGGAACACTCTCCCACAAACTGAACAAGTAAATGGTTTGTCTCCAGTATGTGTTCTGGTGTGTTTTTTTAGATTTACTTTATGAAGGAACATTTTCCCACAAACTGGACAAGTAAATGGTTTATCTCCAATACGAATTCTCCTGTGTGTCGTCAGATCTCCCTTCTTGCTGAACCCAGGCCTGCTGTTAGACAAACCCTGTATTTTCCGTGTCTTCTTTGGTTTCAGAGTCATCAAACCTGGTCCTCCACTCCCCTTCCATTCATCGCCGTCATTGGACACAGTTCCAGCACTTTCATCATCACTGTCATCAGTCTCAGTTCCAGAACTTTTATCATCGCTGTAATCAGTCTCAGAACTATCATTATCACTGTCTTCAGTCTCAGTTAGAGAACAGTCTGAAGAGAGGGGCTGGCATTCTCTAGTTGGTTCTAAATCACCAGCTTGATCCAAGTTACTGGTTGGTTCTGATACTCCACAGTCCTTTCCACTCGGTTCTGTTTTCATCTGTTCAGATGAGGTGCTGGGTAAAGAGTAAACTTCTCTGTTTCTCTGCCTTTGGGTTTGAAGAGGCTGGAAGGACAGAGCGTTCTCCTGACCATCTTCACATTTCACTGGGTGTCCTATGATCTTGGAGCCATCAGCTTCTTCCAGCACTTGATGAAGCTCTGGGTCCTGGGTTTGGCTGAGTTGTGAGGACAGAGTATTCTCTCCACTGTTTTCATATTTCACAGTGTGTAAAGTAATCTTGGAGCCATCAGCCTCATTTAGATCCTGAAATAGTTCCTCCTGTTCCTCTTTGATCTGTAGGGACTCTGGGTCCTGGGTTTGGTTGAACCATGAGGACTGAGGTTTTTCATCACCATGCTCACATTTCACAGAGACAGGATTGAATGTGAACTTTATGATATCAGCCTCATCCAGACATTGAAGCTGCTCTCCCTCCTGACTGGTCCAGAGTTCCTCCTGTTCCTCTTTAATCTGTAGGGGCTCTGGCTCCTCCTCCTGGCTCAGACTGGGGCTCCTCTCCTCCTGGCTCAGACTGGGGCTCCTCTCCTCCTGGCTCAGACTTGGGCTCCTCTCCTCCTGGCTCAGACTGGGGCTCCTCTCCTCCTGGCTCAGACTGGGGCTCCTCTCCTCCTGGCCCAGACTGGAGCTCCTCTCCTGCTGCTCAGGGGGAACCTCCTCTTCACAGATAAACACCTGTAAGGCGAGGGAGTCTAGAAAGAAGGGCATAAAATAATTGTAATTTAATTTGTTGTTACCGTTGCTTTGAACAGGTCACTGTTTCACATCAATGTTTCACCAATATATAGGGATGCACAGATCATTATACCCAGTATCAGGCCGATACTAGCTACATATGGTGGATCTGTATCGACTACCGACTACAGGCTTGTCTTTAGAGATTAAACCGTTACCAGTTTTAACCACTGTAAATGTCCCCGACGGTTAGTAATACCATTCAAATTATAATGATCATGAAAACTGTGTTTTGAAAAACTCTTTTCAAGATGTTAGCAACAGTCTCCCAGACGCAGGCATCCAGGCACAGATTTGTTTTGGGATGAAAACATGGCAGAACTACTACTATAGTGTGCTGAGGGAAACTTGATCAAAGATGGTTACCCTGTCTGTTGAAAGTGCAGAAAGAAAATCGCTGTGAAAGGGGGCAACACTTTGAATCTTATGAGTCTTCTTCATGAACACCACCACTTTATAGCGAATGCAAGGTAAGGTAACATACGGTTATCCTATAACCATAGTTATATAAGTATAGCGAGCGATCTGCGCTCTATGTGGAACATATCCCATAACAGCCTAAATACTGAATACATTTCTCCACATGTACATGTACACACCCATCCGCCTGGCCACACCCCCATCCGCTCCTCTACATAAGCAGGGGTGTGGCCATACTAACAGCTCCTTCCCAAGTCTTTCACCACCGAAGGCGAAGACCACAGGGTCCTCAGTGAGTCCAGCGCAGAGCGCTCGCTATACTCATATAACTATGGTTATAGGATAACCGTATGTTATATTTTGTTATAGCTTACGCTCTGCGCTCTATGTGGAACACAGGAGCTGAGCAGAGCGGAAGCTCGACAAATGTACCCGCTGAGGCACCCCACAACCATCAGAACCGGGGAGGACCCGAGCCCCCGGACCCCCCTAGTGGAGGACGGGAGGGAATCGGATCCGACCGTGCAAAGAGGGTTTAGCAACTCAACGCACAGGGTGAGCAGACTTACCTTCCCACAGAAGAACCCACGACTACACAGGCGCGCAACCCACATACCACTAGGGAACGAACGGGAAGAAAAAAACTCCCGTTACAACCACCCCTAATATCACGGGATCAAGGTCAAGAACCCAACCCTGTGGCAAGGCCGTAGCAGTGGAGCGCGAAGGAGGACCCAGCCCCAGGAAGGGACTGGACCCCCCGGGCCTGGTGAGGCCAACGACGCCGCAGCATCGAGACCCCACCAGGTGGTCACTAGTGACACCACCCCCCACATCGCCAGCGTATCGGACAGGGCCCTCCAGAACATTTACAACAAGCGGTGCAGGGGTAAGGCTAAGAGAATCATCAAGGACTCCAGCCACCCGAACAACTGCCTCTTTGAACTGCTGCGGTCAGGCAAGCGATACCGGAGTCTCAAGGCGAGCACAGAAAGACTCAGAAGAAGCTTCGATCCCCAGGCCATCAGGCTGCTCAACGAACAATAAACACTATGCAACAACCATCAAATGCACACAGCACACACACCCACACGCACACACTCACTTTAAACAAACAACACACTGCAGCACCCACTCTCCACACTTTAGATCACCTAAACACACTTTATATTTATTGGTAAAGGATATGCACTACAACTCGTACACCTTACTGTAAATTGTACCTAAATTGTACCTCATCCCATTTCTGCTTTGCACTATATAGTATTGTATATTAGTACATTGTATAGTATATTGTATGGTAACTCAGTTACTTCTATTCTGCATCGAACATTGTACATATGTCTATACTGAACACTGTGACCTATTTTTACTTCTATTTTACATGCTATACTATTTTATTTCATACTTATCTTGTCTAGCACAGTCTCTGGAGCGTAACAGTAAGAAGCATTTTGTATAAAAGTATTCTGTACTTCTGTATGACAACTATTAAAGAAACTTGAAACAAGAGCAGGCTCTTCCCCCCTACACCACGCCGCCCTGAAGCACTCAAGGGGCTACACCCCCACAGCGGGACCAGGCAGCGCACCGGGGAGAGAAGAGAGGCAGGATAAGAGAGGGGCGAAAAAAGAATGGAGAAGGACCAGGCTCCTTTAGCACAGCGCAAGGTACAACACAATATGGACCAAGCAATAGTGAAGGATAATACGCAGTGACATAACCACGAACACCTCCATAACATCAACCCCTGCAACGCCCGGGCCAACCCGGCATTTTCCCCCCGAAAAAGCACAAGTCCTTTAGGGTACCAGAGCAGCAGATCTGCGCCCCGGCAGACAACGGGTTAACTGACCTGGTCCGGCGTGACCAGAACCAGTCCCGTGTCCTAATCACGCCACCATCCCGTCCTAAGAGGGGGGCAGGTACGCGCGTCGATCTAAAACATCACAGAGGGTGCCACCAAGACGGTCAGAACTATAAAAGCACCGCGCCCGGTGGCCCACCCTAAAAGCGTGAGACCCCTCTGCCAATGCTTTGATCTATTCCGTTATCTCCCCCAGAGATGAACGAGAATTCATCGAGACTAACCTAGTACACTGGCGCTTGGAAGAGACAAACTCCATCCTAGTTGCCCCATAAAAACACTGTTTCAATGATGAGCAACCAAGGCGCGTGTGGAATAATAGAATGATTCCCCAACTCTCCCATGTAAAGACATTCCCCTCCCCTGTATCTATCCTGTGTCCCCCCCCCCCTTTGACCTATCAAATGGGACCACCCCCCCCTTTTTTTACTATATAGGGCTCCTCCCAACAACAAACCGAGGTCTTTTACCTGGGTCATTTCAGCTGATCACCTGGGGCGAAGCCCTCAGCCATTCTCTCTATGTACCATGTATATTTCTATCTGTTTGGTTAATAAACCTTGTTATTATCCAAACCTCGGTTGACTGAGAACATTCTTCTTCAGGATATCCACGAATATCCCACAATTGGCGTCTACGAACTTGTGACGGACTCTTTGCGTCCCCCCGGCGTGCTGTATTGTTTCATCTATACAGAGAAAAGTGAGTATATAGAATGGTCGACCAAAAATGTATGGCAAGGAATTAAAACCTTCCCGCTTTTCTCTGTGCCAGGTGAATGTTACAGAATGTTGTCAAATATTGAGATCATGGCTGAGTAAGAATAGCGTGAATTAAATCTGATCTGTATTGAGATTCGTTACCGGGGAACGTGTGTACCCGGGTCCTTATCAGGCGGTTCTGAGAGGATTTGCGGGGTTGTAGTGCTATTCCCGGATCGAGCTGGTGCCGACCAAAAGCTAAGGCACACCATAAGGTTGTTGGATTGCTAATCCTAGTCTAGCTGATGCAGACTAAAATATAGGCAACAAGGCAAGAAACGTGGGCTTATTAGACGTGATATCCGTGGAAAACGCTACTCTGTTAGAAACGTTCTGTGATTCCTCTGCAAAGAGGCGGGAAGTAGGACCGAGAAGCTGATAGAATCATAATTAGATTTACCAGAGTAACGTTGCAATATTCATAGTTTCAACCTCAAACTAAGCCCACAATCTCTTCCATTCCTGAAAGCGATGTATTCGGATTAGATTAACCAATTGATCACTACAGATAGCGGGAAGGTGACTATGCGACGTCCCGGTAGTACGTGAATGTACATTAAATGGGACATTAGTCGCGGGTTAAAGCGACCGTGAGTGTGATTAAACGGTATATTCAAATCTAATATAGCGCTGTTAAATTTCGAAGTTCAGGTTCGTCGTTATGCTTTAATAATGGTGTATAGTGTATATCGAGGGTATAAAAGCCTTATCGCAGCATATTTCGGTCGATTAAACGAACAGCGATCCGATACAAGACCAGATATACACACACGTTACCTTGTAAATATTATTGTTTGTTTGTCTGTTTACGTTTCGTTTGTATGTGCACAGTATGTCTGTTTGTTTACGTTTCACATGGAACCGCATATGATGCACAGGCGCGTTCATTCGGTTACAAAACGCTGGTTTAGGTGAATTCCAGGCTATTGAGAGCTCGCGGAAGAGTACTGCATGGATTGCAAAGCGTTATTTCCGAGGCAAATGGGAACGCATGAACGTCGCTTGGAGCAATGACGTCATACGGTGTGCGCCATGAAGTTATGATTTTGATATGAAACTATCCATGGGCGAACGTAAAGTTTAATATGCCCGAGGCCGAGGGTATATGAAATCCATGTGTAGTATATGTTTTATTTATATGTGTAAATACGCGATGCAAGGGGGTAAGATAATATGGTTATTCAATAACTGAACTGAACTGTGAGGATCCGACGTGAACACAACAGCTTTTCCGGTGAGTATGAAACAAACCTTGATGATGCATGACACAACTATCATCCCAGTTACAGTAAATTACAACTATCTCAGATCACTTGAGTGTTTATGTTGCTTTAATGTACACGTTATAAGTCACATAAAGCTAGTTTTAAATATGATTCTAATCAATTGGATAGATTTGATCTAAAAGCTAAAGAAAGAATAACAACCTTTCTTTAGAGATAATGAATAAATGCAGATAATGTTTAGATGAGGCCAAATCATGCCTCTTTTGCACAGTAACATTGATGAGTGAGATGATGAAATAGAGAAGGACTAGCTAATGTTTGTTGATCACACAGGCAGTCAAAGAGAATTCACCCAGACGAAAAGAAAAGAGTGGGAAATTAACATGTTTTTGTGTTTACAGACAACCAAGAGACAGACAGAGATGCATAGCAGTGCATGTCTACACCCAAATTGTATCACAAAAGACAGAAACTCCAACAATTTGCATGTCAACACAAGGTTCAACCAAAGATGGTGTGGAGCTGAAAGACAATCGATTGACCATTTAAAACAAATCTGCATCCAAACACCCACATGTAAATTTTCTTTTACAGGAACGAAGACGATAACAGACGCTATTCAGAGTGGGCACTTGAAACCCACAGGGTATGGCAAAAGCAATACAAAGCAATGCAAATGCCTGCACTCTGACCACACGCTTGGTGGACTCACCTGACAATGGATAACAGGGAACCACAAAATGCATTGAATGAAATGTTTTAAAAACAAACATGCCCCCTTCATTGGTACCTGATGAATGCAGTCAGGAAATTACTCACAATTCTATTTTTCCACTAACTAATAACATGCATGACTCTTCTTTTAACAAACTAATACATTTCTATGACTGCAAATATCAAAACCACCAAATGGGAGCACAATTATCTAAATGTACAAGGTATACACTTACATTGATCATTTAGCTGACACTTTTATCCAAAGCGACTCACAGGTTCTGTGCGACAGGACATCAGGAAGGGCACAACTCTATCAGCTGAGTAACAATGTTCATCAAAGTGTTGAGTGCCACAGTGTAGGTTAGTTTTATTAGGACGAGAACATGACAATAAGGTTAGTTAGGGTTAGATTTATTTGTATCAGTTGGAAGCAGGATAATCATTTACACAATGATTATCAAAAATGCACAAGATGTATTAGAGGTAATTGAATTAATGCTACTTAAGAGTAGACGAGAAAAGGAATGGATGTATTTCATGCAAAAAAAAATAACTGCCTGGCTGCCTAGAGGTTTTTGTTTTGTGTTTTTCTCTATGCTAATATCGTGTCACATGAGCCACACTAGAGGTGTGAGGAAAGCCAGAGAAGTCGTGACGAGGTAAGTATCCTGAGGTACACCCATCGCACGCATCCTGAGATCATATATTGGTGAGAGGACAGGATGAGTGAGACGACGCGTGACCTGAACCACGAACGACAACGGGACCAGGCAGAGAGGAACACAACCCAGAGACCTGAGCGACCCACAACAGCAGAAGACCACGAAGGACACCGCCAAGGAGCTGCGGACACAACCAGGACGCCGACAACAACCGTGGGAGAACCACCAGCCCACACAACACAGACGTCCCCAAAGGAAGGGGAGCAGAGACAGAGGACGACATGCGCCACCCCGGCAGCCTACGACAGACCAAGGCCATGTGTATCTCCACCATCCGTGTGAGAGAGAGCGTCCTACAGACAGGCCGCTACACCAGCAAACCCAAGCTATACAAGCGACCAAGACAATCCACACACAGCACATGTCGTATCTCCAAATGTAGTGAAGTAACATATGTTTTGCCTGGAGAAAAACATCGTTATTAACAAAACAGGGAGGAAGAGTGGGGTAATGTCCAATGGACATCTTACCTGCACCAACGAACGCAGGGCGAAAGGCCGCAACACAGGTCTCCATGTTGACGAAATGCCTCTCGCTGGCGGGGCAAAAAGAAGCTATGACGAGACGCCCCCCTCCTGCAGCCGGTCATGGTGCAGGCCCGACTACATCTTCTGTCAAAGATGATGTCGTAGTCAGAGTGCCAGGGCCTGCCAATGGCTAATGCCAATGGTTGTAGCACAAGCTAACAGCTAACTCTAGGCTAACTGATAGCATCAAGCTAACGTTCCCAGCCGAGCGAAAAGGGGCAGCTAACGTCGTAGCTAAACAGCTAACTGGCAGCTAACAGTTAGCTCAACCCGGCTATCGCTAACCACTAGCTATCGCAGAAGCAAACTAAGCGGCTACCACTGAAAATTGTACAACGTGAGAAAAGCAATACAGGCCAACACTTCAGACAGCCGCTGTCTTTTCCTCTTCTCATCCGAAGAGAGAAGGGAAAAAGAAGGCAACACACGTCCCTCTTCAGAACGGTGTTTACCAAACACAGCGGTGCCGGCAACAAGTCCCTCGCGGACTATAGCCGACTTGAGCATGGAGATATTCTCATAATGAAACACCAAGCTCACCTCCCTCGCACCGGGTGCTTTTAATTTTTTTGAAAAAACGGGACCAGCACGGCGACAGTGGGTATCCGTTTGTCCAGAGACCCGGGGAATTGAACCGCAGATTCTGAATCACGGTCCCAGGAAAACAAAGCTCTCGATGAGGAGCTCATGTTAACGTGGGCATCAAACCAGAACCCCCTTCACGCCGCTAAGTGGCAGCGAAAGAGGATACCAGCCTGGAGCCGGACCTTCGTAAGCTGTGTAGTTGTTCCCCCCACAACCAACACACCTGGCGCCCGCGTTGCAAAAACATCACCCGCCCCAGAGAGGCCGTCAGCCCCAGTGGTGCAGTGCTGGGCAACCGCGGTCAAACGGCGTTTGGGCTCCGAAGTGCGCGCATCCTATTATTATGCAAAGTCTAGGTGATAAGTGCCTAGACTTTGCATAATAATAGGATACCGTTTGGCCTCCGCCCATATTACGACTGCACCCCTGGTCAGCCCTCACACGGCAGAGCGCCTCCCAAGCAAAGTGTCCAACTGCAGAGCCGGAGGTAATGCCGGCGGGGATTGCTCAGCGACGCAAGCCCCTAATACGAAGCGCCGGTGGAAGTCAGAATGATCATCATCTTCTAGACCAGTCGTGCCCAACCAGTCGATCGCGATCGACCGGTAGGTTGCGCGCTGGTTTCAAGTAGACCGCGAGATTATTTTGGAAAATCATTTAATTTTATTTGATTTGGAGGGGAGGACAACACACGTTCGAGCAGTCCTGTGTATAAAAGGCAGCCTGGGCCAATCGATACCGTCTACATTCCGTACATTCCGGACAGCGAGCTTCACCCATAGGGATGCAAATTGATGCCTTTGTTTTCATGGAGTGGCATGAGTGGGGGTCGGGCCCATCACCTGGCAGGTACAGTATAAACGTGGCTCTGAGACCAGTCTTGAGTCACTCGAAACTAGGGATGCCCCGATCGATCGGCCACCGATCGTTATCGGCCGATATTCAGTATAAATATGCGATCGGTGATAATGTTTTATTTTCACCGATCGTCAAACCCGATCTCAGTCGCTGTCGCTGAGTTCTGTCTCAGACACCGGTGGTGCGGCGTCTGCTCTCGAGTCCAGCCCCTCCCGCACGCATGTAAACACGGGTCTAGTCTAGTGAGACACGGGAGGACGGCGTGTCGGCGTCTCCCTGAGCTAACGTTAGCTTAGCTACCATTACAAAATGACCCAGTCAACTATTCACTTTTAGTTTAATACATGATGAGGCATTGTCTAACCGAACGGTATCTAGCTGGCCAGCTACCGATAGCTCCCGACATCAACAAACGCTCTAGCAAGTATAGTAGGTAGGTATGATACCTGTTAGCTGTTAGCTGTTAGCTCACGTTAGCGCAAGTTAGTTCACTGTTAAAAACGAAATGTCCCATTGAACTAAATAATTCACTGAGGCGTTGTATTAACGTTATATATCCGGCTAGCATTAGCTACAGATAGCTCCTGATATCAATGTCTTATAACACTGATTCGATGCGTATTCGAGCTGAGGGCTTGCTGAGCACAGTTAAGTAACGTTATACCAATAGGGTCCAGGTGCAGCGCCGGAGAATCCTGGCCGTAGCTCGAGGCTACTCGAGTATAGGTCCAGCTGCAGCTCCGGAGAATCCTGGCTGTAGCTGGAGGCTACTAGAGTACACACAGACAGTGGAGCTTGTTGCGTGGTGGCGATGTCTCGCAGATAATACAAGTACAAGACTAATTATATAATATATATATTTTATAAAAAGAAAAAAATATATATATAAAATAAAATTTTATTTCTTTTAATCAAAAACGATCAGTATCGGATCGGTATCGGCCGATATGGCTCACGACGATCGGTGATCGGTATCGGTGGCAAAAAACCATCGGGGCATCCCTACTCGAAACTGCAAGATGAATGGAACACCACCAGCTAAAAAGAGGTTCATTCAGAGGACGCTACTTTTCAACAACGCAAGCAAGACTTCACTGCCGCCAGAGCCAGGAGCCTCCGACGAGCTGCCACCGCCGCCGCCAGGGAGCAGCTCCAATGCCGCATCCGATGAGCTGCCGCCGCCAGGGAGCAGCTCCGATGCCGCCTCCGATGAGCTGCCGGATAGCACCAGCGTCAGCGCCGCAAGCAGAACCGGAGCAGCCAAAAGACCAAAAACATATCATTTCCATGAAGAGTGGGAGGAGGCTTACTTTTTTGTTTATTTCAACGCAAAATCAGTCTGTCTGATTTGCAAACAAACTGTGGCTGTGCCGAAAAAGGGTAATTTGGAGCGGCATTATACAACGATGCACAAGAAACACAGCGCGGATTTTCCTCCAAAAACAGTCCTACGAAGAACAGCACTCCAGCAGATGAAGTCTTCACTAGTGGGACAACAGTCCACTTTTACGAAGCCCAGCACCAAGGCAAAAGCTGCAACAATTGCTTCTTATCGTGTCAGTCACATTCTCGCTAAAAAGAAAAAAATCCTTCAAAGACGGCGAATGTGTAAAAGAGGCATTGACTGCCGCTGCCGATTCACTCTTTGGTAATTCCAAGTATCACACAGAGATTATGGATGCTGTTAAAGACCTTCAGCTGTCACGTAATACTGTGACCCGGCGCTGTGAGGAAATGTCCGAAGATGTCCACCAGCAACTCATGAGGGACATTAATACATGCAAGTGTTATTCCCTGCAGTTCGATGAATCGACTGATATGGTAGATGTGGCACAGCTATGTATTTACATTAGAATGCCTTTGACGACATGAGCGCAAAAGAAGAGCTGCTCACCATATTGCCTCTTAAAGGATACACTAAAGGTGAAGACATCTTTCAAGCCTTCATGGAGTTCACTAAGCAGAGCAAACTACCCCTCCATAAACTCATCTCTATTACAACCGATGGGGCACCAGCCATGGTTGGCTGTAATAATGGGTTCATCGGACTGTGCAAAAAAAGCGACGCTTTCCCGGACTTCCTTAATTACCACTGCATAATTCACCAACAAGTGCTGTGTGCAAAGATTTTAAATATGAAGGAAGTTATGGATATCGCTATGAAGATTGTGTGCTCTGTCAGGGCAAGGAGCCTACAGAGGAGGCTATTTCGTGCACATATGGAGGAGACAGGGGCGGAGCACACAGACCTGCTGCTGCACACAGATGTAAGGTGGCTGAGCAGAGGTAAATTTCTGGAGAGATTCAGCGAGTTGCTGCCTGAAATTAAAGAGTTTCTCAAGCTTGCTAAACATGCCGAATATACACATCTAGAGGACAACAACTGGCTTTTGAATTTGGCATTCATAACCGATGTCACTGGCATGCTGAATAACCTGAATTTAGAGCTGCAGGGAAAGGATAAATGTGTAATAAACATGATCAGCTCAGTGAATGCTTTTAAAAGCAAGCTCAGCATGTGGGCGAGAAGGCTGCAACGCAGTGACCTACGCGACTTTCCTCACATGCAAGCAGAACTTCAACGTCAGGGTGAGGACACCGCACAGTTTGATTGCACACATTATGAGGAGCAAGTTCAAAGCATCTTGTCAGAGTTTGATAAGCGCTTCACAGACTTTTCAATACTTGAACCTGTTGCAAGCTACATGTGTTTTCCATTTGGAACTGTAGATGTGGATGACATCACATCCAAAGTGGCCACACTGTTTAATCTGGACAGCCATGCTGTGGAGAACGAGATCCGCACACTTCAAACTGACATTGAGATTAAAGCCAGGGCAACACAAGGGATGAAGGCAGAGTTCTGGGAGCTACTGCTGCCTGAGAAGTACCCCAACCTCAGGAGATGTGCCATGAACTTAACAGCATGTTTTGGATCAACCTACCTGTGTGAGTCTGCTTTCTCTCACATGAAGATCATCAAGTCCAAGTACAGAACCACATTGACAGATGACCATCTTGTGGACTGCCTGAGGCTTGCAACCAGCTCCTACAACCCAGACATTGAAAAACTAGCTACCTCTTCCCAGTGCCAGCGTTCTCACTAAGGTAGAGACATTTAATTTAAAAAAAAAACAGATAAAGGAGAACTATCAGTGACTGTTGACAGACCTTTTTGTGGAATTGTTTTTTGATTGTATTCCATTTTGCAATGTGACAGCTCTGTTTACACATCATTCATATTCCTTTTTAATTGTACATATATTTGTATTGTATTGTTCCACTTTTGCTTTGGCAATGTAAACATGTTTTCTCATGCCCATTGAACTGAGTGTGTGTGTGTGTTGTCAGTGTGTATGCAGAGTGTGAAATAAACTTGAGAAGTTACAGTTACAGTCTTGTCATTCTTGTAAGTCCTACACTACACTGTTACAATGATATATAAAATAGCATATTATATTATATACCCATTCATGCACATGACAGAAAATATTATATGCCATATAATATTTTCTGTCATGTGCATATTGAATGGGTAATACTATTACTACTAATACTAGCCTTATGCACCTTATGAAACTGTGAATACTGTGAATATATTTTTCAGTTAATTAGAATCTAACTAACTGAAAAATATATTCACAGTATTCACAGTGTCATAAGGTGCATACGGCTAGTAGTAATAGTATTACCTATTCAATATGCACATGACAGAAAATATTATATGGCATATAATATTTTCTGTCATGTGCATATTGAATGGGTAATACTATTACTACTAATACTAGCCGTATGCACCTTATGACACTGTGAATATATTTTTCAGTTAGTTAGACAATTATATTGACATTTGTGTTGTTTTTACTACCTGTACCCCCCTTCCCCCATGCTGCTATTATGCCTGAATTTCCCCAAGGGGATCAATAAAGGAATATCTTATCTTATCTTAGCCGAGAGTAGGACAAATTTGGGCTGGTAGCTCTCGGCTAGGTGGCAAATTAAAAAGTAGATCTTGGTTCAAAAAAGGTTGGGCACCCCTGGCCTAGAGTATGGGCAACAGAGCCCAGAGCCTAGAGCAGTCGTGCCCATCGCGCGCTGGTTTCAAGTAGACCGCGAGATTATTTTGGAAAATCATTTAATTTGATTTGATTTGGAGGGGAGGACAACACACGTTCGAGCAGTCCTGTGTATAACAGGCAGTCGGCAGCCTGAGCCAATCGATACCGTCTACATTCCGTACATTCCGGACAGCGAGCTTCACCCATAGGGATGCAAATTGATGCCTTTGTTTTCATGGAGTGGCATGAGTGGGGGTCGGGCCTGTAATATTCATGCTTTGAATATATCATTTACTGTAATATTCATGCTTTGAATATATCATTTACGACAGGCGCGCCAGGCGCACCTTCCTATTGTGTATACCTGACAAGGGGTCCTGACAGTCAGTTGGCTGCCAGCCGTGGATGGAGTTACACTCATGCTTAACAAGTACTTACCTTTGAATAAATATCTAAATGCAATCTCCTCGTCCTGAAGATTATTCTATATAAATCGAATACGACATGGTGTCAGAAGCGGGATGAACATGGATATCAACGGAGTCCCGTCGCCACGGATGAATTGGGATTCTCTGGACTTACCGGGAGAATGGAAGAAGTTCAGGCAGCATGCAGAGCTAATGTTTTCGGGCCCACTCAAGAAGAAAGGAGAGGACGAGAAATGTAGCTACCTGCTACTGTGGAGCGGAGAAAGAGGGAGAGACATTCACAACACATGGACTCTCAGTGCAGATGAAGCAAAGGTATTGAAGAGCTACTATGACAATTTCGAAGCATATGTACTTCCAAGGAGGAACACGATTTTCGCTAGGTACAAATTCCATGAGAAAACCCAGCAACCTAGCGAGTCATTTGAACAATTTGTCACTGCATTGAAACTACTCGTGAAGGACTGTGCATATGTGAACAATGATGAGATGGTTAGAGACCGCATTGTGTTTGGCATACACTCAGCAAAAGTAAGAGAGAAACTATTAAACGTTGGATCAGACTTGTCGTTAGACAAAGCGGTAGATATAGCTAGAGCCCACGAGCTAGCACAATCACAGATAAAGAGCTTTACTGGCGCCACGAGCAGCGCGCAGGAGCAGCTCGTGCACGAGGTACACAGACATGAACAGAAGTATAGCGCACAGAGATATCGCCCCAGAGCAGAGTGGACAGAGAGAGCGAACAGAGCGAGCGACACAGACACACGTAAGAACTGTGGATACTGTGGGGGTAGAGCTCACAAGGAAGGGGATAACTGTGTAGCTAGGGGGAAACAGTGCACAAAGTGTGGAAAATGGAACCACTTTGCCAAAGTCTGCAGGGCCGGTAGTTTCCAGAAAAAGTCAGTACACGAGATTAGCATGCGCTCTGAGTCAGGAGAAGAGTCAGACGAACTGTATGTAGACACCATGACAGACAGACGATTTGATGCAACAGAACAAGCGTTCGCAGACATACAAGTAAGAAAACAGGGCACAGAGCTTAAATTTAAGCTAGACACAGGTGCACAAGTAAATGTAATTCCTTTGAGAGAGTATCACAGTTTACAAGATAAACGCAAAATACAGCCTACTTCACGCAGACTGACAGGATATGGTGGAGAGAAGCTAGTGGTAAAGGGCACATGCACATTAAAGTGTAAATACAAAGAGCGTGGCATGTTGTTAGACTTTTACATAGTAGACACTCAGGCACCCCCAGTTCTAGGTTTACAGGCATGCCTGAATATGGACCTCATTAAACTAGTGTTGTCAGTAAATGCACACACAGATAAACAGACCATCATGGAAGAATACCACAACGTGTTTAAAGGGATAGGACTATTCCCAGGAGAGTGTCACATCCATATAGACCCAGACGCCACGCCAGTAGTCTGCCCACTGAGAAGGACACCGATCGCCCTGCGTGGCCAACTAAAGAAGGAGCTACAGAGTATGGAAGACACACAGATCATCGCTAGAGTCATCGAACCAACGGAGTGGGTCAGTGCACTGGTCATTGTTGAGAAACCACGCACAGGCAAGCTCAGACTATGTTTGGATCCTAAGGAGCTAAACAAGGCTATCAAGCGCCCGCACTACCCTCTGCCGACACTAGAGGACATCACACCCAGACTAACAGGCGCACGCTATTTCAGCGTACTGGATGCAAGGTCGGGATACTGGTCCATCAAGCTCTCCACAGAATCATCGAAGCTGACGACGTTCAACACACCGTTTGGACGATACAGATTCCTACGATTACCATTTGGGCTCGCTTCTGCCCAGGACGAGTTCCAACGAAAAATCGACGAGACATACGAGGGACTGAACGGAGTAGCAGCTATAGTAGACGACATCCTTGTATATGGCGCGACCAGAGAAGAACACGATAAGAACCTACATGCAATGTTGGTGAGATCACGGGAGAGAGGCGTTCGGCTCAACGCAGACAAGTGCACCATCGGAGCCACCGAAGTGAGCTACTTCGGGCACATCCTTTCAGCTGACGGCATGAAGCCTGACCCAGGCAAGATAGCTGCCATCAAGGAGATGGAGGCGCCAAAGAGCCGTGCAGAACTGGAGACCGTGCTAGGTATGGTCAACTATCTGGCGAAGTTCGCCCCGAGCCTCTCCGAGATCAACGCACCCATGAGACAGCTGCTTAAACAATCGAATGAGTTCCTGTGGGACGCGCAGCACGACGCTGCATTCCAAAAGATGAAAGACATACTTACCAGTGAACCTGGGCCAGTCCTCATCTACTTTGACCCAGATAAGGAGCTCAGCTTACAAGTGGACGCATCAAAGTATGGTCTGGGTGCTGTGCTGATGCAGGAAGGAAGGCCCATTAGCTACGCATCCAGATCACTCACGGACAGCGAGGTCAACTACGCACAAATCGAAAAGGAGATGTACGCAGTCCTTTATGGATTCAAACGCTTCCACCAATATGCCTACGGTCGCCATGTTATGGTGCAATCTGACCACAAGCCCCTGGAGTCGATCATGAAGAAGCCGATCGCCGCAGCCCCACCGTGGTTACAGAGGATGATACTGCAACTACACAAGTACAACTTCACGATCGTGCACCGCCCTGGGAAAGACATCCCAGTAGCCGACGCTGTCCAGGAAATCACTCACCTCTCACGACGACGGTCTCAGTGAAGGGATGGACCTTCAGGTACACATGGTATACAACAGCTTACCTGTACACGACGACAGGCTACAGGAGATCAGAGAAACAACAGACAATGACACACAGCTAAAGCTGCTCAGCCAGGCTATCCTGGAGGGATGGCCTGAGGAAAGAAAACAATGCCCCCAGAACATCACCGAATACTGGAATCACCGAGATGAACTATCCAAAACGAATGGAATAATTTTCAAAGGGGAGAAAATAGTCATCCCTACCAGCCTCAGAGGAGAGATGCTGATCAAGATCCATGCAGGCCACATGGGAATGGAAAAATGCAAACTGAGAGCACGAGACATCATGTTCTGGCCTGGAATGGGTAGACATATAGAGCAAGTCGTGGAGAAGTGCTCAATATGCCAAGAGCGCCGCCCATCAAACACCAAGGAGCCCATGATGCCTCATCGTATCCCAGACCGCCCCTGGCAGGTTGTAGGGACAGATCTCTTTAACTGGAACAACCAGGACTATGTTGTGACCGTCGACTACTACAGCAGATTCTTCGAACTAGACAGACTTCACAGCACCACATCGGCAGCTGTTGTCCACAAGCTAAAGGCAGCCTGTGCCAGGCATGGCGTCCCAGAGACCATAGTCTCAGACAACGGACCACAATACAAGTCTAAAGAGTTCGAGGCATTCGCCAAGTCGTGGGAGTTTACACACGTCACGTCAAGCCCACACTATCCGCAAAGCAACGGACTAGCGGAGAGAACTGTGAAGACGGCAAAATCACTCATGGACAAGGCTAAGGCAGACGGAAGAGACCCGTACCTAAGCCTCCTGGAATATCGTAACACCCCAGTCGACAACTTCAAATCGCCGGCACAGCTGTTGATGAGCCGCAGGCTACGCTCAACCCTCCCGAGCACCAACCAACAGCTGCGGCCAGGGGTAGTAAGCCCCAAAGATGGACATGACAAGCGAGTGCAGAGACAACAGCACCAGAAGAAATACTATGACAGGTCAGCTAGACCGCTGCCCCCACTACATTGTGGTGAATCTGTCAGGCTACAAGAACATGGACGCTGGAGGCCAGCAGTAGTCATACAACCAGCCGACACTGCGCGGTCATACCACGTTCGCACCCAAGATGGACGCGAATACCGCCGCAACCGCAGGCACCTGAGGGACACAAAAGAGGAACACTTCCAGGACAGCGACGGTATGCCAAGTCCAGAGAGCGTCGATCAACCGCCGGAGACCAACGACCCTGAACTGTCAGAGGACTCAGAAGAGAACTCAGCTTCATACTACACCAGATCCGGCCGAGCAGTGAAGCCTCGGGACATTTTAGACCTATAAATGTACAAGGTGCAGGCGGATCGCTGCCCTATTATAACACCATTTACCCCAATGAAAAAAAAAAAAAAAAAAAAAAAAAGGTGGTGAAATGTAACAAAATATTAATGTATGCTGAAATGATGACTTACTATATGTGTTGAATCTATGACCTACTTACCTTGCTTAATTGTCGATATTTTCCCATTTTGTTAGCAAGCTAATTCTACAAATAAGAACTGCATAGTTAGCAAGCTAATTCTACAAATAAGAACTGCATATGGTAAGAGTGTTGAGACACACGACCAAATAAGCCATGAATACATACCTTTTCACAGCTGAAGTATTCAAATATTAAAGCAGACTTTCCAGAATAAGAGGGCACACAATACGAACTGTAATACCTTGATACATGAATCTTTTATGTTTAACATATTAATCCTACCTGTTTACATTGCCTGGTCCTGACACAGGTAACGCACTTGTTATTGTTTACAAAGAAACTCTTACAGAGTATTGCACAACCTTTCTTTATTTCAATTTTGTTCATAGCTTATAAAGCTTTCTTTAAAAGAAGGAGGATGTAATATTCATGCTTTGAATATATCATTTACTGTAATATTCATGCTTTGAATATATCATTTACGACAGGCGTGCCAGGCGCACCTTCCTATTATGTATACCTGACAAGGGGTCCTGACAGTCAGTTGGCTGCCAGCCGTGGATGGAGTTACACTCATGCTTAACGAGTACTTACCTTTGAATAAATATCTAAATGCAATCTCCTCGTCCTGAAGATTATTCTATATAAATCGAATACGACAGGGCCCATCACCTGGCAGGTACAGTATAAACATGGCTCTGAGACCAGCCTTGAGTCACTCGAAACTGCAAGATGAATGGAACACCACCAGCTAAAAAGAGGTTCATTCAGAGGACGCTACTTTTCAACAACGCAAGCAAGACTTCACTGCTGCCAGAGCCAGGACCCTCCGCCTCCGACGAGCTGCCGGCGCCGCCAGGGAGCTGCTCCAACGCCGCCTCCGACGAGCTGCCGGATAGCACCAGCGTCAGCGCCGCAAGCAGAACCGGAGCAGCCAAAAGACCAAAAACATATAATTTCCAAGAAGAGTGGGAAGAGGCTTACTTTTTTGTTTATTTCAACGCAAAATCAGTCTGTCTGATTTGCAAACAAACCGTGGCTGTGCCGAAAAAGGGTAATTTGGAGCGGCATTATACAACGATGCACAAGAAACACTGCGCGCAACTTTCCTCACATGCAAGCAGAACTTCAACGTCAGGGTGAGGACACCGCACAGTTTGATTGCACACATTATGAGGAGCAAGTTCAAAGCATCTTGTCAGAGTTTGATAAGCGCTTCACAGACTTTTCAATACTTGAACCTGTTGCAAGCTACATGTGTTTTCCATTTGGAACTGTAGATGTGGATGACATCACATCCAAAGTGGCCACACTGTTTAATCTGGACAGCCATGCTGTGGAGAACGAGATCCTCACACTTCAAACTGACATTGAGATTAAAGCCAGGGCAACACAAGGGATGAAGGCAGAGTTCTGGGAGCTACTGCTGCCTGAGAAGTACCCCAACCCCAGTAGATGTGCCATGAACTTAACAGCATTTTTTGGATCAACCTACCTGTGTGAGTCTGCTTTCTCTCACATGAAGAGATCATCAAGTCCAAGTACAGAACCACATTGACAGATGACCATCTTGTGGACTGCCTGAGGCTTGCAACCAGCTCCTACAACCCAGACTTTGAAAAAACTAGCTACCTCTTCCCAGTGCCAGCGTTCTCACTAAGAGACATTTAATAAAAAATAAAAAAACAAGATAAAGGAGAACTATCAGTGACTGTTGACAGACCTTTTTGTGGAATTGTTTTTTGATTGTATTCCATTTTGCAATGTGACAGCTCTGTTTACACATCATTCCTATTCCCTTTTAATTGTACATATATTTTTGTTTTGATTGTATTGTTCCACTTTTGCTTTGGCAATGTAAACACATGTTTTCTCATGCCCATTGAACTGAGTGTGTGTGTTGTCAGTGTGTATGCAAAGTGTGAAATAAACGTGAGAAGTTACAGTTACAGTCTTGTCATTCTTGTAATTCCTACACTACACTGTTACAATGATATATAAAATAGCATATTATATTATATACCCATTCAATATGCACATGACAGAAAATATTATATGCCATATAATATTTTCTGTCATGTGCATATTGAATGGGTAATACTATTACTACTAATACTAGCCTTATGCACCTTATGACACTGTGAATACTGTGAATATATTTTTCAGTGCATATTGAATGGGTAATACTATTACTACTAATACTAGCCTTATGCACCTTATGACACTGTGAATATATTTTTCAGTTAGTTAGTCAATTATATTATTTGTTTACACTGCTTGTGTTGTTTTTACTACCTGTACCCCCTTCCCCCATGCTGCTATTATGCCTGAATTTCCCCAAGGGGATCAATAAAGGAATATCTTATCTTATCTTAGCCGAGAGTAGGACAAATTTGGGCTGGTAGCTCTCGGCTAGGTGGCAAATTAAAAAGTAGATCTTGGTTCAAAAAAGGTTGGGCAGTGCACCCCTGTTCTAGACACTCCGGTGGCGAAGACATTATCGCTGTATTTCCTCGAAAATAGTGAGAGAGAAAACAAAGATATAATGTCAACTAGGCATGGGCGGTATGACAGTATTAAGGTATACCGGGGTATTTAGAGATACCGACGGTATTGAAAATCAATACCGTCAAAATCACAGATCCATTTCAGTTTATATTACAGTGAAACAGAGTTCAAGTTCAAGTTCAAGTTCTTTAATAGTTGTCATACAGAAGTACAGAATACTTTCATACAAAATGCTTCTTACTGTTACGCTCCAGAGACTGTGCTAGACAAGATAGTATCAAATAACATAATAACATAATATAGCATGAATTTAGAAGAAGAAAATGAGGTCACAGTGTTCGGTATAGACATATGTACAATGTTCTGAGTTACCATATAATATACAATACACAATACTATGCAGTGTACTAATGTACAGTACTATCTAGTGCAAAGCAGAAATGGGATGAGGTACAATTTTAGGTACAATTTACAGTAAGGTGTACGAGTTGTAGTGCAATCCTTCATCCATAAATATAAAGTGTGGGGAGTGGGTGCTACAGTGTGTTTGTTTAAAGTGGGTGTGTGCTATAAGTGTGTGGAGTGGGTGCTACAGTGTGTTTGTTTAAAGTGAGTGTGTGCGTGTGGATGTGTGTGCTATGTGCGTTTGGTGGTTGTTGTTGTGTAGTGTTCATTCATTGTTCGTTTAGCAGCCTGATGGCCTGGGGATAGAAGCTTCTTCTGAGTCTTTCTGTGCTCGCCTTGAGACTCCTGTATCGCTTGCCTGACCGCAGCAGTTCAAAGAGGCAGTTGTTCGGGTGACTGGAGTCTTTAATGATTCTCTTAGCCTTGCCCTTGCAACGCTTGTAGTAAATGTTCTGGAGGGTGGGGAGCCCCCCTCCAATTGTGCGTTCGGCTGAACGTGTCACTCTTTGTAGTCTGCTTTGGTCTTGTGCAGTGCTATTCCCAAACCAGGAGGTGATGTTGCCGGTCAAGATGCTCTCTATTGTACATGAGTAGAAGTTCTTAAGGATCTTCTGGCTGACTTGGAACTTCCTTAGGCGCCTGAGGAAGTAGAGGCGTTGTCGTGCCTTCTTCACAACACTGTTAATGTGTGTGGTCCATGTCAAGTCCTCGGATATGTAGGCTCCGAGGTACTTAAAGCTGTTGACTCTCTCAACCGGTGCCCCGTCGATGCTGAGGGGGCTGTAGTCCTTGACCCCCGACCTCCTGAAGTCCACAATCATCTCCTTTGTTTTGCTGACGTTCAGGGAGAGGCTGTTTTCCTGGCACCATCCCGCCAGGACCTTGACCTCTTCCAGGTAGGCCCTCTCGTCGTTGGCAGAGATCAGGCCCACCACCACTGTGTCGTCAGCAAATTTGACGATTGTATTGCTACTCCGCTGAGCCACACAGTCGTGTGTGTACAGGGAGTAGAGGAGGGGACTCAGAACACAGCCCTGGGGGGCCCCTATGTTGAGGGTGATGGATGAGGAGGTGCAGTTGCCTGCTCTCACCACCTGGGGTCTGCCAGTCAGGAAGTCCAAGACCCACTGGCAGAGGTCATAGCCCAAGCCCAGGTCCCTGAGCTTGGCTATGAGTATGGAGGGGACTATGGTATTGAATGCCGAGCTGTAGTCGATGAATAGCATTCTCACATAGTTCCCCTGCCTCTTGTCCAGGTGTGATGCTGCTGTGTGCAGCACATGGGATATGGCGTCCTCCGTGGACCTGTTGGGGCGGTATGCAAATTGCAGGGGGTCCATGTTGATGGGGAGGGAGGAGCAGATGTAGCCCTTTACTAGCTTCTCGAAGCACTTCATGGCTATGGAGGTGAGAGCTACAGGGCGGTAGTCGTTGAGGCAAGCAGGCTTGGATTTTTTGGGTACAGGGATAATAGTGGACTTCTTCAGGCAGGTGGGGATGACAGCCTGTTCTAAGGACAGGTTAAATATGTCAGTGAATACTGGGGCCAGTTGGTCGGCACAGACTTTTAGGACGCGGCCGGGGATGCCGTCTGGACCTGCTGCCTTCCTGATATTCACTTTTTTAAAGGTCCGTTTTAACAGTGGTTGGTTGTAGTGCACTGCACACACGCGCCAGCAGAGGGCGAGACCAGTCCTCGAGTCACTAGTGGAGCGAGGCAGCAAGCCGCAGAGCTGGTTGTCTATACACAGGAGGAGGAGGGAAAACCCCGCTTCACTGGAAATTAAATGAGAGTCGAGACACGCTTACCGTTGCTGCCTGGTGCTGCAGGCTAACTGGCTGTTCTGAGAGCTAACTATTGTGTATGTGTATCACAACGGTGGTCACGCTTTACGGTAATGTTGCGACAGTGCTGTGAAAATACCGTAAAACGTTGTGGTAACGAGAGTGTGTGTTGTTGTGGACTGGTGGAACAAGCAAATAAACGGTAAAACGTTACGTCGCAGTCCGGTGTGTTTTTGAATACACAATACTAACGTTACTAGTACTAGGGTGCTGCGGGGCTCCTGGCTACCATTCTGAGAGTTAACGTTAGTATTACTAGGATGCTGCGGGCTAGTGGCTCCATTCTGAGAGCTAATGATAGTAGCACTCGGATGCTGCGGGCTAACTGGCCATCTCCGCGATTTGTTTACTTGGTAACACGGGTTGCCACCCCCCCACCCCCCCGCTGATGAAAATGAAAGTCATACCGTTCAATACCGTACACCGGGGTATTATATAATCAAGGTATAACGGTATGAAAAAAGTGATACCGCCCAAGCCTAATGTCAACGCAGCTCCTTCTCTTCAATGTAGCTCCTTTCCAACAACTATTTCGGTCACTAAACTCAAGTGGTGTATACAGACACTTGCCGGTGGTGAAAATAGGGAAGGAGCTGTTAGTATGGCCACACCCCTGCTTATGTAGAGGAGCGGATGGGGGTGTGGCCAGGCGGATGGGTGTGTACATGTACATGTGGAGAAATGTATTCAGTATTTAGGCTGTTATGGGATATGTTCCACATAGAGCGCAGAGCGTAAGCTATAACGAAATATAACTAACGTTAGCTCAATGCATGATGTGGGGACATTGGAATGGAGTAAAATGCAATGGTCTGTCTGTCTGTCTGTCTGTCTGTCTGTCTGTCTGTCTGTCTGTCTGTCTGTCTGTCTGTCTGTCTGTCTGTCTGTCTGTCTGTCTGTCTGTCTGTCTGTCTGTCTGTCTGTCTGTCTGTCTGTCTGTCTGTCTGTCTGTCTGTCTGTCTGTCTGTCTGTCTGTCTGTCTGTCTGTCTGTCTGTCTGTCTGTCTGTCTGTCTGTCTGTCTGTCTGTCTGTCTGTCTGTCTGTCTGTCTGTCTGTCTGTCTGTCTGTCTGTCTGTCTGTCTGTCTGTCTGTCTGTCTGTCTGTCTGTCTGTCTGTCTGTCTGTCTGTCTGTCTGTCTGTCTGTCTGTCTGTCTGTCTGTCTGTCTGTCTGTCTGTCTGTCTGTCTGTCTGTCTGTCTGTCTGTCTGTCTGTCTGTCTGTCTGTCTGTCTGTCTGTCTGTCTGTCTGTCTGTCTGTCTGTCTGTCTGTCTGTCTGTCTGTCTGTCTGTCTGTCTGTCTGTCTGTCTGTCTGTCTGTCTGTCTGTCTGTCTGTCTGTCTGTCTGTCTGTCTGTCTGTCTGTCTGTCTGTCTGTCTGTCTGTCTGTCTGTCTGTCTGTCTGTCTGTCTGTCTGTCTGTCTGTCTGTCTGTCTGTCTGTCTGTCTGTCTGTCTGTCTGTCTGTCTGTCTGTCTGTCTGTCTGTCTGTCTGTCTGTCTGTCTGTCTGTCTAGATAGATAGATAGATAGATAGATAGATAGATAGATAGATAGATAGAGATAGAAAATTACAATATAAAATTGCACATTGTCCAATGGGGAAGGGCAGCCTGCAGCCCAGGTCATGAGAGAGAGACAGACAGACAGAGAGAGACAGACAGAGAAAGAGAGAGCTTGTAGAATACTCCACGTTGTTCTGCTGCTGCTGTGTGTGTAATGTGTGTGTGTTCAGACTCTATTCACCCATTGCATTGATGACGTTCAGTAGTTTAGTCACTCAACCAAATATTTTTTTATACATTTTTTTTGGGTGGGGGCTTTTTGTATTTTTCCACCCATCTTAATTTAGTCGTTATGCCAATTCCCTTCCTGGTCGTTGCATGCATTGTCCCATTGTTGGCCTCGGGAGGGTGTACAGGGCTCTATAAACATAAACAGGGCTCTACGCTAACTTTTTTCCCAAGGAGCACATGTGCTCCTAAATGAAAGAATGTAGGAGCACACAAATAAATTTAGGAGCACAGTGAAACATTTTCAAGTAACAGAGTTTATTAACAAACTATTTATTACATGCATATTATACTGTGCGTGCGTGTGCATACTAAGGAGCAAACATCTGTGCAATAGCACATATCACCAAAATCACACATTGGCCCATGCCTACCAGGCCATGTGAGCGGATCGGAGCGTGAGCGGCGCGGGGCGCGGAGCGGGCCGTTTTGACGTGAGCGAGGAGTGGGTTTTAAAATGAGTCGGCGCGACGTCCGGAGCGAGAGTTCTCCTCCGCTCCAATCCACTCCAGGCCGCTCAGTGGTTTAACACTGTTGATGTAATATATACATGCAGTACAATGCCAAAGCAACAGATGGCGATGTACAAACATGAAGGCCATTTTCAACCAATGAGAAGGGTTCAGGCTTCGTCACTGTAGAGACGCCCACCATAGATATCTATGACGCCCACACTCACTCCTGTTAAAAAAAGTATCGACGCCATTGTTGTTGACGTTAGCTTACATGCTAACGTTAATGGCAGCGACCATAGCATTGTGGCTCGGCTAGCCTATCATCGCTTAGTAGAGCTAGTGAATGGATAAACAACGTTATTTAACATTGCAGAATGGCTACAATTACAATGCGGCTCAATACAAACAATTGTTAAGGGGCCCAGGGGGTGTAGACTGTTGTAGTTTGAGCTCATTTACACCATGCTCCAAAAAAGAAAAAGAAAAACTGCCGAGCGATCTGGCGCGGGGAGCGGGGAGCGCTCGATTCAAGGTGAGTGGGGAGCGAGCGGAGAGCGACTTGGGGGCGGGGTCAACATGAGCGATTAGCGGAGCGGACCAAGCTTTTAAGAGCGAAGAGCGGATTTCTCGGCCGCGCCGATCCGCTCACGTGGCCTGATGCCTACTAGACGCAAAGGATATCGGTTGTCCAGCTGCTTTTGTATGTTGTAGTGTTGTCACGATCAGGGCTGTCTTAAATACTTTGAAGCTTCGTTCGATGGGCACGGGATTTGAACGGGAACATTTAGAATATATTAAAAAGAATAAATAAAAAAAATAACAATTTTCTTATTTTTATTTAAAAATAAATGTGTATCCCCCCTCCCACCTGCAAAATATTGCGCCTCCAATGCAACAAACGTCATACGCCTCATTAACTCTGCCTCTCTTTGTTAACTACAACAAGCAATGCTGTTTGTTACTTAAGATGAGGTCAGACTTGGCACTGGCAGATTTGTGTTCATTGTGCTGCTTTTATAGAGCCTCAAATGACGGCTTACAATATTTCATAAAAGCAAAGTGTTTAGTTTGTCTAAGATTTAAAAAGGTTTAAACTTTACAGCACTGACAATTCTCTATAGTATTTTTTATAGTGTCCCGACCCATATAAAAACATAATTGTTTGCTTTATAGACGAACGTTGCAACATAATTATGTAATGTTGAGAGCAGCCGACCAAGCAGCGCAGCTCCCGACTCATTATTAATTTAATTAATAATCCAATCCAATCCACTTTATTTATAGAACACATTTAAAAACAACAAAGTTGACCAAAGTGCTGTACAAGTCCCACAACATAAGATAAAAGAAATTAATAAAAAAATAATAATAATATATATATATTTTTTTTATCTTGAAGCTTAATTAATTTAGATTAAAATCGAATCTCTGCCCCGAAGTTTCGACGGCCAAAAAAAGCTTCGAAGGTCAGCCCTAGTCACGATACCAACATTTTGACTTCGATACAGATAGGAAAGGTAATGGAATATATTATTAGATGACAGAACATGTAAAATTCTTTAATAAAAAATTTTGTATCTACTTTTTCTCCCCCTTTTTCCCGTATTTTTTTCCTGGTCGTTGCACGCTTTTGCCCCCTACTGTCGGCCTGGGGAGGGAGAAGACTACCACATGCCTTCCTCCGATACATGTGGAGTCAGCCAGCCGCTTCTTTTCACCTGCCAGCGAGGACTCTCACTGGGTGAGTGTAACGCGTGGGAGGATCACACTATCTCCCCCAGATCCCTTCCCTGCTGAACAGGCGCCCCGACCGACCAGTAGGAGTTGCTGTTTACAACGACCAGGACACATACCCCACCGGCTTCCCACCCGCTAACACTGCCAATTGTGTTAGTAGGGACGACTGACCAAGCCGAAGGTACCGCTGACAGCTGGATTCGATCCCAGAGTCTCTGCGGTGGTAGGCGAGCGCTTAGTCCGCTGCGCTACCCAGCCGCGCCAAATTCTTTAATTAATTATAATTTAAACGCTATTGAAACGTAAATAATCAAAAATAATAAATTATTCTGTTACAGCTGCTGAGCTATATACTATAGCTACTGTCCATCAATATCTTCCTTTTGAATTAAATAGGTTCAAGAGAGCCCCCCCTTCCCTCACTATTGGATGCCTCTGGGCGTTCCCAGGGATAGCTTACAGTAGTTAGCGTTAGCAGGTTAGCTTAGTTAGAGTTAGCAGCTAACATTAGTTAAGGTTTTTAGCGCAACGTGGCCTGGACTTGGCCCTGCCGCCGCGCAGAGGCCGGCCCCCGGTCCTACCTCCCCTGCCACGCCGGGGCCATTCCCCCCTGCGACCCCTCAGACCCCCCGCCGCTCGTGAGCGTCTGGTCACTGACCCCCATCCTGCTCGGCAGGAGGATGTGATGGACGCTGTCACACCCCCTCCCGCACCTCCTGACTTTACCTACAGTCGTAGGGGCCGGGCCATACACCCTCCTCACCGTGAGGATTTTGTATATTGAGGTGAACACTGGGGGGGGGGCTGGTGTAGTGACTACATTATTGGTTACGTGTTCTCCTCTGAATGTGTTGTGTAGTGGGAGGGAATGAATGATCTGGCGCCACGGCCAGAGGGGACATCTATTGCGGTTGCACTCGCTGTTATTCATTCATTGATTCATGTACTCTTGTGTTCTTGTTTACTGACGTGGCTTTGTATAATAAACAAGCATTACGTTACCTCCGTTCATTCCTCTTTCCTCCGGCACTACAATACAGTGTTATTGTACATTGCTGTCTTACACTGTTATATGGATGGACTATAGATCGGAAATAGTGGTATAAGGTAGTAGTTGTTGTGAGTACAGTGTAAGACAGTAGAGATACGTATGGTACTATGGCAACAGAGGTCAGAACATATATTGAGTATACTGTAGTGTAGGCAACATAGTTCAGTTCAGTTCATACGGTATGTGGAGAGAGGTGTGTGTGAGAGAGAGAGAGAGAGAGAGAGAGAGAGAGAGAGAGAGAGAGAGAGAGAGAGAGAGAGAGAGATGATCATCAACAGAGCACACACACTTGACCCCCATTACTAACTTCTGCATCCTAGGCGACAGACCATACCGACAGAGTGCCCTATAGAGCTGCTGATCGCAGCAAAACAAATATTATTCTTGTTCTTAGCAGCGACGGATGGTTGGATTACTTGGATACGTATTGAAGGGTAGGGCATTGTGAAACACCGTGATCTCAAACGGGAGCATATCCCTATTGATCAATGGTGTAAGAATAAAGTCCAAAGGATCTTCTGGTTTAACAAACCTGCTTTGTGTTTCTTCATCTCACTTTCAGGCTGCAGAACGTTCAGCAGTTTACGGTGGCGATCAGTCTCTACTCTGAATACTCCTCCTTAGTCCATTAAAATACTTCAAATATCTCTTCAGCAGCTGCAGTTAGTCCGTTCTTTACACGATCTCTGCATACTGGATATTCTTTTTGATAATTATAGATGACCATTACTTAGCCCATTTAGCCATGGACAACGAGGTACAGTACTGTCAGTCAGTACACAAAGAGCGCGTGCCCTGACGTAATTTCCGCTGGAGCAGGGGCTGCGCAATGAGAACTAACCTTTGCCAGCAGAGGGCGCTCAAAGCGCAGTAAGTGTAAAAATGAATTGGTCAATGGCACGTCTACACAAAATCACTAGATAATACTATACAAATGTGATTTAGGAGGATATTCTTTCTTCTCTCTAAATGCATAATTCCATTGCAGTAGGAACTAGGAGTAATCCTACCTCCTACTAGGAATAATGCAATGGAATGGCCCTTGAAATCGGAATTCCAAGTAGAAAATAACCACCTTTCCAAGATGCAGTTATCTGATGCCATCATTTCAACATAGTCTACTCTACTCTATAAACTGTAAAACTGTAGAAAATGATTCAAGCTAGATTTGTATAGATTTTGTGCTCAGAAACCAGCCACACAAACACCAGCTCTATAACATATAACGATAGGTTATGTATATAACCTAGTTATATGAGTACTGGCTGAGCGTCCTGCCCTTCGCCATCGAGATATACCTCATCTCCAGTACCTACTGTACTTCATAAACGAACAAACAAATGCACCCAGCATCTGACCAGGCCCCGCCCCAGTGGCCTACTACAAGACACCGGGCGTGGCCACCACTCGCCCTTCCTCGGAAAACAGTTTCCATCAGAAAAGTTCCCCAAGGGACCTCAGGGCGCGCTAAGAGCAGGACGCTCAGCCAGTACTCATATAACTAGATTATATACATAACCTATCGTTATATAGTCGTACTGGCGAATCGCGTCCTGCTCTTCGCCATCGAGATATGGGGACAGAGCAGACGCGAGGACCGACAAATGCACCCCCTGAGGACCCGAAAGCCCACATCAGGGGGGAGGGGAGTCCCGTCACCCCTCCTTCCTAGCGAAGAGGGGGCGGCAGTCAACTCCACCCAAGTGCGAAAAAGAGGGAACTAGAAACCTCTAAACGCACAGCACAGGCAGGACCACGTGTGACACAACACCTTGTGGTCCACACCCACACATCCCTGCTAACCCACCGAAAGGTGGGAAGCAGGGGAGGTTCCAGACCTCAGAACCGCCTGGGAGACAGAACCCCCGGTCATGTCCATGAGGTAAAACCTTACGAAGGGACCCGGGGAGGACCCTGAGGCCGCAGCACAGATGTCCTCCACCGAGGCCCCTCCTAACGGGGCGGCAGAGGCCGCCACCCCACGAGTGGAGTGCGCCCTGACACCCCCAGGGGGGGGCCAGCCCAGCCAACGTGTAGCAAAGGGCAATGCCCTCGCACAACCAATGGGACAGGCGCTGTTTCGACAGTGCCTTACCAGCGCGAGAGCCACCGCAACAGACAAAAAGTTGATCGGTAGCCCTGAGGCACTGAGTACGGCTGAGGTAAATCCCCAAAGCCCGGACCGGACATGACAGGTGAAGGCTCGCCTCTAACTCACTAGCGTGAGGAGGCGGATGAACGCCTGAACCATAATATGACCAGAGACCCGTGCGAATGACCTCCTAGACCCCAATCAGTCTGGCTTCCGGACTGGCCACTCCACAGAAACGGCCCTCATTGCGGTCACAGAGGCACTTCACTTAGCAAAAGCGAAAGGCCTCTCCTCTGTCCTGATTCTCCTAGATCTATCTGCAGCCTTCGACACAGTCAACCATCAGATCCTCCTCGCGGCCCTCGCAGGAATGGGAGTGGCTGGATCTGCGCTGACATGGCTGACATCATACCTCAATGACCGCTCCTACCAAGTGTCATGGAGAGGGACTCTGTCGGCCACCCGCCCCCTCCGGACGGGTGTCCCCCAGGGCTCGGTCCTAGGACCCCTTCTCTTCTCCCTCTACACTAAATCACTGGGTAACATTATCACGTCTCATGGCTTCTCATATCATTGTTATGCCGATGATACTCAACTCTTCCTCTCCTTCCCTCCCTCAGATATCCACGTCTCTGAGCGGATCTCGGCCTGTCTGTCCGACATCTCCGCCTGGATGACGACCAACCACCTCAAACTGAACCTAAGCAAAACAGAATTGCTCCACCTGCCGGCCAAATCCTCCCCCCTGACCGACCTCTCCATCACAGTCGAGAATGCAGCTGTGACCGCGTCGCCGACCGCCAAGAACCTTGGTGTTGTCCTCGACGACCAGTTGAACTTCTCTGCTCACATCGCAGCGACAACCAGAACCTGCAGATTCCTCCTGAGCAACGTCAGAAGGATACGCCCCTTCCTGACAAAAGAAGCCACCCAACTCCTCGTCCAATCAACAGTCATCTCCCGCCTCGACTACTGCAACGCACTGCTAGCTGGCCTCCCGGCCACTGCCACCAAGCCTCTTCAACTCATTCAAAATGCAGCGGCCCGCCTGATCTCAAACCTACCGAAGTCGGCCCATGTCACCCCACTTCTTAGGGACCTGCACTGGCTCCCCATTGCTGCACGTATCCGCTTCAAGGCCCTCGACCTAGCATACCGTGCGGCAAAGGGAACCGCTCCCGCCTACCTCCGGTCAATGGTCTCTAACTACACACCCTCAAGACCCCTACGCTCTGCATCTTCTGGCCGCCTCAGATCTACTCCTATCCAAGCTCCCGGAGGGTCATCAAAGAGAAGCCGCCTATTCTCAGTCCTTGCCCCACAATGGTGGAATGAACTACCCATCCCAGTTAGGACAGCCGAATCCCGTCCAATCTTTCGCCGTCGACTAAAGACTCACTTCTTCAACCATTATCTGAAATGATAAAAAAATAAATAAAAATCTAACCCTGACTAACCTTAATGTCATGCACTTGTCCTAATAAACTAACCTACACTGTAACACGCAACACTTTGATGAACATTGTTACTCAGCTGATAGAGTTATACCCTTCTTGCTGTCTTGTCGCACAGAACTTGTAAGTCGCTTTGGATAAAAGCGTCAGCTAAATGACTAAATGTAAATGTAAATGTATAATATCCCTGGAGCGGAAAGAGCTCCGGATATTCTTTGGCACGAAGACTGGATTAGGCCTCAGAGTGGCACCGCTATCGAAACGAATAGACAGACACTCAGGCCGCACCGAGAGAGCACAGAGCTCACCCACGCGCTTAGCGGAGGTGATGGCCAGCAGGAACGCAGTCCCAAAGGCCTTGCTCAAGAGGCTCAAACGGGGCCTCGGACAACCGACCGAGGACCAATTGAAGATCCCAACTCGGAGCCAGAGAACGTTTCACCGGCTTAAGGTGCCGAGTGCCAAGCAATAAACGCTTCACAAGAGGGTGGCCTTACACCACTCTTGGAAAATACGCCACCTACCCGCGTAACCCGCGATAGTGGAGGGAGCATGCGCGTTCCGGATGGTACCAACCACAGAAGGATCCATCCTCTCCAGACTCACCCTCTCACCAGCCAAACCATCAGCGTCTGGCCCAGCACAGGGAACTAACACAGAGACCCGTGCGCTTGAGAGAGGGCCCGCGATGACCAAGGAACAGGCCATGACGGGGATACCAAGAGCTGGATCAGGACCAGGAACCACACAGCTGCGCCCCGGTCCGGCGCAATCAGGATCAAGGACCTGCGCTCCTCAACGTACCCGCCCCAACAACTGACCTAACAGATGTATGGGGGGAAAGAATCCCAGGCGGCACGGCATCGGTCCCAGACCTGCCTGACTATGTCCGGACGTAATCCCCACCCGTTAGGGTGAGGACCGCCCGCGACATCACACCTGTACCCACATTCACCCTGCCGGGGATGTGGAGAGCCCTCAGGCTACGCAGATGGAGAACGCCCATAGCCAGCCGCCCGCCGCCCGGTGCAGACGGGGGGAGCGTACTCCTCCCTGTCTGTCGATATACGACGCTGACGTCGTATTGTCCGTCCTGATCAAACACCGTTTGAGGACCAGAAGGACCGCCTTCAATACCAACACATTGAACGTAGCGCAGACCGGGCAGTATGGCTTGCCAGCTGCCCCCTACTGCGTCGGCCCGACGCGTCTCCAGCGAGGGAGGCGTCAGTGAAAAACGTGACGTGTGACAGCCTACTGCCCATAGACACCCCCCTGGTGAGGACCCCAGGCCCTCCCCACGTGGCGAGGTCCCCCAGTACTGACACGAGAACCATAGCCGCTTCCAATAGCCTCTCACCGGGTCTATTTCCATACTGGAAAAAAACCACCTCCGCAACCTCCTCCTGGGGTGAAGAAGAGGCCAAGAGGGACCACGGAATGAGCAGATGCCATCATACCGAGCAGGCGTATCACGGACAGCGCCATAACCGTCCTAGGACGGAACCTCCAGAGCGTGTCGACAACACGCTCTGAGAGGGATGCCCATAGCACTCCACCCGTTGACTGGGAAGAGGAGTACTCTACTTCCAGTCTACAGCAAACCCCAGGCTGGTAGGTAACCTGCCTGGTATGAGACCTGACGATGCACCTTGACCAACAAGGACCAGAACGTCGTCAGGGCAGAATACACTTCGTAACCCCTGACGATGCAGAGGCCCCAGTGCGGCCTCCACGCACTTGGTGAAGATGCAGGGACCCAGAGAAAAGCCGAACGGCAGCCTCTGGTACTCATACGCTAAACCCTGCAAAGGAAGCGTAGGTAAGCCCTAGGATGGAAGATCGAATACGCATACGCATCCTACAGGTCTATGGAGGAGAACCAGGCCCCCACCTGGTGTTCAACAGGTAAGAGACGATCCAAAAAATGCTGAACCTTCCCATCGGACAGGTCCAGCATGGGTCTGACACCCCCCCTCTCGATTTCTCGGGCACCAGAGAATACCGGGAGGAAAACGCCACGACGATGGCTTGCTTCGTCCACAGAGATTGGATCTCGTTGACCAGAGCTGTCACTGCTGGTGACCCTGACAATAGGGTCTGTACCAAACCCAAAAACGGGTGGGGTTGTGTAAACACAAGTCCCCGCCTCAGCGTTTTCTCCATCCACCTCGACATATGGTACTGCTGTAGCCATATGAGATGATACTCCCAACACACCCGCCGCCATTTGGCGCAGGTGCGCTAGGAACTGTAGATAGGCGGCCCGGTCCCACCCGCTGTGCGTAGCCAACCCTGGACCCGTGCGAGCAGAGCGTTCCGTGGAGTCAGGACATCTGACCCTGACACTACCCACGAGGCAATCGCACCCAAGGGGGAACCCCGACAGAAAGGGCCGGTTTGATACGGGGGAAGCTGACATCAGTCTAGTTGACAAAAGCTCCCCCACTGAACACCCCTCCAGAACATGCTGAGGAGTTGTTCTGCAGCCGGACATGCAAGGTGTGAGGCCCCCATGGGTTCCTACACACCGTAGCCCTGCAGTGATATTACTACCACCCAAATCACGCGCGCCTGCGAGACCACTGCCAATCTTTCAGGAGTGGGAGGCACCAACATGATACCCGGCCTGGCGAAGGCGAGGTCGGGGAAGCCCGCACTGTGTGCCTCAAAAAGGTCTCGAGCCCCCCTGCTGACAACACTTGTAGTTGACAGACGTAACACCAGGCTCAACCAACACAGCTTATGGTGTGGGAGCCGCTTGTGGCCTTGTGGCCACCTGTTGACAGCACAACATTCTCACGGACAGACCCAGGCTCAGCCATCAACTGGGTGTCAGCCCCTGTCCCCATGAGAAGCGAAACGTGGGGCCGCATGCGCTTCAACGAAGGCTCGCGGCCCGCAGCCAAAGGAAAACGATCAGAGCCCCTTTTCCGCTGGTGTTGGGGGAGGGAGTGATCGGGGAGCGGGCTGCTCGCGGCAGGACGGCGACGGCTTGTATATTCCAAGCCGAGCTCATCCAACATGGCCGATCCCTCGGCCGCCAAGGCTGTCGGCTTTGTGGACACCTGTTGACTCAACGCCCAGGATACCTCTGGCGGGGAAACATGGCCGCCTGTCGAGGGCCTCGCCATAGCCGCTGACGAGGCCATGCTCTCACCTCTGGCTGCACGGCGTGAGGCGGTGTGGGGCCTAGGACAAATACCGCCCGCGCTCCAGCAGAAGACCAATATCCCGCATATCATTCATATATTCACAAACAGCACACCAGCCCTAGACCTCAGCCCATTCACCCATGAAAAGGTAAACAAAGCCCCCCTGCAATACTCCCACAGTAAACACCGATTGACCGTCAGCATGAATAGTTAAGAGGAGGGAAGACTGTAGTGTAGACACATTCCCTCAGCGGGGAGACAAACATAAACAGTAGCCCAGCATAGCGTTAGCTGCGCGCTCCAGGGTAACGGGTAAAACAACAACGTTTACCCAGACATCCTGCCCCTGGCGCCGATACACAACTCTTGTTGTCTCCCGGGACAACTCGAGCAACATCACCAACGCCAGCATTGTCATGCCTAGTGACATCCCACAGCGGGGAACATTAGAACAGTGACACAGCTTTATAGCAGTAGTATTAGCAGCGCGCCCCAAGATCGCCTGGAAAACGTCCAACTTAGAGGGACGTTTACCCAGACATCCTGCCCCTGGCGCCGATACACAACTCGGTTGTCTAACAAAACAACAAGCAGCATTACTAACACCAGCGTTAATGCCTAGTGGCGCAGATCCTACCTGAGTGTGAGGTAGCTCGATAGCTACACATCACACGCCGTCCCTCTGTCTGCTGTCAACAAGACGAGGGAACCCCAGTACAGACTCGACACGGAGATGCATCGAAATGCATCCAGCTGCAAAGTTGCAGAACCCATACGAGCGCCGTCGGAACATGCAGAAGATTCCAGGGGTTGGCAAATCTCCGGCGAATACTCAACATTGCAATTTCTCTATACTTTTCATAACGCTAGTCCACAGGGTGCAAGCATTCGCCATGATGGAAACGAAATAGAGGAAGGGCGAGTGGTGGCCACGCCCGGTGTCTTGTAGTAGGCCACTGGGGCGGGGCCTGGTCAGATGCTGGGTGCATTTGTTTGTTCGTTTATGAAGTACAGTAGGTACTGGAGATGAGGTATATCTCGATGGCGAAGAGCAGGACGCGATTCGCCAGTACGACTATATAACAGTGGTTAGGTCAGAATGTCGGTACCAATCAGATCCAAGGTAGCAGATTCAGCCAGATTATTCAACATTTATTTCAGGTGATACATTTTTCTGAATCCCACAACGTCAATGTTATATTTCTGATGATGTTTCATGATACACCATGTTCATAATAAACACTGGTATTTGTTTATTATTGGTAATAATAATAATAAACTTTATTTGTATAGCACCTTTCATACAAGAATTGCAGCTCAAAGTGCTTCACAACAGAAAAAAGACACATAAAGTGCAGACATATAAAATCACAGTTTTTCACATTAGGATCTAACATCCCAACAGGCCACCTTGTTTATGGTTTGATTATATTGCAGTTTTAAAATAGGCAATAATAAAAAGAGTAAAATAGAATAGACAGAGTACAATAGTGCAATAGTGCAGTGCAATAAAATAGTTCTGAATTACTGAACAGTTTAAAACCGTCTTTACCTTCCCTGTTTGATATCCACAGTTTAAAGCCTGACAGTCTTCCTTCCTGTTTGATACCCACCCTTTGGACCTCCCTCTCAGGGCAAACCTCCCTCTCAGGACGCAGTTCCCTCTCTCAGGGTGCAGTTCTTGGCTTTGATCAAGTCGGCTTGAGATAGCAATGCATGGATCCGTTTTTAGCGTCCTTTTTATTTATAAATGGCCGTACCTTAGCTATGTTTCTAAGGTGGAAGAATTATGTTTTTGTCACCTTGTTGATGTGTGGTTTAAAGCTTAGGTCTGAGTCTATTATAACACCAAGACTTCGGGTTTGATCCAAGGAGTAAGTTGCCCCATATTGCTCTGTAACATTTCTCTTTTTGTGATAGGACCGACTATAGGATTTCAGTTTTGTCCTCATTTAATTTTAGGAAGTTGTTTGTCATTCATTTGTTTATTGCTAAGAGACAGGTGGAAATGGAGTTAATAGCTGTGGGATCATTTGGTTAGAATAGAATAGAATAGAATAGACTTTTAATTGTCATTGCACAGTATACAACGAAATTTCAGGGGAGCTCCCACAGACCGTAGTACATAATACATACATGAACACATAACACATAACACTGTACATAACAGAATATTTTAAATAATAAAGTGCATAATGGGTGGTAATCAGAGATTATCAAGTGCAGTGGTAAGTGCATGGTGCATGTGAGGGGACAGTCAATGAGTGTTTAACAGTCTAACTGCTTGGGGGAAAAAGCTGTTCTTAAATCGTGTACTCTTAGCATGTATTGACCGGTATCTCCTCCCTGAGGGAAGGAGCTGAAAGAGGTGATGTGCTGGGTGCGACTGGTTCAGCGGAGATGTACAATTGTGTGTCATCTGCGTAACTATGGAAACATACATTGTGTTTTCTAATGATGTCTCCAAGTGGCAGCGTGTATAGTGAGAATAATAAGGCAGCTCCCTTGTGGAACTTCAAAGTAAGTGTCAATGATCTCCAAGCCTGATGTAATATTTTCTCCCTTTGATATATGCTCTGAACCAGTTTAATACATAGTCAGAAAGACCAACTAACTTTTCTAGACGATTTATTAGGATATCATGGTCGATCGTGTCGAACGCTGCACTTAGATCTAATAGGACGAGAATTTAGACTTTGTTTCAAGTTTCAAGTTTCTTTAATAGTTGTCATACAGAAGTACAGTCTGAGGTCACTAATATTTTAGTAAGAGCAGTTTCAGTGCTGTGGTGCGTTCTGAAGCCTGATTGAAATACCTTCATGATGTTGTTCTTTTGAGAAAGGAGTTTATTTGCGTTGAGACAATTTTTTCAAGTATCTTGCTGATGAATGGGAGGTTCTACTGTCTAGTTTCGGTTTCTTTAGTAAGGGTCTTACGACAGCTGTTTTAAATGCATCTGGGAAAAGGCCTATCAGAAGCGATGTATTTATGCAATGTATTTATGACATGACTTGAAATACTCTAGAATATTTGCTTAAAAAATGCTGTGGGTATAGGGTCAATACAGGAAGTGGAGGAGTTACATTCCATGACAGTTTTGTAAAGCTCAGTTGCAAGCGAACCTATGGTTACTTTTTCGCAGGGTTTGCTGATGGTGTTCATGTTTGTATTGTAGTGCCGGAGGAAAAAGGAATAATCGTAGGCAACGTAATGCTTGTTTAATATACAAAGCAACGTCAGTCAATACAGAACAAGAGCACATGTAATTGCCAGAACAGTAATGATCACAACAACGAGTGTAACCGCAATAAACGTCCCCTCTGGCCGCGGGGCCAGATCAGTAGTTCCCTCCCACTACACAACACAGTAAGAGGAGAACACAAATCCATAATGTAGTCACTACACCAGCCCCCCCAGTGTTCACCTCAATATACGAAATCCTCACGGCGAGGAGGGCGTATGGCCCGGCCCCTACGATTGTAGGTAAAGTCAGGAGGTGCGGGAGGGGGCGTGACATCGTCCGTCACATCCTCCTGCTGAGCAGGATGGGGGGCAGTGACCAGACGCTCGCGAGCTGCGGGGGGTCTGAGGGGTCGGAGGGGAGAATGGCCACGGCGTGGCAGGGGAGGTAGGACCGGGGGCCGGCCTCTGTGCGGCGGCAGGGCCAAGTCCAGGGGCAGTTCAAGGTCCACGGACACACACTCAGGCCTACCCCCCACGTCGACCACGAAGTTCTTGGCCCTGGCCTCGATGACGCGGAAGGGCCCGTCATAAGGAGGACGTAGCGGAGTCCTGTGGCCATCGTGGCAGATGAAAACGAACTTCACCGAGTGCAGCTCCGGGGGCATCCTCGAAGTAGGGACACCATGCTGCGTAGTCGGGACCGGGACGAAGTTCCTGGCGCTGTCTAGCAGCGAGGCGCGCTGAGCAGCGGCAGACCAGGGCTCTGTCGACCGGGAAATGAAGTCACCGGGGACCCGTAGCGGCTGTCCAAACACCAGCTCGGCCGACGACGACTGGAGGTCCTCCTTAGGTGCCGTCCTGAGCCCCAGCATGACCCACGGGAGCTTGTCAAGCCAGTCGCCGTCCTGAGGCTGGCTCAAAGGGCGGTGTTGGAAATTCCCCACTATTTTGCCATACTGCGTTTTATTATTTCTATTCAGGCATTACTTTGGACAGCCCAGGGGGTATTCTTGTTCCTAGTCAGGCATCTCTCCAGACAGCCTAAGGGTCCTTAGTCTGGTAATTAAATACAGGTGGTGAATTGCCGGCACCTGTGTTTCCATTTGCAGACTGAGAGTGCGTCCTTGAGGAAGTAAGTTATCACCAGCCTCCAAAATGTAATGCCTGTGGTTTATGCTAGGTAAATGTCATATGTAGCCTGCATTGTGTGTTGTTGGGGCGCTGTGATTTATGTGTATGATTATGGCTTGGGGTTTGCTGCTTTGTGTTGTGTTTGGTCCGTGCCGCTAATTGAGCTAATGCTAGCCAGCTGGCTATGCTACGTATATGGCATATTTCCATTGGCATGTCAGCACTGGCGCTGGCTCGGTTGGCCGCATGGGCCGGGCATGGCACGGGGTAGCGACTAGCCGTGGTCATGCATATGGGTCACCTAGCGGCCTAATGCAGGCAGTGGATAGTGCATGATGCATATGACCTTTACCTCTGCTAATTATGTATTATGTATTATGTTATTATATGTTATATGTTATATGAAATTATTATTATAATGTTTTGTTTCTGCTTATGTTGTTACGAAGGATCAGATTAAACCGAATATATATATTTATTTATGGATATATATTGAATAGTATTTGTATATCGTTTGATATCCCTTGTATATTCCTTGTACATATACACGGAATATCCCTTTAGCCTACTATAGCCCATAATAGTTCATTCTCTTATTGGACAAGGACCTGGCGCCAGGGGACAAGCCCCTTGGAGCCAAGTTCAATGGTACCGACGAGACATGTCCTTACTAGCCCCGGCTCCGCGCAGGAATACGGCTACCGAAAGGAGAGTGGCACTATTTGTTCACCGTGCATATAAATATGGCGCAAGTAAATGTAGAAGTTCTCTTATCCCTTAGTCCTTTACCCTTCTACCCAACTAAGTAACAGAACGTGAAGCCTCACCCACGATACCGCGTGCGGTGTAGTATGGCCTGTTTGGCCTTAGAATAGCATCGAGACCTCGTGCGAATTAATAGCTGAATTGTCAGAGTTTGGTACTGTACCGTCGAGTGCGACGTATTTCTATTAAGTAATAATAGTCTATCGTGTATGGTGCATCGTGCGGTTAGAGTTCTAAAGTGACCAGCATCTCCAACGCTTCCTCGTGTTATCTAGAGTCTTATCCAGGCTGGGGCCGACCACACATGGCGCTTTCTTCCGAGGAGATCTAGACGAGGACCGAGGGACATGTACACTGGATTACCTACCCGACGACTGCTGAGCCCTATGCGGCTGGAATATATTTGCTTTGGTACTGTGATTTGTGGAGCGGATAATCGCCGACGCCTGTGAGTGTTGGATTTACCCCCGAGAGGAGTCAAGTTGAGTCGGCGCTCAGAGACTGAGGTCGCCTAGCTTCTTCTTCACTGTGGAGCTACAGCCTACAAGAGAACCAAGGTGTATTCATCTGCGGATCAAGAGTCTACTGCACTGTCTTCTGTACTTGAAGTCTCCCTAGATATCGTTGACCAGACGGTCTACTACCGACGGCTCTCCTACCCCCCCTACCGGCCTACAACCGGGAGGACCCCTTCCAGAATATCCTGCTATATCATTAAGAGTACCATAGATCTAATTCCCTAAGAGCCAGGTTGTATACTTGCTTCCTGCGTAACCAGAGATTGGACATTCAGTGTTAATTTGCCTACGAGTACTCATTTGCCTTACAAGTGCATTCAAATCATAAATGTAATAGTAACTATTATATGTACCTTTTGCTATATATTAAATATTTGATTATTACCTTTGTGTGGACCCGATTTCATTGTGGGAAAGTGTTCATCATATTTAGATATCGTGTACTGTATGGCCAGTAGTTAAAGTACATAAAGCGGTAGTGGTTTAATGATACCATACTTATCAATACAGTCAGGGAATTGTACCCCTCAGTTACAATTGGTCCTTCGAGCCGGAGGGTAATTAGTGTAATATTAATATAGTGGTATTAATATTGAAATGGCCTATGATGAACACTCCACGAAACGGTCCTCCTAAAGTAGAACGCCCGCAGCGTAGACGACAGCCACCTCAGTACTTAGAGGATTACGCTGCCAGTATACTACCTAGTCTTCTACAAACGGTAAACGCGGTAAAAGTAGAAAGTAAAATTATGTCCGACCCTATCAACCAGGATACCCCGACCACAGAGGCCCTAGTGGGTTCTAATGTAACTGACCAAGCTCACGGTGGGGACCAGGAGGGAACTGACACGACTTTACCCCCCGCCAAGACCGAAGAAGTAGTCCCCCAAGAGCTCCGGGAGGAAGACAACCCTCCAGAGATGGAACTCTGCACGGAACAAGATGAGGAGAGCGCCGAGGAGATAGAACTCCAGGACTCCCCGCAGGGGAACGCATCCCCAACGGGTACTGCCAGGAGCGGCTCACCTCAACCAGCGTCTTCCCCCAGCGAGGCGGAGAGGATGCTGGCACAGGCGTTCCTCGCCAGCCTAGCAGCCGCTACGGAGCGCGATCGACTCCAAGCACAGACGCTTAGCGAGCGCGAACATTCTACCATTGAAAGAGAACGCCTCCAAGCGCAGCAACGGAGCGAAGAAGAGCGCATACGTCTGGAGCTGAGACGCCTTCAGACGGAAGAGAATATGGTAAGAGACCACGCCGAAGCCCAGCGCGCCGCCGCCGAAGCCCAGCGCGCCGCTGCCGGTGCCCAAAGAGAAGCAGAGCGAGACATCGCTCTCATCCAGCGCGAAGCCGAGTGCGACAGACTACAAGCCGAGCGCGACAGACTACAAGCGCAGCTAGTGGAGCAGCTGATCGCCAGGGCAACACCCCCTCCCTCCACAAGGGGTTCCAGGGCCTCGTCAAGACACGGGTCAAGGGCACCCTCCCCTAACCGATTAAGCGACCCTGAGCCCGACCACCAGAGAGAGCCTACACCCCCTTCCGAACTCCTTCCCCGACCGGTCCAAGTGAGACCCAGCTACAAGGAAGGAACGGCAGACACCGCGGAGAGGCTAAATAGACGACTACAGGATCTAGAAGACCTGGCAGAGGAAGAAGAGGGAGAAGAGGAGAGTCAAGCCCGACAGCAGCACATTACTCCACAGGACCAGGAGGTCCAGTACAGCCCAGGCTATACCCCCGCGGCTCTGCTCTACAGACCCCCGACTCTATTCACGGGTGAGCATGACGCACGACCAGTCCCGAGGAATAGTACCTGGACCAGCGGGCCATGGTACCCTGCCGGTACCAGCCCACCGAGAGGCGTAAGAGGAGACTCGCCCAGGAGGCCTCTCTTCCAACGCTCACCGATGTGCCAGCCATCCACGGCGTCATACATTGGCACACCGACGTTTCCAGACTTCACCCATGAGAACCGAGCACAGTACACGGAGCTACGGATGTGCTTAGAGACAATGATGGTGGATGTAGCTGATGAACGCCACAAGTATGCTATCCTATTGAAGCACCTGAAAGTGCCCAGAGCGCACAACATAGCGCTGGCCTATGCCACCTCTACTACCCCATACACAGCGGCTCTAGCAGCACTAGACCAAAGATATGGACGTATATGGGATTACGTAATACAAGAGATAAGGCATATTGACCGCCTACCCCCAGCAACAGACAATCGCTCACTAGACGACCTGTCTATCAAAGTACAATCCCTGGTAGGGATGCTGGGGGCGCAACGAGAAAAGGGTATGCACGAACTATACGCAAACTCGAACGTCGAGAGGATTTTAGAGAAGCTGCCGCCCGCCCGACAGGAGCGCTTCAGGCGGCAAAGAGACCACCGTGATCCTAACGGTCCCGAGCCATCCCTCCTAGACCTAGCCGACTTCCTGGCGAGAGAAGTCAGCAGCCTACGGCTGGATACGTTCGTGCGGAGCACACCAAGCTCCAGAGAGGGACCTAGGAGAGCAAACGATGGCCGAAGATCGGTGACTGTCATGCACCAATCAGAATCAGTACCGAGCAGCAAGAACCACAGTACCCCCTCGATGAAAGAGAAGTGGAAGATGGTGTGCCCGTACTGCGAGAAGGAACACTGGTTGTCACAATGTGACCTGTTCAAGAAGATGACCGCTGAAGAAGTGAGTCACTGGATAAAGTCCAACAGGCGCTGTTACCGATGTGCGCGCAGTCACATGGCAGCCGAGTGCCGCCTCAAGAAGAGGTGTAGTCGGTGTGACGGAGCCCACCTAGATGTCCTACACGACAGTAACAGAAGAAAGCCTGCACCATCCAGCAGCACAAAGGCAAGTGTTATGTACATTGACCCCGCTAGCAGCAGCGGCGCCCAGGTGCTCTTAAAGGTGGTCCGCGTAACACTGAGTTACCAAGATAAGGTCATGGACACTTACGCCGTCCTTGATGACGGGTCAGAGAAGACCCTTCTCCTCGCGTCCGCTGCGGCCCAGCTGGGGCTGCGGGGGAGCGAGAACCAGATGACGATTCGGACAATAAGAAGAGATCTAAAGACGATAAAGGGCGAGAATGTCTCCTTCACTATCGCAGCAAGCGGGCAGCCCGAGAGACGGTATAGGATTACTAATGCTTTCACCAGCCAAGAAATAGGACTATCGCAGTACACCTACCCCATCGCCAAGCTGATGGATAAATATGTACACCTGCGTCAACTACCTATCCCGCTCATAGACGGTGCCACCCCGACCCTGCTGATAGGCTCCGACCATGCAGACCTCATAGTCCCGATAGACCGGGTCCATACAGGACCCAGAGGTTGTCCTGCAGCAGTCGAGACCCGCCTAGGATGGACATTACAAGGCCCCCTCGCCAAGTCTCTTAACCGAACAGCAGCCACTAGCTGCCTCCACTCCAGAGTGACAGAAGAAGACACCACTCTCCTGCAGCATGTCGAGAGGCTATGGACACTAGAGACAATGCCCTTTAAGAACGAAAAGAAAGACATTCGTTCTAAGGAAGATATTTACGCTATAGCCCTCCTCGAGCAAGGGACAAAGAGAGTCACAGTCAACGGAGTGATGAGATACGCAACTCCACTCCTGAGGCGAGAGGGAATGCCCACCTTTCACGCCACAAAAGAGGCGACGGAGCGGTATCTATTGAACACAGAGCGGCGCCTAGCAAAGGACCCCGCTCAAGAGGCTGTGTACCGCGCTGAGATTAACAAGCTAATCACAGCGGGACACATAAAGAAAATTGATTGGCGACGTCGTGCGCTGCTCCGCGCCTCCCTGATCAAAGACGGCTTTGATCTCCGGCAGCGGGCCAGCAGCGACCCCCCAGTATTGCGCAGCCTCAACGCAGAGGACCCAGCAGCAGATGAAGAGGTCCGACAAAGTGTGACAAATAGTTTCTACGTGGACAACTGTTTACAAAGCGTCTCGACGCCAGAAGAAGCCGAGGCTCTCCTACTCAAGCTCCGCGCCTCCCTGATCAAAGGCGGCTTTGATCTCAGGCAGTGGGCCAGCAGCGACCCGCAAGTATTGCGCAGCCTCTCCCCCGAGGACAAGGCAGCGAGCAGCGACACCTGGATGGCGACCATCCCAGGAGAAGCCCAAGAAATGACACTAGGACTAGTCTGGCGCTTCAAAACAGACTCGCTCCATTATAGACACAAACCCCTGACCAAGGAGCAGGGAAGGTCGACGGCAATACCGACCACCAGACGGAGTGTATACAGAACACTCGCCAGACAATATGACCCGTTGGGATGTATTCTACCTTACACCACCAGGGCAAAGATGATTGTAAGAGCGCTATGGGACAAGGACCAGGGCTGGGACGATCCCATACCCGAACACCTTGCATCCACATGGAGAGAGTGGGAGACGGAACTCCGCTCACTCCCAGGTGTTAATATACGCCGCAGCTACTTCCCACCCACAGTGAGGCCAGAGACATGCAAGATCGACCTGCACGTATTCAGCGACGCCTCCGAAGTAGCCTACGGTTCAGTGGCCTACTTGCGTGCCCGAGAGGAGGGAGGAGAAATACATACTGCTTTCATCCTGGCTCGCTCAAAAATAGCCCCACGAAAGCAACAATCTATCCCGCGTCTAGAGCTCTGCGCAGCCCTAGCAGGAGCGCAGCTCGCCACGTTAATCCACGTGAACTCACCATCCCGGTGCAAAGAACAATCTTGTGGTCAGACTCCACGACCGTACTCACATGGATCCGGTCTGATTCGTGCAGATACAAGGTCTTCGTGGGAGTCAGAGTCACCGAGATTCAAGAGTTAACAGAAGTAGCGAGCTGGAGGTATGTGGACACCAAACACAACCCAGCTGACGTCATCACCCGGGGAATGTCCCTGGATGACCTCACCCGTCACAACCTCTACAGTGACGGACCAGAGTTTCTCAAGCTCCCCGAAGAAGAGTGGCCTACACCCACCCCACGGGAGGCGAGTAAAGAGGAGGCCGAAAACAAGAAACCTATGTTCTGTGGATTGAACACACACGTCTCCACAGACCCCGACATAGACGATTGCCTCACCCTACAGAGTGCGCAGCTAAAGACATTTCTGTGGCACCACCCAGAGGTTCAGCCCACGACTGACATTTCAGCAGCTGACTACGAAGAAGCAGAACTTCTTCTACTACAACGAGCCCAGAGAGACTCGTTCCCCGATGAGCTAGCCTGTCTACAGGGAGCAAAGCCCGTCCCATCAGACAGCAGACTGCTCCACCTAGCCCCCGAGAGCGACGCCCATAGTCTCATCAGAGTGGGTGGTCGTCTGCGGAGAGCCCCAGACTTACCGGATGACGTCAAGTACCCGATAGTCTTGAACAGCCGACACAAGGTCACAGAGCTGATCATAAAGAAATACGACGAGGATGTGCACCACGCAGGGGCAGAGAGAGTCTTCGCGGAGATCAGACGTCGTTATTGGATACTGCAAGGGAGAGAAGCAGTGCGGCGCTTCCAGCAAACCTGTCTAGACTGTCGTAAGTGGCGAGCCCAGCCCAGTATACCCCGGATGGCTGACCTACCTCCCTGTCGCCTCCGACTCGGCGACAAGCCTTTTCACTCCACCGGTATGGACTGTTTCGGCCCGCTGTATATAAAGAAAGGAAGAGGAACCGAGAAGCGGTGGGGTATTGTATTCAAATGCATGACCACCAGAGCGATACATATCGAACTCCTCCCAACCATGAGCACAGACTCATTCCTTATGGCCTTCCGAAGATTCACATCACGGAAAGGAAAACCGTCTACATTGTTGTCTGATCACGGGACAAACTTCAAATGCGGAGAAAGAGAGCTGAGAGAGAGCTTCCAAGCTATGGGCCCAGAACTTAAGACCCACCTCGCTCCATCCCAGATTGACTTCCAGTTTAATCCCCCGAACGCACCTCACTTCGGTGGAACTTGGGAACGAGAAGTACGTTCCATAAAGACAGCCCTGTACGCCGTGCTTGGGTCCCAGACCGTGGCGGAAGAAGTCTTAATGACAGTCCTCACGGAGATCGAGGGAGTATTGAACTCAAAGCCCCTCGGTTACGTCTCAAGTGATGTAGCAGATGTCGACCCAGTCACCCCCAACACACTCTTGATGGGGCGGCTGGACCCCACGCTACCACAGACAATGTACAGGCCTGAAGAAGCGAACGGCCGAAGAATGTGGAGGTACAGTCAAGTACTGGCTGACAAGTTTTGGAACAGCTTCCTACTCCACTACCTGCCGTCTCTACAGACCCGCCAGAAGTGGGTGAAAGAGAGAGACAATTTGACAGAAGGAACAGTCGTCATGATTATCGACCAGTCACTACCCCGAGCTATGTGGCCGGCTGGCCGCGTAAGCAAAGTGATCACCGGTGCCGATGGAAAGGTCCGAGCAGCTGAAGTGCTCGTCCAAGGGCGGACCTACACCCGACCCGTGGCGAGGCTAATAGAACTGCCGAGGCTCCCTGATACTATCGATGACGACCATGACCCCATGACTTTGTGAACTGACTGACCCTCACAGCGGACATTGAGTAGTGGACAGTGCGATTAATCTGTCTCTGCTTAGCTAATTAGGTGGGACTAATTAGGGGGCGGCTGTTACGAAGGATCAGATTAAACCGAATATATATATTTATTTATGGATATATATTGAATAGTATTTGTATATCGTTTGATATCCCTTGTATATTCCTTGTACATATACACGGAATATCCCTTTAGCCTACTATAGCCCATAATAGTTCATTCTCTTATTGGACAAGGACCTGGCGCCAGGGGACAAGCCCCTTGGAGCCAAGTTCAATGGTACCGACGAGACATGTCCTTACTAGCCCCGGCTCCGCGCAGGAATACGGCTACCGAAAGGAGAGTGGCACTATTTGTTCACCGTGCATATAAATATGGCGCAAGTAAATGTAGAAGTTCTCTTATCCCTTAGTCCTTTACCCTTCTACCCAACTAAGTAACAGAACGTGAAGCCTCACCCACGATACCGCGTGCGGTGTAGTATGGCCTGTTTGGCCTTAGAATAGCATCGAGACCTCGTGCGAATTAATAGCTGAATTGTCAGAGTTTGGTACTGTACCGTCGAGTGCGACGTATTTCTATTAAGTAATAATAGTCTATCGTGTATGGTGCATCGTGCGGTTAGAGTTCTAAAGTGACCAGCATCTCCAACGCTTCCTCGTGTTATCTAGAGTCTTATCCAGGCTGGGGCCGACCACACATGGCGCTTTCTTCCGAGGAGATCTAGACGAGGACCGAGGGACATGTACACTGGATTACCTACCCGACGACTGCTGAGCCCTATGCGGCTGGAATATATTTGCTTTGGTACTGTGATTTGTGGAGCGGATAATCGCCGACGCCTGTGAGTGTTGGATTTACCCCCGAGAGGAGTCAAGTTGAGTCGGCGCTCAGAGACTGAGGTCGCCTAGCTTCTTCTTCACTGTGGAGCTACAGCCTACAAGAGAACCAAGGTGTATTCATCTGCGGATCAAGAGTCTACTGCACTGTCTTCTGTACTTGAAGTCTCCCTAGATATCGTTGACCAGACGGTCTACTACCGACGGCTCTCCTACCCCCCCTACCGGCCTACAACCGGGAGGACCCCTTCCAGAATATCCTGCTATATCATTAAGAGTACCATAGATCTAATTCCCTAAGAGCCAGGTTGTATACTTGCTTCCTGCGTAACCAGAGATTGGACATTCAGTGTTGATTTGCCTACGAGTACTCATTTGCCTTACAAGTGCATTCAAATCATAAATGTAATAGTAACTATTATATGTACCTTTTGCTATATATTAAATATTTGATTATTACCTTTGTGTGGACCCGATTTCATTGTGGGAAAGTGTTCATCATATTTAGATATTGTGTACTGTATGGCCAGTAGTTAAAGTACATAAAGCGGTAGTGGTTTAATGATACCATACTTATCAATACAGTCAGGGAATTGTACCCCTCAGTTACATATGTGTTACAGAAAACCACTCTGAAACACCACCATTTTGAGAGATCTCACTCAACAACAGAATTCTAAATAAAAATACAAAAGGACTGTTCTCTTGACTCTTGTGTTCTCTCTCTGACCAGGGTACGCTGTTGTGGATGAAGTGGCTCTAGCAAACATTGCAAACAACATTATATCTTCAATATTGATCCTTCGAGCCAGAGAACTTCACCCACAACAGCGCCATGGACACACAGAGAACAGCAGCAGATGAAAATGGAAGACAAGGAGGAGGAAGGCTGTGACAGCTTCCAGCACACCTGCAAGGCTATCTGGTTAGCTTACCACAGTCCCTCATGCCTAATACTACTATGTGAGAATGCTGTTCATCGACTACAGCTCAGCATTCAATACCATAGTCCCCTCCAAACTCATAGCCAAGCTCAGGGACCTGGGCTTGAACTATGACCTGTGCCAGTGGGTCCTGGACTTCCTGACGGGCAGACCCCAGGTGGTAAGAGCCGGCAACTGCACCTCCTCATCCATCACGCTCAACATAGGGGCCCCCCAGGGCTGTGTTCAGAGCCCCCTCCTCTACTCCCTGTACACACATGACTGCGTAGCACAGCGGAACAACAACACCATCATCAAATTTGCTGATGACACAGTAGTGGTGGGCCTGATCTCTGCCAACGACGAAAGGGCCTACCTGGAAGAGGTAGAGAACCTGTCACAGTGGTGTCAGGAGAACTGCCTCTCCCTGAACGTCAGCAAAACAAAAGAGATGATTGTGGACTTCAGGAGGTCGGGGGTCAAGGACTACAGCCCCCTCAGCATCGACGGGGCACCAGTTGAGAGAGTGAACAGTTTCAAGTACCTCGGAGCCCACATATCCGAGGACTTGACATGGACCACACACATTGACAGTGTTGTGAAGAAGGCACGACAACGCCTCTACTTCCTCAGGCGCCTAAGGAAGTTCCAAGTCAGTCAGAAGATCCTTAGGAACTTCTACTCATGTACAATAGAGAGCATCCTGACCGGCAACATCACCTCCTGGTTTGGGAATAGCACTGCACAAGACCGTAGCAGACTACAAAGAGTGACACGTTCAGCCGAACGCACAATTAGAGGGGGGCTTCCCACCCTCCAGAACATTTACAACAAGCGGTGCAAGGGGAAGGCTAAGAGAATTATTAAGGACTCGAGCCACCCGAACAACTGCCTCTTTGAACTGCTGCCGTCAGGCAAGCGATACCGGAGTCTTATGGCGAGCACAGAAAGACTCAGAAGGAGCTTCTATCCCCAGGCCATCAGGCTGCTAAACGAACAATAATCGCTAAACGAACAATAATCACTATGCAACAACCATCAAATGCACACAGCACACACACCCACACGCACACACTCACTCAAACAAACAACACACTGCAGCACCCACTCTCCACACTTTAGATCACACAAACACACTTACACTTTATATTTATTGATAAAGGATTTGCACTACAACTCGTACACCTACTGTGAATTGTACCTAAACTGCACCTCGTCCATTTATGCCTTGCACTATATAGCATTGTATATTAGTACACTGCACAGTATTGTATATTGTATGGTAACTACGTCTACGAACATTGTACATATGTCTAAACTGAACACTGTGACCTCTTTTTTTACTTCTAATTTTTACTATGTTTTTATTTCATACTTATCTTGTCATGCACAGTCTCTGGAGCGCAACAGTAAGAAGCATTTTGTACAAAAGTATTCTGTACTTCTGTATGACAACTATTAAAGAAACTTGAAACTTGAAGAAACTTGAACTACTGCACCGCCTCTACCAGACTACAGCGAATGTGCCACCGCACAGCAGCTGCGGTCACTCAGCCTGCAGACCGAGTTTGCAGCTACAGGTGACCAGCTCCACACTGCACTCGGGCCCCCTCCCTGCCTCTCATTGCCAGGAGCAGTCGATCAGACGCGACACTGGGACCTATCACCGTATGCTAACACCCGGCCTGACCAGCGGGAAGTGTGTGTGGGGCTCACATCGCCATCCCCATCAGAGCAGAGCCACCACAGTCGGAGCCTAACAGGTGGCACCTCCGACGCAAGAGGACCTTGTTCTACCATGCCCCTACGCCTTCCACCACCATTGTCACATCATAGTCTGGGCGTCCCACCCAACCGCTCACCATGGTCGAGCTCGCTGCCACTAATACCTCTGCTGTGCCCAACAACTGCAACGTTACAGTCTCAAGCCACAACCTGTACACCGGGCCAAAGGCAGCAAGCCTACATGTTGACTCAGTCTCTACCGCCGACAGTAACTGTTCAGGGCAGCTCCGAGGCCCCCAGCCCCCACCGCAATGAGTCTGGTCATGCCACAGTCTGACTTCCAGGTGATGCAAGCAGTGGGTCACGTGGGCCAGCAAATGCCAACTGTACCAAATTACCAGCCTACCTACCGGTCAAACCAGCCTGTGTCATCGATTGTGGAGAGCAGGCATGGCAGCACACCAGCGGCCGCACAGACCCGGTATGAGTTTACGCCAATGAGATCTGCATATCAATATACCACAGCTACGCCTGCACAGCCTAACTATCAACTCCAGACTGCAACAGCGCTCTACCCTGCACAACGGTTACCCACTGCAGCTGCCCTCCAGCCAGTGGGCCAACATACAGCAGGTGCACCTCAGCAGTCTACCCATCAACTACCCTCCTGGACAGCGGCATCTTCACCATACACAACCGCTGTCGCAGCAGCGAGGGCATATCAGCCTCCACAAGTCATCCCTGCTCAGCAAGTGCATCAATCGCTGCCGCACCAACTGAGCCACCATCCACAACCAGTGTATCAGCCTCAGCCTGCTCCATCGACTCAGCCAGCCTATCAGCTGGTGCATCCAACACCCGGTCCAGCACCCTATTATTCTGTAGCAGTTCCACCGGTCCAGTATGTCTGTCAGCCCCAGTATACATCACTACAGGATCCATACACTCTCCAGCCTCCCAGGCAGCCAGTCCCTGTACCTAAACTGCCTAACCTGGTCCATGACAGTGAGAGAGAATTCACAGACCTTAAGATGGCGCTGGACCACCTACTCGATGCCCACACTGAACGTTCTGAGCACTACAAGTACCATGTACTTATGGAGCAGCTGGTTCTAGATGAGGCTAAGCTGATAGCCCAGTCCTGCAGGCATTATGTGAAACCCTACACCACCGCCATGCAGGCCTTGCAGCGGCAATATGGACAGCCATATCAGCTTGCACAAAGCGAGATTGTCGCAATACTGAACGCTCCTGATCTCAAAGCAGGAGATACCAAAGCCTTCCAGAGCTTCGCCCTTAGCATCGACTTGCTAGTGGGAATGCTGACATCGCTGGAAGGACCTAACGGGATGGAAGTCATGTGGACCGGCCATGTGGACCGGCTCCTGTGTAAGCTCCCTACGCAAGTGAGAGACGGCTTTGTGGAGCACCTACAGGCTCGAGGTCGCCTCGACACGACCAGCCTAAACCTGTACGACCTTCGAGACCTCGCCGACTGGCTCAGGGTAAAGGCCGAAGCTCAAAGACTGTCAGAGAGAATGGCACAGTGCCATCGGATGGAAGGGACACAGTTCCCTAAGAGAGACAAGCAAGTTCCCCCACCCAGACCTTGCAACCAGCTTTCCTCCGTTTATCATGGTTCCGACAAGACAGCCGTCAGCCTGCTGAGACATCTCGATCAGAAGCCAAGAAGCAGAAGTTCAAGAGGATGTGTCTCTTCTGTAGGAGTGCCGAGTACTACCTATCGCAGTGTCCAGACATTGTCCAATGCTCGCCAGGAAAGGTTGATGAGTGGATAGCAAATGGCAAACGTTGTCGTCATTGCGGTCGTACCAGCCACGAGCAAGATGCCTGCACCTTGAGGAAAGCATGCAGTGAGTGCCAGGAGGTCCACCTCAGAGTTCTCCATGCTATTGCCAAGCCAGGCCCCCGCTTCTACCTCATCACACCGAAGGAGGGCGCCTCGCTCTCCAACTCCAGACAAGGAGGAAAGGTGTACCTTAAGGTGGTACCAATCGTCATTACTAATGGGAGAAAGTCACTGCACACTTATGCGATCCTAGACGATGGAGCTGAGCGCACGATAATACTGCCAGCTGCCGCTCGACACCTGGACCTTAAAGGCGAAGCGGAGTCCCTTGCACTGCGGACGATTCGCCAAGACGTGGCTCACCTCACTGCCAAGTCTGTAGATTTCCATGTGGCCTCCCTGACTCATCCTTCTGAACAGCACCTGGTGAAGGGTGCCTTCACAGCGGGTTGACTAGCCCTGTCAGAGCAGTCTTACCCTGTGACTGCACTTCAGGAACGCTATCGCCACCTAAGGGGGCTCCCATTGCAGGACTTCAGTAAAGTGCATCCACTACTGCTAATTGGTGCAGACTGCACCCATCTGATCACATCCCCAGAACCCATGAGATTCGGCCCCAAAGGTGGACACGCAGCAGTTCACACAGCGCTCAGCTGGGCACTCCAAGGCCCAGATGGTCTTGCGTCGCATGCTACTTCATGCTACTTTACCTCTCTCAAGTCTGCACCGGACGACCTCTATCAACACGTTGAACATCTCTGGCAGCTTGATGTGCTTCCATTTAGAAGTGAAAAGCTAGCAGTAAGGTCCCGTCTGGACCACGAGGCTGTGGGCATCTTGTAAGCACGCACTGAGAGGGTGAAGGTTGGTGACACACTCCGGTACGCCACGCCTCTGCTCCGCGTAAAGGACGCGCCACCACTGAAAGCCACTGCCGAAGCAGTCATGCCAATACTCCGTAGCACTGAGCGACGACTGGTAAAGGATCCAGCCAAGGCTAAAATCTATGGAGCAGAGATCCAAAAGCTCATCGATGGAGGATGTGTTACCAAGCTGGGTAAAGAAGAGGTGACTAAGTCTGATGAGTCATGGTTCATCCCCCATCACCTTGTCCACCATAATGGGAAGGATCGTCTGGTCTTCGACTGCTCCTTCACCTATCGTGGCCTCTCCCTCAATGAGCAACTTCTTCCAGGCCCAACCCTCGGACCATCGCTCATCGGGGTCCTCCTGCGATTCCGGCAGTACACGTTGCCATTAGTGGGGACATCCGAGCGATGTTCCATCAAGTTCGTCTGCCCAGCCATTGCTGCGGTTTGTCTGGCAAAACCTGAAAAGGGAGGAGCAACCGGGAGGAGCAACCGGACGTGTACCAATGGCAAGTCTTGCCATTTGGGACCACAAGCAGCCCCTGCTGCGCAACATTTGCACTGCAGAAGCATGTCAAAGATCATGTGGAGGGAAACGAGGACATCCTGCAGTCCATAGAGAAGTCGTTCTATGTGGACAACTGTCTCCAGAGCGTTTCAATGCCAGAGGCTGCCAAGCACCTTGTGGACAAGATGCGGCAGTGTCTAGCCTCAGGAGGATTCGAGATCCGGCAGTGGGCGAGTAACTTCCCATCGGCGGTCTCCCATTTGCCCTCCACCGCTAGATCGGACAGCACAGAGCTATGGCTTGTAGAGAAGAACACTGACCCCCAGGAGCTGGCCCTGGGACTACGGTGGCATTGTCCAACTGATCTACAACTCCAAGCCTTTGGAGAGTGAGATTCCCACCATGCGCTATGTATACAGGGTGCTAGCCCGCCAATATGACCCTCTCGGAGCCATCATTCCCTACACAATACGGGCCAAGGTTATAGTCCAGAAACTGTGGGCAAAGAAGAGGGACTGGGATGACCCAAATCTCCCTCCTAACATCCTTGAGGCCTGGCTACGCTGGGAAAGGGAACTCCCTGACTTGGCGAACATCTCCCTACCGCGAAGCTACGCACCGCTGGAGGTCGCCACAGAAGCCACAGACTACACTCTCCACATCTTCTCTGATGCCTCTGAACAGGCGTATGGCTCGGTAGCCTACCTCACAATGAAGAGTAATGACAGAGTCCACGTCTCATTTGTTATGGCAAGGTCTAGGGTGGCCCCAAAGCGTCAGCAGTTGATGCCACGGTTAGAGCTCTGTGCAGCGCTGGCAGGAGCCCAGCTGTCCTCCCTGATTCATCGAGAGCTCACCCTAAGCATCTCCCAGACCTTTCTCTGGACTGACTCTACCACAGTCTTAACCTGGCTGACATCAGAGTCCTGCAGGTTCAAGGTGTTCGTGGGAACCAGGGTCTCCGAGATCCAAGACCTGACAGCCCTGCACACCTGGCGCTACGTGGACACAGCCAACAATCCAGCCGATGATCTCACCCGCAGCAAAACCTTAGCTGAACTGGCGGCACCAAATCGGTGGATTCAAGGACCATCATTCCTCCGTGGTCCACCTAACAGATGGCCATTGCTTCCCACCTCTACAGAACCAGAAGATGCGGCCGAGCTCAAGCAGAGTATCTTCTGTGGCCTCACACAGATTAATCCGGCATCCCAAACACCCGATGTCTCGCAGTTCAGCAGCTGGACGGACCTGGTCAAAGCCACCCAGCAGTTTCTTCACGGGGCGGCGGCTGACTCCTCTCTACCTCAACCTGACCTGCATGACACCGAAGTCTTCCTGTTGAAGGCCAGCCAGGCGGACTGCTTCCCCGAGGAAATTAAGTGTCTCAGAGCCGGAAACCCAGTACTGCCCAGTAGTAAGCTCGGTACGCTCTCACCAGAGATGGATCATACAATGGGTCTTCTCCGAGTTGGTGGACAGTTTCGCCACCTGGACATCTCCTCCTCTACCGACATCCACCCCATAGTTCTCCACCCTGGCCATGCAGTGACAAAACTCCTCATCAAGGTGTGGATGCACGCCTACTCCACCCAGGGCCCGATCGGGTCTTTGCAGAAATCTGGCACCAGTACTGGGTCCTGCGGGGGAGACAGGCCATCAAACATCATCAAAGGACCTGCCCAGAATGTAGGAAGTGGAGAGGGAAGCCGGTGGTTCCAATGATGGCCAACTTACCTCCTGCCCGTTTGCGGATCCTTAAGCCGCCATTCTTCTCGACAGGAATCGACTGCTTCGGGCCATATACTATCAAGGTCGGGCGGGGCACCAGAAAATGCTGGGGAGTCATCTTTAAATGCCTGACCACTCGCTGTGTCCACTTAGATCTGCTGAGTAGCATTGACACCGATGCCTTCCTCTTGGCTTTGAGACGATTCATCGCCTGGAGAGGCATCCCTTTGAGATTCTCTCGGATCAGGGGACGAACTTCCGAGGTGCAGAGAGGGAACTGAGGGAGGCATTCGCCTCGATGGAGCCACAGCTGCAGGAGATACTTGCCAAGAAAAGGATCAAGTTTCAATTCAACCCACCAGCAGCTCCCCACTTTGGTGGTGCCTGGGAACACGAGATACAATCTGTCAAGAAGGCTCTGCAGGTGGTGATCGGTACTCAGCCTCTCCAAGAAGAAGTCCTGCTCACTGTTTTGGTCGAAGTGGAAGGCATCCTCAACGCCAAACCTTTAGGATACTTGTCGTCAGACATTGCGGATCCGGACCCTGTGACACCAAACATGTTGCTGATGGGGCGGCGGGACGCCTCCCTGCCACAAGTGTCCTACGCTCCGGACCTACTCACCAGGAGACGGTGGCGGCATTGCCAAATGATGGTGGACCACTTCTGGGTGCAATTCCTCAGAAGCTACTTACCATCCCTTCAAGTCCGCGACAACACACTGATGGTCTCCTCCAGGACACCATCGTGATGATTGTCGACCCTCAGCTGCCACGTGCTCACTGGCCCGTTGGGAAAGTTGTCAGACTAAATGCAAGTGCAGATGGATGCATCCGGTCGGCTGAGGTCCGAGTTGGAGACAAGACGTACCTACGACCGGTAGCATGCCTTGTCCAGTTGCCGACTGTGGCACACGATGTCGACAATCCATAGACCTCGGTAGCCACTTAGGGAATTTAACGTGTTTACATAATAGCTATGCTATCCTGGGGGCGGCTGTTGTAAATTCCCCACTATTTTGCCATACTGTGTATTATTATTTCTATTCAGGCATTACTTTGGACAGCCCAGGGGGTATTCTTGTTCCTAGTCAGGCATCTCTCCAGACAGCCCAAGGGTCCTTAGTCTGGTAATTAAATACAGGTGGTGAATTGCCGGCACCTGTGTTTCCATTTGCAGACTGAGAGTGCGTCCTTGAGGAAGTAAGTTATCACCAGCCTCCAAAATGTAATTCCTGTGGTTTATGCTAGGTAAATGTAGCCTGCATTGTGTATTGTTGGGGCGCTGTGATTTATGTGTATGATTATGGCTTGGGGTTTGCTGCTTTGTGTTGTGTTTGAGTGCTCCTGCCAGAGTCTTCAGGGTATTCTTGTTTACCAGTGAGGAGATCCGGTACAAGAATCGGGTTCGTTGATTGACTTTTTTTATTACATTGGATGCCATTTTGTCACAGGAAAGATTTGCCTCTAGGATGGAACCCAGGTAGGTAATATCTTCTTTTCTTGTGACAATATTGTCACCCACTGTAACTGAGAAGCCGTCGGTCTTGCTGAGTTTGTTATTTGAACCGAAGAGAATGGACTCTGTTTTGCCCATGTGTAATGATAGTTTGTTATCAGCGAGCCATATGCAGATTTTGCCTAGTTCTGAGCTGAGGGTTTTTTCAACCTGTAACTTGTTCTTGTCAGAGACCAGCAGGGCTGAGTCGTCCGCAAACAGGAACAAGTTGCAGTCACAAGCTGACAACATGTCATTTGCATAAATTAGGAACAGTATTTATTGAATAATCAGAAAGCATAATTACATGAATTATCGGGTGGTCCATGGATCACGACAAGCTTGTTGACAACAGCAATGCAGTATAGCAGAGTGGCCAAGGAGCTCTCTTTTTCCTCTATTCTAAATGGTCTGATATACTGTCCGACCTAGGGTGTCTCTTCGCTGGCTGACCAATCAAGTGTGAGACACCTGTGTCCTTTCCCATTATGATCCAGCTCGGACAGGATGCATAGTTATGTAACAGGAAAAATGCACAGGCGCCCACCCCGCACTGACCAGCCACCTTGCTGGAGATAAAGGGGGCCACTCTAACCTTGGCCTAAAAGCCTCTCAATGTAAAAGGAAACCTAGTGTCCTCAAATGTTTATGATACTGATTGTACTGTAATCCTATTTATCAATGACTTTTAACTTAATCAATGTTCCTAATTAACTAATATATTTATATATGATATAAGCCTAAAGTCTGACGTTAATTTCCGACATAATCCCTCCTGTGGTGCTCTTAAGCACCAAATACATAACTAATTAAACTTATTAAACATCAAACAAAACAAAACAAATTCTGACTGAGAGTAATGGAGTATGACAAAACATATTAGAATTATAGGCCCCACCATTAATACATAACCCTCCTGTGGGGCTGTCAAGCCCCAGATTCAATCGAATTTGGACTTATAAATCGCAAACGCCCTTCCAATATATATATCAAGATCCATCAAGCTCAGTCAGTGGTAACATCCTATGAAAATAGAAAACTAGAATATGACTAAACATAACCAGAATTAATGTTAAAAAAACCACACATCATATATAATTGTAATATCAGACCATCATCATGCTTACACTTAAAGTAATTTACTCATTTATTATGTCAGAGAGTGAGAGGGGGTCCACAACTGTAGGCTGAGGTTACACCTTTCGTATCATCTTCGTATTGTTTTCTTATACGCATCGCCGCGTATCGCCGCGACGTCATGCGCCTCGAGTCACACTTTCGTTTTTTTTTCGTTTTTGTCACCAGAGCACACTGATGTAGTACACTGCCAAAGCAGTAAGTGGCAGTAGGTGGCAAACATGAAGGCAATTTCAACCAATCAGAACGAATGTGCCAATACACTTCCTGGAAGCTCCAGCAAAATGTCAATAAGGCAGGCGCCTATGCCGCGCCACCATCTTGCTCAATGCAGCAATTCTTTTTTCAGCAAAGCCTAATAAAAGTGCAATAAACAAAACGGATACATTCACTGTGTGTTCTGCCTGTCATTTGTTGATGAAACAAAACTAACATCAACACAAGTGACCACCAAGAGCGGATAGTTTAGGCTAAAAAACGATCGGTAGCATTGTAGCATTGTTAGCTGCATGCTAACGTCAATGGAGTATGCCATTATAACAATATAGCATTGTGGCTAGAAGCTAACGTTAGCTCACGCTACTTAGCCAGCATCAAAACTGATGATATCGCGAGCTATCAGTAGTTAGATAACATTAGAGACAACGCTGTGTGTATTAAACAAAGGTGAATAGATGACTGGGCCATTTTGTTTAATGCTTCTTAAGTTGAAAGAGGAACTCTGAGCTAACAGGGTCTGAATCCTGATAGCTCACGTTAGCCAGCTGCTCATGCCATCGGTAATGCTAGCAGAATGAATGGATGTAAACTTTATTTAACATATTGCATATGGGTACAATACAATACGGCTCAATACAAACAATTGTTAAGGGAATGCAGACTGTTGTAGCTTGGACTGGGGTCCTTATAACAATAACTTGACAACACATGGTAGCTGAAGCTATTTGGGACACGGAGCTCTGTCCCAAACACACACACACACACTCTGCTGTCACCGGAAGGGCACGCAGATGGTATCTACTGCGCATGGGCGTTTTCGCAACAACGGCTAGCGTGCTGACTACACGCTGTTTGTCGACTCGTTTTTTTGCGTATCTCCAAACGCAAACACAATTTTGCGTTTCAGCCGTATCCACAAAAAAAAGTGTTAGATGTTGTGAAACAGGGTCAAATTCCCCAACCACCCTCAGATGTTTTTGAGCGGTAACATGACCTGTTTGCAGACGGGCACCCCCAATCAGGATAATCAACATGACATAGGGAACAACAAAATACTGCAAGAAATACGCTGTTTTTGTGGCCTATATGGCCTAAATTAAGGCAAGCAAATAATGTAAAAAATGCTGTTTTTGTGGCCTTCATGACCTAAACATGGCAAGCAAATAACACATACATATTGATCCCCCCGGAAAAAGAACTTCAATAACCAACATGATGACAATCATTAGTATCACATCATACAATCATACATAATTATGTTCCAACAGTTCGTATGAGACATGTCTTCATCCTGGTCGAATTCCCCACATAATCTTTCCTGCTGTGTGTGTGTCTAAAACTTCCCTGGGGAATGGCTATTGAAGTGATGGTCCAGAGTGGCTTCTAAAAAAACGCAATGCACCCTGGACATAAATTGTTCATCCGCCTAGTGACAGTGTCATAGAAATAAAATGTGAAGTCCTCCGGGATGTGCGATAATAACCTGTATCAGCATATGCTTAGCCGTGTCTACCTGTTGCTGCGTGGTCAGGGGATGACTCGGGGGGGGGGGGGGGGGGGGGTTGTGATGACTTCTGGGGTGGGGGGTGGTGATGAGGGGGACGGGGGTTGTGGTGATGAGGGGAATGGGGGTCGTGGCGATGAGGGGAATGGGGACGATCTCCTGGTGGTCGAGGGGTTTGACGACGACTTCCGGGGTTGAGGGGGATGGCATCAACGTTGACGTTGACCTTGTGGCGTCGAAGGGGATGGCGTTGATTTTTGTCTGCCAAGTAATCCAAACCAGATCTCCCTCCTCGCAGCGTTTCCAAGGATTCCACCTCCTGCCTGAGCAAATGAGTCCAAACAACATCCCACCCCGAACAAAGTTCCACCACTTCTATCTCAGCGTGGGAAAAAACAACAGCCATTACGAAGTCCTAAAGACACCCCTGTTCAGCTTAACAATGATGTGTGTCTTAGTGCATACTGTGTATTTCTACAAGCCTGATCCTCAGTGAGTTGGTTGCTGGTCCCATCGACCAGTCTCTCATCTTCTGGTGGGGTTGGTAGCTGCTGTCCTTTGAGTTGGATATGTCCTTTCAGAGACAACTCAAATCAAATCAAATCACCTTCTTTTTCCATCATCATCACTTTCCTCTCTCAACATAGTGTAGTCCCAGGTATGGGTCCCTTTCCACTAAGTTCTCTGTCCAAACTCCTTTGAACAGAACAACCTAGCTTTCTGTTTCCCACTAAGCTATCGGTCCAAACTCCTTTGAACAGAACAACTTAGCTTTCTGTTTCCCTATGCATCTCCTGTTGAGGTGGTGCATAACCTTCCTCCTGGTTCTCCTTTATACTTTCTAGATCCTTCTTAATTTCCACTTCAATTCTCTCACTTTTCACATGTGTCACACAGTCCTACCTTCCACCTTAATCGCTGTTTGGTTTGGTCCTTTGTCAGGTCTTATTCACTTGGGCTCGTTACACTTTCATCAATGGCTTTCTCTTCCCTGTCTCCTTCCACCTGATAACAGATTGCTTGATAGATGTTGATAGTTTGTTAGATATCATACATATTTGGACAATTCTTCTTCCTAACCCATAGAATAGAATAAAATAAACTCCTTTGAATGACCCCGACGGAGATTTGGCACTACAGATCACACACATTGAACAACAATAAACATTTAGGTAGTCAATAGGGCTAAAATAGGAATAAGAATATAATAATATTAAAATAAAAAATAAAGTAGAATAGAGAACAAAATACGGTCCGGCATATACAATCCGGCATGTATATACCGTCCAAAATTCCAAATACACACCCATCCAGCCAAAAAATATACGAAAACGTACAGTGAATGTACAGTAATAAGTGGGAACATTTTAAGTCAATGTACTTCTATGATAAGGGAATAGTCAGTTAAACTCTCATGCGGTGCTGGAAATGTTAGTTTGTATTCTCCTGCTCATTAGTGCTGGTGGCAAAGCGTATATTCAGTTAATTTGACTCACTGAATGAATGAATGAATGAAAACTTTATTTAACACTGTACCCACAGTCTCTTTACCAACATATTCCGCTTTGTATAGTTGTGTTCCCATTGTCATCTAGCGTACACCAAAGAGATTATGATGGTATTTCCCAGACTAATGTGGAAGTCCCCTCTACCTATTCTGCCTATCTCAAGACTAACCCTATCTCACTGTCTTCATGTAGATTAGCGGTGGGATTTTGAAACACTTAACTCAGTAGCGCAGTTACGCCACCAACAAGCTGGTTACTTCTCCTGACAGCTCTGAACTGCTCTAGCCGCAACACCACACAAAAATAAGAAATTAAAACAAAAAAACAACGCTTTGTTGCTATGCCTACCCAGGGAAACTCCACAAACTCCTAAAACCATCAAAACTCTTTCAACAGTGTTCCTCAAATGACACAGGGAAAAAACATTTGTTCTTTTGCCACCTTAATCACTTAATGATTTGCCACAACCTAAATATTGTTAGTTAATGATCTTGATAACACACATTATTCTGAATGACTCATGTGTTTTAATAACTTAAAAGTCAAACTCAAAGTCTAATTTAAGTGTGATTATAATAGAATACAGTTCTATTGGTATTATTACTATTTTATTTTTGTAAATTTTATTGTGTCACTACACGCTTATCATTAACCTCTTAACCCTGGAGCCTATTTTCTGAAAATCCACCTAAATACATACTTAAGTAAATGGAATATTGCTCCACTTCTACAGGGTCCATTTGCATGTTCTTGGTATCTAGGGACATCTATGGACCTCAGTGAATGTATTCCCAGTGTCAGAAATATTGTGTCTATTACTAGGCTTGCTTAAATTGTGATGAAACAAAGGAGAATATGAATTATGATTTTTCTTTGCCTCTTTGACAGTGAATAACCACTTGCTAATAAAGACTAAACATTAAAACCTGCCACTGATCTTAATCGGTACCTTCTTGAGATCCGCTTACAAAATATCTAAGGAAATTAATAAAGGGAAGATGATTAAACAGAGGGTTCTCTAGATACAGTACTGAATTCTACCATCCGGACCATTATGTCATTTGAAATATTATTATAGAAAATAGAACAGCAGGCTTCTAAATTCGCTTATTATAGCCAATTCGCACATTTATATATATACATATATTATCTTTCAGGTGGCCGAGTCCAATTTGGATTTAGTATCGCTTGGCGTGCATAAGAACAGATAATGAATGCTACTGTAATCTACTGTACTTTTTTTTTTTTTTTTTTTTTGCACGCTTTTGAAACTAATTTCAGATCTTTGGCGTCAATTGTCATGGGGATTGGTATGATTCACCCCCTGTTGAGATACGATTCGATTCGATACGATTTGATTCAACATAATGCGATTCGGGGCGATACGATGCGATTCACCATGATGCAAAATAATGATACAATTTTATGGTATGATAGAGGATTTGGTTGTATTCCTTATATGCAGCTTATATTGTTATTAAAAATAAAATAATCTACTGTAAGACAATTTATATAAAACCTCTTGGGTGCCTAAGGAGACTTTTGCATAGTGCTGTCTTTTCTATCTTCAGCTAAAAACACACACAATGTACATACACACTACTGTGAGACAATAATAATCATACACAAAGGGATAATGGCTTATAGCAGACTTAATGATTTTATAATATTTCAGATAATGAAATTAAATGTTTATCATCAACTATCCAATTAGTATTTATATTGTAACGTTTGGCCACTTTAAATCATTGAACAGAGAGAGAGAGAGAGAGAGAGAGAGAGAGAGAGAGAGAGAGAGAGAGAGAGAGAGAGAGAGAGCCCCTCTAGTCTGAGTTGCCGTTGACAGTTGATGTCACACACACTAGACTCGGATGGCAACAACACACGGAGCCTGCCTGGATGCCCGATGCATGAAGCGATATACTTAAGAAACGAATAGCCAATAAAAAAAATACCTATATGTCCCTATGCCATAAATGTCATGTATGTTGTGTATGTCATAAATGTCTATATGAATTGAAAATGGGGGACCCTGATGTAAACAAGACAAACGTCTTTCTCAGGTCTGCATCCCCTTAACAATTGTGTGTATTGAGCCGTACTGTATTGTACCCATTCTGCAATCTGTCAAACAAAGTTTTCATTCATTCATTCATTCATTCATTCATTCATTCATTCATTCATTCATTCATTCATTCATTCATTCATTCATTCATTCATTCATTCATTCATTCATTCATTCATTCATTCATGTGAAGTTATTTGAACCCCTGTTGTCAAGCCTCTTCAATATACCCCCCCCCCCCTCCTCACTAATGGAACTGGTGTTGCAGAGTCACGTTAGTTAGTTATTTAGACACTGCAGTTTAGCGTTAGTTGAACGGCTAACTGGCGTTAGCCAGAGGCTACTAGCGTTTACCATGTTGATCAATTCTATTCATTTCTCCTCCTCGACTTCCACTGTTTGTTGATAACTGTGACGCGGCTCTCGCCTTATGTAGTAGCGAAGCAATAGTATCTGCTGTGTGTGCAGTCACAGTGCACTGCTGACAGAAGTGGATGAGAGGAAATTATATGAATGCATCGGTTTTGACCGATGCAAAGACGCTACAACAAGATCCATCGTGAGTTCAGCCTGAAATTTTGCCAATGCAGACTTATTCCACCGGTGCACTCGCATCGTGAACGTTTATGTCGGCGCACCGATGCAAATCGATGACTCGTCACATCACTACTATAAGTGGCCCCGGTGTCAATCATGAAATTGTGATCTTCATTGTTGATTGTAACTGGTACAGTGGGACTTTCACAATGATCTGCGGATAATGTCAGGTATATCTCCCCCTCCCCCGGACCTAACTTTTGTTTTGGATACCCAGTCTGGTCCATCCAGGGGTTTGTTTGACAATCACGTCTTATATGTCCTGCTTGCTTGCAGCCACAACATTGTGCTCGACCAAACTCATTTCTCTGTCCTTGTGGTGGAGGTCTTTGATTGTAGTGAGTATAACGTGTGTCACCACCTCTGCCCCTCCCTCCTGGTCTCCTTTGCATCAATCTTCCTTGTTGTGGGAAAGTGTTGTAATCCCCTGACCTTCCCCTTCCCACACCATTCTGTGGCTGCTTATTGACTTCTTGGGGGAAACCTGTGGTCATTACAGGTGTTTGCAGCTGTGTTGTATCAAAAGTCCTGTCTTTCTTTTGTTGTGACGTTGTGCTAATTATAACAGTTTTTATGTATTTGTTCAAATTTAAATATATGATGTATATATATTTTTCATATGAATGACACAGATATATATATACATATATCTATATATATCTATATATATACAAACCTAAACTGCAAAGTCCAAGCACAAGGTAAAATGACTATCTAAAGTTTTAATTGCAGAATTGTAATTGAGTATGGCCAGGCTTTAGTTTTAGATGCAACACTAAATAAGGTCTAGTTTAAATTGGGATGTGGCACAAAAGTACATTTCAAATGTATGTTAACCCTGCTTTTACTATCAAACCTACCAATTTAATAGAAGCAACAACCTTGTATCTGTTTAAAAGGCTACAGTCAAACATGCAAAGCCGGCTACTCAACATTTACCTTATCTAAAATTGAAAACACAAGTTTTATCGATCAATCAATCAATCAATCAATCAGATTTACTTATATAGCACATTTAACATGCCACGTGTCAACCCAAGTGCTGTACAGAGGGTTGATACATAGGGTTTTGAGCCTAGATTTGAAGGCATCTATCGAGGGGGCAAGCCTAATGGAGGTGGGGCTGCTGTTCCACAGTTCAGGGGCTGCGACACAAAAAAAACACGGCCCCCCCTGAGCTTAAGGTTAGACCTCCGGACTGTCAGGAGCCTCTGATCGGCTGACCTGAGAGACCTGGCATTGGAATAGGGGTATATGAGGTCTTAAATGTAGGAGGGGGCTGACCTTTAAGGGCTTTAAGAACAAAAATAGGCTTTAAGAACAAAATAGGAGAACCTTAAAATCTATCGCAGTGGTTCCCAAAGTCGGGGTCGCGACCCAAAGGTGGGCCGCGAGCAGCCACGGGAGGGCCGCGAGATGATTAAAAAAAAAAAAGAAAAAAAAAAAGCCACTGAACTTCTATTCTATTGTATTCTAAAATGTGACTATATGGTTTTATATTAACTTAATAAATAAATAAAAACTAAAAATCTAATTATTTCAACGAACATTTCAAACTAAATAACAGATTATGCACATAAAACGCTGAAAACAACCGAAGCAACAATAGTATTTTAATGAGGCTATTATTATTATCATTATTATTTTGCAACAAGTTAGCCCTTTCATAAATAGCACATATAAATGAATAACTACCTTGAACTAACTTAATAGGATTGAAGTGATATTTGGCTTAAAAAATAAATAAAAAAAGCCTGACGATGTGCATTGGGCCGCGGCTCTCTGACGCCTTATTTTCTGGGTCCCGGCCTGAAAAGTTTGGGAACCCCTGCGTACTGGAAGCCAATGAGGGGAGGCGAGGACAGGGGTGATGTGGTCTTTTATCATTTTTATGTTTATTAATTCTGTAAATCTCTCAATTTTTGTTTTGTTTATACGCCAATGTTAAACCTTACTAAAATGTCACAGTCAAAACAAACCAGTATACGTATTTTCAGCGTAAACAGTCCAATTGTAGATATATAAATGTGTTTCTCTCCTGGCTCACAAAACACAAACATGCCCTTGTCCTCTCTGACAAGGCAATGATTAACCTGTAGCCAGCCACTGTGGGCCTGTTATCTCAACCTCCCTCTAATGGAGTAAATGTTTTTCTGTAGTTTCAAGTTGAAGTTTCAAGTTTGTTTATTAATTTATTATGACATACAACTATGACACACAAATCCGACACTGAAATGCTGTAGAGGGGTTCCCAAACTTTTCAGGCCAGGGCCCAGAAAATAAGGCGTCAGAGAGCCGCGGCCCAATGCACATCGTCAGGCTTTTTTTTCTTTTTTTTTTGCCAGGCGACCGATTTTTTAAGCCAAATATCACTTCAATCCTATTAAGTTAGTTCAAGTTAGTTATTCATTTATATGTGCTATTTATGAGAGGGCTAACTTGTTGCAAAATAATAATGATAATAATAATAGCCTCATTAAAATACTATTGTTGCTTCGGTTGTTTTCAGCGTTTTATGTGCATAATCTGTTATTTAGTTTGAAATGTTCGTTGAAATAAGTAGATTTTTCGTTTTTGTTTATTTATTAAGTTAATATAAAACCATATAGTCACATTTTAGAATACAATAGAATAGAATTTTAGAATACAACTATAAACACTGTCCTGGCCTGCTTCTAAGTTCAGTGGCCTGACAAAAAAAAAAAAAAAAAAAAGAATTTAATTTATTTTTAAAATCATCTCGCGGCCCACCCGTGGCTGCTCGCGGCCCACCTTTGGGTCGCGACCCCGACTTTGGGAACCACTGCTAGATGACCTAAAAGGTGTATATTGATATCACAGACCCCACCATCCCCACGCGGCCGCAGTGGAGACAGAGAAGTCAACTAAATCAATACTCATCCCTTTGCACAGCAGCGCAAGATCAGCATTGAATCACAGATAAGCGATAACTCAAATCAACGATATATAGGAATAAAATGTTGCCAAGTTTACTATACAAGGTACACGTACATTACAGTAAAATGTTTGGTTCTGCATAACAATACTTAGCTAAATACTTAATTTAGAATGCAGATGATACAACCTATAGTTATTTAAATTTAAATATAGCTCTCAGGGTCAATTTGCCCTGGTGCTGGAAGTGTAATGATTACCCACGCAGCTAGCCCGCTTGCCTGTTATCAGTCCTGTGTCTTTACTTTACTCTTTACAGACTACTTTAAAGTTTGATCTTTTGTATTTTTATACCCTTGATAAAACATTTTGCCAAATAGAATTTTTATGGGACCAAATAGATGATCGCTTGCCAAATTGAATGTACTATATTCTTTCCTTAAATTGAATTATGGATCGTCCTAGAAACTGTTTGATGACATAAAATCAATCTTATTATGGTACACGCTTATGCTATTCAAATTACACAAATTACATCAAACATACTGTAGCTATTTAAGCAAAATACATTTACAAATAACAAAACATTCAATCTTTCCTCCTCACACACTTTCTCACATGTCTGCAGACCTTTCAAATTCATTCAGTCATTCATTTCCATCAGCAAACAGTGAGAGAGCAGGGGGGTTTGTAGGTGTGTGTATAGAGAAAAATGACAGAGATGTGATAGTCAAACGTGAGTGTGAGAGAAAAATGTATGTGTTTATCAGCAGAACAAGACAAATGAGATCTTTGTTCTTTCCAGATGTCCATTTCCCATGCACAAACGAGTCTCGTCACCACTACCCAGGTCATAGGCCACTCTGCGCTCCACACAGCAACACAGAGCTCTTTTCAAAGTGTCACTCTCACTCTGTTCTCCCTCTACCGCTCTCTGGTATTGAGATTCGAGCAAAGGTTGTCAGCAGTTACCCAGAGCGATACCTATTAATGAGCCACAGCCCAAAACCCTCTCTGTCACATGGGGAAATGGAGCAATCCAGGTTTTGAAAAACAAAAACTCAAATTTGCGCTGAAGTGTGTGTGTGTAAAGGGACATATAGAGAGAGTGAGAGAGAGGTGTGTGTATGTAGGATTGATAACACAATCCGCTGTAATAGCTGACTTCACTTCAAACACGGCTGCAGTCAAAAATTAAATAAATAAAAGAACAGTGTGCACCACTGTGTTATTTTCCTAACTAGAGCTGGCCAGCATTAATCAATGTAGCCTGTTTACCAAGGCTGTAGCCTGTCTACCAAGGCATTTCCTTCACACTGAAAGGAATAAATAAATTCAGTAGTCTGTTTACCAAGACCGTAGCCTGTCTACCAAGGCTTTTCCTTCACACTGAAAGGAATTAAAAAAATACCGTAGTCTGTTTACCAAGACTGTAGCCTGTTTACCAAGGCTTTTCCTTTACACTGAAAGGAATAAATAAATAAAAATATTCAAAATAAAATAATAATAAAAACGCACCAATCTTACCAGATTAGCCCAAAGCAAACCATTCAAACAATACAACACATGAACTCATTATCCAATACTGTAGGTTTTTTGGAGGAGAGGCCCGGAGATTACTCACAGAATGAAAATACTGAACCCAGAGCCAATAAACATATGTCAGCAAGGTGTTTGCTTACCTTAATCCTGGTCTCTGAATTCAGTACCCGCCCTGATGAGTAGCTCTGTTAATGGCCTCTGACCTCTCCTGGCTGTTGGCTCGCCAATAATGTGGGAAGAATTGTTTGCTCCTCGAATCAGGACAAAAGGACATCGAATATTAGACACAGGACAATGAGTTCAAACATAATGTATGGTATTTATTGAATAATCAGAACGCATAATTACATGAATAATCGGGTGGTCCATGGATCACGACAAACTTGTTGAAAGCAATGCAGTATAGCAGAGTGGCCAAGGAGCTCTCTTTTCCTCTATTCTAAATGGTCTGATATACTGTCCGACCTAGGGTGTCTCTTCGCTGGCTGACCAATCAAGTGTGAGACACCTGTGTCCTTTCCCATATGATCCAGCTCGGACAGGATGCATAGTTATGTAACAGGAAAAATGCACAGGCGCCCACCCCGCACTGACCAGCCACCTTGCTGGAGATAAAGGGGGCCACTCTAACCTTGGCCTAAAAGCCTCTCAATGTAAAAGGAAACCTAGTGTCCTCAAATGTTTATGATACTGGTTGTACTGTAATCCTATTTATCAATGACTTTTAACTTAATCAATGTTCCTAATTAACTAATATATTTATATATGATATAAGCCTAAAGTCTGACGTTAATTTCCGACAGTGGCTTCATGTTTTCATCCACTGAGCCGTGAGGCTCAACATGCTTGTTTGGTTGAGGTCTAATGAAGTTCTCTGAACTCGCCAAATTGCCCATAAATATAGTTTTTGTGGGTATTGTCCAGTTGTTGCTGTATGTTTTTATCTGCCCAAAATTCAAGCAAGCATGAAAGCATTACAGTAACGATGTTGTGTGTGTCAGCAAGTTGATACAGAAGACTCTCCCGTGTTTTGGTACAAGCATTGCACACCACGCCCCCCGCTACCACTGGCGCGCACCCGGAACCACCTATTTCAGCGGTCCAGGTTTGGAGCGAATCAGCGTCCCCGGGGACGGGAGGGAGCGTTCTCACAGGACGGACACACCCTTTTTGGGTGCGATCGGGCTCTGATTCGACTCCGAATGGTGGGTGAGAAAGCCCCCTGAGTCGTCACAACTCGTAATCTTGGGTATCATGGAACTTTACCAAATTTACCACTTGGTTTTTAAGAGGACATGCCGAATGCAGAGGGACCTTAAAGTCTATAATTGAAATGCCTTAATTTAGTGTCAGCATGTCACTTCTTATGAAAAAGTAAGTAACCTGTTAAGCTGTAGCCCTATTTTCAGAAATTTCGCCTAAAGGTACATGCCCAAGTAAATGGAAGATTGCTCCACTTCTACAAGGTCAATTTGCATGTTCTTGGTATCTAGGAACATCTAGGGACCTGGGAGTATGGATTCCCAGTGTCGGAGATATTGTGTTGTTACTAATTGTGATGAAACAAAGGAGAATATAAATTATGAATTTTCTTTGCATCTTTGCCGGTGAATAACACCATGTTACAATTGTGCAACCACGAGCTCCCTCACTGAGCTCATTCAGCACCTTCTTGAGATCAAGTGTACAAAAAATCTAAGCAAATTAATAAAGGGAAGATAATTAAACAGAAGGATTTGTAGATACAGTAATAAATTATAATCCATTTTATTTATAAATTCCTATCTCACCTTGAACTTGACTTTATTATGGCCATCATACATCTATGGATAGGGGAAAAGCTCCTCTTTCCAATGACAGTGTTAAATCTGGATTTAGTCATTTCCTCACGGTTTTACGATAAAAGAGATATAATTAGCATTTTTTCGATAAATTCTTATTTTCGGTACATCTTAAAGGGGAACTATCTTACTATTTATTTCACTATTTGGGCAAGTATACACAATTCCTGTGAGTCTATGGAAGACATCTGTAAGGTTGTTTAAAAAAAAATCATTGTTTTGTATTTCTAATCAAGTACTGTAGAGCAGCAGTTTCTACCCTTCAAGATTCCAAGCTGTTTTTGGCTGGGCTCCACCCATACTCGCAATGCACTTTGAGTGACAGTCACCCGCACTGGCAGATACCTTTTGGGGGAGAGAGAGAGATAGAGAGATAGAGAGGGACTAATTAATTTCACCGCGGGGGGCATAATCCCACAGGACAATGCATTGGTAACTTGTTTCAAATGACAATATATACCCCCGTGAATATTATTGCACGGATCGGAATACGCGTGGGAGCGTGCACTATGATATTTTGCAACAGGTTGACGGGACGCGAGTGCTGATATGAGAGAGAGTGAGAGCGAGAGAACGAGCGAGAGAGAGAACGAGCGAGAGAGAGAGAGGGAGAGACAGATAGAGAGAGTGAGAGAGTGAGAGATAGATAGAGAGGGAGAGAGAGAGGAGAGATCGCTCCGAGAGCGTGTGTGTGTTTCCCCCCACACATACGCAGTCGCAAGTGTGTGTAAATGCTCCGAGACGAGTCGCACCGTATGAGAGCCTCTCTCTCCCTCCCTCTCTCTCTCTTTTTCTCTCTTTTGAGGAAGTGTCAGTGACAGGGAAACCGCTTCAGAATTATTCCCACTCACTCCGTTGTTGAGCGAATTGTTGATTGTGAGTGGTGGAACTAAACCACAGAAGGGGCGGAGGTACGCATATCATTATGCAAATTATTCTGCTTCCGTCACAGGGGACCAACATTCAGAATGGCTTGGTTCAGTGGGGGAGGATCTTGTCTCATCTGAACTGGAAGAATGCGCCAACATGAGAATTTGAGACATAGACAGTGGGTCTCATTCCCGAACGGATTTACGAAAATTTCCTCTTAGGCAGATGTCTGTCCATTTAAGACATATTAGGGCATGTAGCGCGATTCCCTAAATGTTCCTGAGATCAGATTTGAGCGTGGCTGCGAGCAGATTTAAGAATGCTGAGGAGCACACTTATGATTGATTGACTAATTGAAAATGTTATTAACTTGACAGACTGTGTTCTCATAGTGATTCCTTCATGTCAACGCTACAGGCCTCCTTGGAATTAATTACTTAATCATAATTAAAATAAATATGACAATATTTGTACGATAAGAAATTACACATTTGATGTCGGAAAAATAAATAATATGGATTCATCTGATCACAGGGCAGCTGGATTAACCATATCTGAACCAATTTCGATGGGTCGCAAAACGCTTCCGCATCCATTTTCCCATGGCTGCATCATTAATTGCCTTATAAGGAGCTCTGGAGGTGTTGTTTTGTATGCAAATGACCTGCACGTTCATGTTTCAGACTGGTGCCATTCCCCAACGCAGATATCACAGGTGCGAACGTTTGAGACACTTAAGACATATTACCAGCGTGTTGGTCAAGCGTGTCATTGATTCTGTCTCAGTCGGTTCCAAGATAAGTCTTCCAAGAGAACTCTTTGGAAAATATTGGGGAATGAGACCCAGTGTTGGTACAACCCCACATTGCTAGAAAACAATGCTAAACACTGGAAAAGGCAATTTATAAGATAGTTCCCCTTTAAAAACAAATTAAAATATACACTTTGACTGCTGTTTTGCTACGGTTACGGTCTCTTGGCTACATTTGAAAAAGAAACACAACATTGACATCCACATGTAGGCCCTTTTGAGGACGATTCGCGACGCGCCACTTTGCCGACCTCTAGCTCGGGTGTGCATTTATTTTAATACAATATATATAGAATTAAAGCCCTATTTGTCGCCTGCCGATTGCCGTTTCAGGCGACAAAATCTGTTCAGCAGTTCTCGAGTTACATGCCGATATGTGAGGCGTGCGACAAAGTACACGGCAGAGTCAGATTACCACCCCCGACTCCCGGGGCTCTAGCTCCGTCAATCATTTGGCGATCTCGAAAAATTAAACGGTGGACTACTCTTTGCGCCAATTGGTGCACACTGAAATAAATGTACTGTAGCTTGGTACTGTAACTTGCTCCTGTAGCTTGGTCCTGTAGCTTGCTCCTGTAGCTTGCTTCTGTAGCTTGCTTCTGTAGCTTGGTACTGTAGCTTGGTACTGTAGCATGGTCCTGTAGGTTGGTACTGTAGCTTGCTTCTGTAGCTTGGTACTGTAGCTTGGTACTCAGGTCACTGCACGACTCCAGGGCGCTGAAGAGGGCGAGGAAGATCATGCCCGACCCCTCCCACCCCGGTCACAGCCTCTTCACCCTGCTCCCCTCTGGGAGAAGGCTGAGGATCCCAAAGGCTGTGAAAGCTCGTCACAGACTGAGCTTCTTCCCCTCAGCCGCCAGGCTGATCAATGCCTCAGGTCCAGTGGCGGCTGGTGAATTCTTCACAGGGGGGCGGAATTAATTAGTATCTATCTCTCCTTCTCTCTCTTTCTCTCTCTCTCTCTCACTCACACACAGCGCGACGTGGAATCGATTCGTTACACAATCAGACCTAGTATGTGTAGTATATACCAAGAATAACTTCAGTATGAGTACAGGGCTGTACACATTTTGCATATTGTTAAACGAACCAAGGCTAGCTATTAAACTATCGATATGAATCGAAAATGGGGGACCCTGATGTAAACAAGACAAACGTCTTTCTCTGGTCTGCATCCCCTTAACAATTGTATGTATTGAGCCGTACTGTATTGTACCCATTCTGCAATCTGTTAAATAAAGTTTTCATTCATTCATTCATTCAAACATAGACGATATTGAACAAGCCATAATCCACTTATTTTAAATCCAAAAGAAACTCCACTCTCTCTCTGATCAATACAATAATGAACACATTTGTATATCTTGTCATTTTAAACAAGTTACCATTCATTGTCTGGTTGATTATGATCCACCCGCGACGAAATTAATGAGTTAGTTCAACAACAACACAGCATAGAGAGAGAGAGAGAGAGAGAGAGAGAGAGAGAGAGAGAGAGAGAGAGAGAGAGAGAGAGAGAGAGAGAGAGAGAGAGAGAGAGAGAGAGAGAGAGAGAGAGAGAGAGAGAGAGAGAGAGAGAGAGAGAGAGACTAACTTTGTTTAGTTTAAACACGGTCCAGGAGGGCTTGATATGTCCAGGTTGTTGATGTATATGTCCACTGTCCAGACTGTTGATGTATATGTCCACTGTCCAGACTGTTGATGTATATGTCCACTGTCCAGACTGCATCCAGTTAGCCATTATACTAGCATGTTGTTGTTTGTTGTCGAACCAGCTAAGACAGAGTATAGCCTACCCTAGTTCGAGAAGCTTTGTGGTCCAGACTCCAGGCTTGAACTTTCCATAAAAGTGTCCATATAAATCTATTTAGTTAGATCCAACACTGTCTGAATGTACAGTATCTTGTGATTATTATCAATTTCCGACAACTATTTCCTAGTAGCCCCTCGAATAGCATCTGCATAGCCAGAGCCCAGAGCACAACGTCTGGGGACGCGATGTCACGTGCCACTCTCAGCCAATAGTGACTGCATCGGGCACTCGAGCAAGCGCCCTCTGGTATCGTATTTGACAGCGCTATGTTGTACGTACGTATTTATTTATACGTATTTACATTTTACGCAATTACGGCAGAGCAGAAATGAGCGCTCATGAAAACGGAGTGGAGGGGGCTAGGCGCCGGCTCGGCTGGGGGATGAATAGGCTGCTGCCTCCTCATGCAAATAATTCTTTCTTCTTCTTCTTTTAACCAGGGAGGGCGGCGCTCTAGCGCCCACTATCGGCCAACCGCCACTGCTCAGGTCCCCCCCCCCCTCTGCCCCCAAGTGACACTGGCACAATGACACTGACTGCACTGCACTAGTCCTTACTGGAACTCTGCACTCTTCACTTTATATATATATATATATATATATATATATATATATATATATATATATATATATATATATATATATATATATATATATATATATATATATATATATATATATATATATATATATATATATGTATTTAATTGATTAATCCTCCACTGCACTGTTTTTTGTCCTGTGTCTGTGTTGGTGTTTGTCGTTTACTGTGAAAAAAGAAAGGACAAAAATGCATACACTGTATTGCTGCAACAATTACCAATGTGTTTTTACACAAATGGCTTAATAAAGGAATCTGAATCTGAGCTTGGTCCTGTAGCTTGGTCCTGTAGGTTGGTACTGTACCTTTGTACTGTAGCTTGGTCCTGTAGCTTGGTCCTGTAGGTTGGTACTGTAGCTTGCTTTTGTAGCTTGCTTCTGTAGCTTGGTACTGTAGCTTGGTACTGTAGCTTGGTGCTGTAGCTTGCTTCCGTAGCTTGGTCCTGTAGCTTGTTGTTGATTTTCATCATCCAGTTTTTGTTTGTTTTTTGGATCTGTTTTTGTTTGGGAATATGAGGCGAGGTGAGCCCCGTGTGAGGAGTGTGTGCCAGTGGCACAGTTTGACCTTATAGGAGTGGAGTCTCAATCTGAGATAGAATCATCGGAGGATGAAGAGGTTGATGACCCATCCTTTGAGTGGCACGTTCAGCCGAACGCACAATTGGAGGGGGCTTCCCACTCTCCAGAACATTTACAACAAGCGGTGCAGGGGTAAGGCTAAGAGAATTATCAAGGACTCCAGCCACCCAAACAACTGCCTCTTTGAACTGCTGCGGTCAGGCAAGCGATACCGGAGTCTCATGGCAAGCACAGAAAGACTCAGAAGAAGCTTCTATCCCCAGGCCATCAGGTTGCTCAACGAACAATAACACTATGCAACAACCATCAAATGCACTCACAGCACACACATCCACACGCACACACTCACTTTAAACAAACAACACACTGCACACTTTAGAACACCTAAACACAATTTATATTGATTGGTAAAGGATTTGCACTACAACCCATACCTCAGTACACCTTGCTGTAAATAGTACCTAAATTGTACCTCATCCCATTTCTGCTTTGCACTATATAGTATATTGTATATTAGTATATTGCATAGTATATTGTATGGTAACTCAATCACTTCTATTCTGCATTGAACATTGTACATATGTATATACTGAACACTGTGTCTACGTACGTGACTTCTATTTTTTACTTCTTTTTTACATGCTATACTATTTTACTTCATACTTATCGTTTTGTCTAGCACAGTCTCTGGAGCGTAACAGAAAGAAGCATTTTGTATAAAAATATTCTGTACTTCTGTATAACAACTATTAAAGAAACTTGAAACTTGAACTTGTCCTCGACAACGAGAGGTAAGACACTTATTTCGGACGTTTAGTGCTTTTGTTTTGTTTATAACTGTTCATAAAAGTTGAAAATAATGTATTTTTACATGTCATTGTCTACAGCGATGATGGGATGCCTGGGACCAGCACAGGGAGCAGGGGTGGTGGCCAAGCCAGGTCAAATGACCCAGACAGGTGAGACAGACTTTTATTGCTTTTTTATTTGCAGACTTTGCAATATATACAGAATGGAATGTTGAGAGCGTTGTAGTGTGAGCACAAGGACAATGGGTGGGGTGGCCAAACCACTTCTCTTTGTGTACCACTTCTCTTTGTGTTGATGATGACCACAACAGGACCAGGTAAGATACAAAAGAAAAGGGTTGCTTGCTGTATGCTGTGCTGTGTGCTGTACTGTACTCTGCTGTACTCTGTACTGTACTGTGTGTGCTATACTGTACTCTGTGCTGTATACATATACTATACTGTCTGATACTATAATCTATACCGTCTGATACTACAGACATGATGAGCAGCCTGGGGCTACAGGGAGACCTGCAAGGAGGGGACAGCGGGCTAACTAACTAAAAACTAAATGACCCAGACAGGTGAGACAGACTTATTATGCACGTTAGTGCTTTTGTTTAGTTTATAACTGTTCATAGAAGTTGAAAATAATGTATTTCTACATGTCATTGTCTACGGCAATGATGGGATGCCTGGGACATCGACCGGTACGAGGAGAATGAGGGGGGCGGGGGGTGGCCAGGCCAGGCCAGGTCCAGGTCAAATGACCCAGACAGGTGAGACAGACTTATTATGGCTGTTTATTGCTTTTTTATTATTACTCAGTTTGCAGACTTTGCAATATATACAGAATGGAATGTTGAGAGCGTATATACAGTGTGTGTGCAGAGTGTTGTAGTGTGATAGATGAGCAATGTTTTATATGTACAATGTGTGTGCCATTTATGTGCAGACATGATGAGCAGCCTACAGGCCAGGGCAGGCCAAGACCTCCAGCCCAGGCAGGTCTGACACCCTGGAACACAGAAAAGGATCCTGACAGAGCCCCACAAGTCAGCAGGTTCATGCCCCGCAGACCACTAGGACCCCAGCTAGACGCCCACGCAGCATACTCACCGAAGGAGCTGTTCATGTTGTATTTCACCGTTGGTGCAATGAAGACCCTGGCTGACAACACAAACAAGTATGCTGCGAAACAAAAGGCTCTGGGGCAGAAGTACAAGTGGGTGGATGTCGACGCTGATGATATATCCAAATTAATCGGCCTACTACTGTACAGCGCTCGTCAATCTGCCATCTCTCCAGGACTACTGGAAAGTACAGCACATCCTCTCAGTTCCATTCCCTAGGATGGTCATGTTCCGGGACCGATTCAGGTATAATATATAGTCCTGTATAGTGTATGTACATTGTGTCCCATATGTTACTTATGTTTATAGTGTCCTATGTTACTTTATGTTTATATTAGATATTCTTTTATATACACCGTGGGAAGGGGAAAACGAAATTTCACTTCCTTGTATGTCTTGCACATTATGAGAAGCGACAATAAAGCTGACTTTGACTTCAGGTCCATCCTATGGAACCTCCACATGAGCGATCCAGAGGAGGATGACATAAATGATGCGAAAAAGGGAACACCACAGTATCACAAGCTGTCCAGGGTCAAGCCTCTGATCGATGAAATCCGTGATGCCTGCAAGGCACATTATCATCCCAAGAAGGCCCTGTCCGTGCATGAGAGGATGGTGGCCACGAAGGCGAAGACCGGCATGACCCAATACATGAAGGACAAGCCGACAAAATGGGGGATAAAGCTGTTTGTGCTGGCTGACTCCGATAACGGCTACACTCTCAACTTCAACTTCAACGTCTACATCGGCAAATCGCAAAGGCGGACAAGCGAACACGGGCTATGATGCAGTTGTCGATCTCATTCAGGTATAATATATAGTCCTGTAAATAGTGTATGTACATCATGTCCCATATGTTACTTATGTTTATAGTGTATAGTGTACATTTTTTCTACTAAAACTGTATTGTTTATTTTGCTCTGTAAAGTGTCTTTGAGCATTCGGAAAAGCGCTATACCAAATTGATGCATTATTATTATTCAGCCAGCATACCTTGGGAGTGGGACTGGATACCACATCTATGTAGATAACTTCTACACCAGTCCCAAGCTGTTCCTGGACTTGATGGCCATGAAGTTCGGAGCCTGTGGTACCAAATGGCCAAATGTTGGACCAAATGGCTTCACCAAGAAGTCGGAGAGAGGCTCCATTAGATGGATCAGAGAGGAGTCCCTGGTCTTCATCAAGTGGATGGACACACGGGAGGTATGTACTCGTATACATAATATACAAAGTGTGAATCCCGGTCCGTACTCTATTATTATTATCTTATTCTTAGGCCTATTTTATTCTTAGGCAATTTGTTTTGTTATTCGTGACTTTGTTAACAATAATAATAATAATAACTTTGTTTTATATAGCGCCTTTCAAAAGACCCAAGGTCGCTTTACATAGGGGGGGGAATAATAAAAGTAGGAGTTTTTTTATTGAGTCTAAATGTCTACTGTGAGCGATTTGTAGTGTCAAATTTCCCTCGGGATGATTAATTTCTATTCTATCTATTCTATTCTATTTAGGTGTCCGTGTGCTCCACCATCCACCCAGCGGTCTCTCTTTAATCTCTTGGATCTTGAAGGACGATGGGCGCTGGACTGTGAAGGCGATTCCCTGCCCAACCCCCATCATTGCTTATAATAAGCATATTTTGTTGACCTCTCAGACCAGCTGATCCAGTACTATTCAACCCACCGCAGAACTGCCCTCTGGTACCGGACCCTGTTCCTCCACTTTGTGGACATCGCGACCACAAACGCTTACATATTACACTGAGAGAGGAGTGAGGCAAAACAGGAGGCACACATGTCTCACAAGGACTTCCTGACAGAGATGGTGGGCCAGCTGTGTGGAGTGGACATCACAGGAGTTCCTGTCGACAGGAAAACAGAACATATTCCTGATCCCATCGCTGCGCCCACAGAGGACCCCAGACAGAAAGCCACACATGGCTGTAGGATCTGCCAACAGTGTAACCTAGGGGGGAAAAGGAGCCTGACTTGCTGGAAATGCAAGTGCTGTGATGTAGCCCTCTGTGTCATCGTTGACAGAAACTGTCTCGAAGCGTTGAGCACACACAGCACATACAGTATACAGCACAGTACAGTACAGTACAGTACTGTACAATACAGTACAATACAGCACAATACAATACAGTACAGCACAGTACACACACACACACATATATGTGTGTAGTGTATATAGTGTATATATGTATATTGAATATTCCTCTTTACTTACTTTTTTTTTTTACTTTTACTTTTTTTACTGACTTTTTGTAAAAAAGCATGATGGTGAGAATTTTCAGTTGAGAATAAAAAAATCGTCTGTGTGTGGAGAAAATAATTGTTTGTAAATTGAATTCTGTTCTGTTCTCTTTTGTTTATGTATATATGCTACCTGAGTGTGCATTTCCACTGTTTTATATGCTTCATTGACCATGTTTGCATTTGTTTGTAGTAAAAAAAAAACACATTTTCTAAAACCGTTTTTGTATTTTGTGTTGTACATTATGCAGTATACACAGTATGAATCAGTTTTGTATGAATATTAGCGGCACGGTGGTGTAGTGGTTAACACTGTCGCCTCACAGCAAGTAGGTCCAGGGTTCAATTCCCGCTTGGGGACGAGGTTTCCCTGTTGCCAGGTACCCAGGTGGGGTATCTCCCAGGCCTTTCTGTGTGGAGTTTGCATGTTCTCCCCGTGCTCACAAGGGTTCCCCCCCCCCCGATAAGAGAAACCCAATGGAAAAACATGCACAACCAACAGCTCTCTGACGCTGTCGCGCCCTTGACGAAGATGGCAGGAGCACTTGGATTGGTCCCTGGGCGCGGCCTCTCGTCTACGCCCTGTCTGCTCCCGGCTGCCCTTGGGGGGAAGGACGACGGGATGGGTTAAGCGCAGAGCTCAATCGCATCGGCGACTGAGAAAAAGACAATGCATGTGTGTGTGTGTATTACAGTGTGTGTGCCGCTCCCATTGCATGTCCAGTTCGTTGCATGCCGAATAACGACCTCTAAAGAGGTCCTGCATTATTATTATTATTATTATTATTATTATTATTATTATTATTATTATTATTATTATGAAAACTAACTGTCAGGTCATATAGGTGAGACTGTGCTGAAAAAAGGATACCAAACATACCATGGTAAAACATTTTTAAATGTGAATTATACAATTTAAATCAAAAGTAGCCAAAACATTGAAAATATCCCAGGACTCCGAAGTGAAGTAAAGTGTTCAATCAATCAATCAAGCAAAGGGAACTGCCGCCATGAACCCAACTCCATAGGTACACACAATGTACACAAATACAGAAAATATTAAATGTGGCACTAAACCAGCAAATTGGCTCTAACAGTAATATAATAAATCTTACCTTTGCGTTTCTCCATCGAAACTGGCCCCTGTAAATGTCCTAACCCAACCCCCTCCAATGTACAGTTACCCCCCCCCCACCCGCCTACTCAACCCCCCCCCCCCCCCCCCCCCATCCCTTGGTCTTGCATCCAAACAAGACTTAAATAAAATACAGCTTACTCAAAATAGAGCTGCAAGACTTGCATTGCATAGCTCAATTAGAAACGGTGTTGAAAAAATGCACAAAGAACTGTCATGGATGAGAGTCAATGAGAGACTAGTGTGTAGTCTTATTTTGTTCATGAGAAATATTTATACTTTACATAAACCTGTGTGCCTCTTTTTGCAGCTGGTGCTTATTAGTGATGGTCATGGCTATGGCAATAGACAAGCCAGAACTAAAGCCTTAAAGAAAACTGTAATGTACAGGGCAATGTCCTACTGGAATAGACTTCCACAATATTTGGTTTCAATTACCAGTAATGTGGGATTCAAGAGGAGACTGTGGCTGTAATGCAGAAAGAGATTGATTTTGGTTGGGTCTAATCTGTGTCTAATGAATGGGTTCTTGTGTTGGGTTATGTGTTGATTTGGAATGTCTTTGTCTAGTGGTTCTGAGGAGTATTAGAGTATTAGTGTATGGAATGTCATGCTGTTTTTGAGCACGTTTTAATTTTCTCTGAGATGTCTCCGTTTGTTGTTTTATTGATATTTGTTGTTTTATTGATATTTGATTTGTTCTATATGTTTGTATATTTGTTATTGTTCTATATTAGAAAATTTGGCATACATATTTGTTTGTATGTCTGATTGGTTTAATGTTCTATAATTGTTTGTATATTTTATTGGTGTTTTATTGATATTTGTTTTGTTTTTATGTTGTTTTATTGATTATTCTTGTTTAATTTTTATATGTTTGTATCCAGACCCCAGGAAGAATAGTCGCTGCTGAGGCAGGGACTAATGGGGATCTGAAATAACCCAACCTCCTCCAATGTACAGTTTCTTCCCCCTCAAATGTATATACTCTCTTTTTTAGACCCTTTTTGTATCACAAACAGTACTGTATTTGTAGATTCTGGTATGTCATAAATGTCTAGATGTAGCAGTACTGTGTATCTGAAAGATGAAATTACATACCTAGGTTCCATCCTAGAGGCAAATCTTTCCTGTGATAAAATGGCATCCAATGTAATAAAAAAAGTCAACCAACGAACTAGATTCTTGTACCGGATCTCCTCTCTGGTAAACAAGAATACCCTGAAGACTCTGGCACGAGCACTCATTGAAGGGTACTACGACTATGCTTGCACCTCATGGTACCAGAGCACCTCAAAGGCACTAAAAACAAAATGACAAACATCACAAAACAAACTGGTCAGACTACTGCTTGACCTTACTCCTAGAACCCACCTCACCCCTGCCCACTTTGACAACCTAGGATGGCTTAGAGTAGACGACAGAGTACAGCAACTTGCAATGGGCCTGGTCTACAAGATACACTACACGACTAAGGTACCCATGTAGGCCTACATGTCAAAATACTTCCCAAAGATCAGTGAATACCACGACCACAACACCAGAGGGAGCTCCACAAATCATGTGAAACCCAGATTCGTCTCAAACAAGGGACTAAACACGTTTAGCAATTATGCCACATCAATGTACAGTCCCCCCCCCCCCCTCCACCCCAACTACCCAACCTCAGTGGCGTTTGCCCCCCCTTGATTGATTTTTTTTGTCAAATCAGTTGTGCAATAGTCACTTTTGGTGAGTTGTTTCTATACAATTCAGTTATATGACATTTAGGTATGACACAGGACTACACAAGCATTTTTTGTATAGAAATGTGTCAACAGACTAAAGCAGGGAAGCACAATATTTTGCATACGAATTATGCAGAATGTAATATCATAACTGTCTATTACTTTTCTTGCAATTGAGCCAATTTTCCTTAGGTACGGTTTTGAGGTGTGTGTTCAACAGAATGTAGTATCAAAAACACATTCACAAAAAGTATGGGTTACTGAATGCTGAACTGCACTGTTATAATCACTAAGCCATTGTAAGACATTACCTGTGTCCCTGTATCACTTGTCTCTGCTGCCCTTTGATTAAAAAACGTCCCTATGTCCATTTCCCTTTTTTTTGGCATATTTCAGTTAGTCACAGTAAAAGTCACCTAGTAAAAGTGAGATAATTGACAATATCAAAACATGCTAGGGCTGTACCGAATAGTTTGAAGCTTCGTTCATAATGTTGACATTCGAATTCTAAATCAACATAAAAAATTGTAATACAAAAAATTAAATAATAATCTTTTATTTTTAAATGTTTAAATTTTTATTTGCCAAGGTATGTAGGTGCCATTGTAATGGAGGTACCGCAGTATATCCACAGTCACGATGGTACAAGTAGTTCAGTGGCTGTGGATGGTAAGCGGTACTGCAAGTAAACTCACTCCCCAGAGGCATCCAGACCCGGAAGCAAGGAGTGAATTCACTTCTTGCTTAGTGGTCTGTGATGCCGCCCGCAACGCGGGCGTCCGGGGTTCAACTCCCACTCAGGGCGATCCCTTAACAGGGGTCGAATGGACTAAACACAACGCAGACAAGATCACACCGGCTACATGTGGTGCCGCTAGACCCGGATGCCCTGGGTGGAGTGAGTTTAGGGGGGTGAGTGTAACGGAGGTACCGCAGTATATCCACAGTCACAATGGTACAAGTAGTTCAGTGGCTGTGGATGGTAAGCGGTACTGCAAGTAAACTCACTCCCCAGAGGCATCCAGACCCGGAAGCAAGGAGTGAATTCACTTCACCAGGGTTCAACTCCCACTCAGGGCGATCCCTTAACAACAGGGGTCAAATCGACTAAACACAACGCAGACAAGATCACACCGGCTACACCATACCTTGCCATACCAGAACGACGCCCCTGCCCAACCTCCTCCAATGTAGTTGTAGTCTTCGTCAAATGTATACTCTCTTTTTTAGACTATTTTTGTATCACAAACAATACTGTATTTGTAAATCTGGTATGTCATAAATGTATAGATGTAGCAGTATTGTCTATCTGTATGTCATGAGTGTCATATGTTATGATGAATTGAAAATGGGGGACCCTGATGTAAACAAGACGAAAGTCTTTCTCTGGTCTGCATCCCCTTAACAATTGTGTGTACTGAGCTGTACTGTATGTATTGTACTCATTCTGCAATCTGTTAATAAAATTTGCAATCAATCAATCATCTTTGATTAAAGTACGTGTTTTGTCGACAGCTACGGGCGAGGCTCGGTATCGCGCCCAAAATTTCTTTTTTAAGCAGGCAGAACAGTTGCCACCTAAAATGCATTACGAAAGGGGACCCTGGCCAGCACGAGGAGATGCTTCCAGCTGCAGAACCCCAGAACCACCACAGTAGCGGCGCTTAGAGGCCCCGCGCTTAGAGACCCCTCGCTTCCATTGGCTGATTTGGGTCACGTGATTTGGGTCCCACCCAATGGCTGAGGTCCTCCGGCCGCTCGCTTCCATTGGCTGATTTGGGTCACGTGATTTGGGCTAACCAAAACACTAACGTGAAAGTGAAGAAGAACACTAACAGATGTAAAGTTTGTAAACAAAATGGGCGCATCTTTGAACACCCCTGCGGCGGCGTGTCCTTTGTGTAACTATACATATCGGGACCCGATCACATTGAAGTGCAACCATCGGTTCTGCAAGCGCTGTATTGGAGACTTGTGGAGTGACTCCATGACCGGGCCGTATTATTGTCCCGTGTGGCGGTGCAACACAGAGTACAAGACGCTTCCCTTTGAGCGGAACGCAACACGGCCGTCCGCATCTGGATCCCTCGCCCTCGCCCCTCGCTGCACCGCAGGTATGTCAGAGCTTCAATTGGTCATTCAAAACTAAATTAAAAGATAAACATGTTTACCACATGCCCCCCCCAACCTCCTCCAATGTACAGTTTCCCCATCCCACCTACCCAACCTCCTCCAATGTACAGTTTCTTCCCCCTCAAATGTATACTCTCTTTTTTAGACCCTTTTTGTATCACAAACAGTACTGTATTTGTAGATCTGGTATGTCATAAATGTATAGATGTAGCAGTACTGTCTATCTGTATGTCATGTATGTCATATGATGAATTGAAAATGGGGGACCCTGATGTAAACAAGACGAAAGTCTTTCTCTTGTCTGCATCCCCTTAACAATTGTGTATTGAGCTGTACTGTACTGTACCCATTGATTGATTGATTGATTGAAAAGTTTATTAACAGATTGCAGAATGGGTACTGTGGAATAATATAATGATTCCCCAACTCTCTCATGTAAAGACATCCCCCTCCCCTGATATTATACAGTAATCTCACCCACATTATGAAGAGAAAAGTGAGTAACTGGAATAATATAATGATTCCCCAACTCTCTCATGTAAAGACATTCCCCTCCCCCTTCTCCCCAATCCTGTGCCCCCCCCCTCTCCCCAATCCTGTACCCCCCCCCCTGTGAACTATATAAGACTCCTCCCAACAACATTCCAGGGCTCTTTACCTGGGTCATTTCAGCTGATCACCTGGGGCGAGAGCCTCAGCCATTCTCTCTATGTACTATGTATATTTCTATCTGTTTGGTTAATACAACTTTGTTATTAACTGAACCTCGGTTGACTGAGAACATTCTTTTTCTGGATATCCACGAATATCCCACAATTATTGGAATGTTGTTGGGAGGAGTCTTATATAGTTCACAGGGGGGGGGGGTACAGGATTGGGGAGAGGGGGGGGGGGCACAGGATTGGGGAGAAGGGGGAGGGGAATGTCTTTACATGAGAGAGTTGGGGAATCATTATATTATTCCACAGTACAGTACAGTACAGCTCAACAATACATACAATTGTTAAGGGGATGCAGGCCCCTACAAATGTCCTAACCCAGTTGTACAATAAAGACTAAGCATGGCTTTGTCAGTATTCCAATGTACAGTGCCCCCCCCCCCTACCCAACCCCCCCCCCCACCTCCAATGTACAGCCCCACCCCACCTACCCAACCTCCTTCAATGCACAGTTTCTATGTCAAATGTATATACACTCTTGTATGTCTGTATGTCATGTATGTCATATATGTTATGATGAATTGAAAATGGGGGACCCTGATGGAAACAAGACGAAAGTCTTTCTCAGGTCTGCATCCCCTTAACAATTGTGTGTATTGAGCTGTACTGTACTGTACCCATTCTGCAATTAATAATGTTTTCAATCAATCAATCAGGTGGGACGATGGATCTGTGCCAGTGCCTGTGGTGCCAGCAGAGCCACTCCTTGGTGCCCAGGCCCTCAGAAGGATGGGAAGCAACAACGCCACCAGAGAGGCCATTACTGGAAACCTTCACTGGGTACTTCTCAGCAGCAGGATAGGTGCCATGGCAGAATGGGATCATCTGAGGACCTCCTACTCCTACCTCCTGTATTCACCCAAAGGCTCTTTTCAGAGCCACCCAAAGGCTCTTTTCAGAGCCACCCACTTTGTGTTGAGAGAGTTGTTCCCATGCTCAACCAAGATTGTCCTTGTACAATAACAATTTATTACCAACAATTTTGTATAAATGTTATTCATAACTAGCATAATGTTTTGGCTATTACGATGCAAATCAAGATTAAACTTTGACCAATGCATATATACATATTACAATATGGGCACAGATACATTTAGACATTGAATTGATTATTAGAACAGTGCATATTTATTTTATTTACAGATCATCAAAGGCACAGGTAAATTAAACTGATTACAATTCAATTAAATCATTAAAAACAAGTAAACCTAAAAACAATTGAACTGATTACAATAAAACAAAGAACCTACAACTCAACTGGAAACTGAGCCTCATGCTAAACCTGCTGGATTTTCATTCTGACAAGTGAATTCTTTTCAAAAAAGGAGGTAGGGACCGCACTCAGAATATCATTGTTTTTATTTTCAAGTTGTTATAGCGCACTGCTGTGCACACTGATGAAGGCCGGATGGCTGAAAACGTTTTGTGCGCTATAACAACTTGAAAATAAAAACAATGATATTCTGAGTGCGGTCCCTACCTCCTTTTTTGCAACTTAATTAATGTTGGACTACGCACCTGTCTGAGCGCAGTGGTTAGCCCCTTTTTCTACTAAAAGTGAATTCATTTCACCATCAAGTGTGTCCAAAGCTGGCAGCAGGCTCAATAAAAAATGTTCATTGCTGTTGACCGGGACTGGGACATTCCTGATTACCCCCATCAGTTCCTGCTGGTAGGTAGTCAGGCGGGTGGTGGTGCGGGGCAGTGTTGTGGATGGACCAGGGCCCTCCTCCTCCTCCTCCTCCTCCTCCTCCTCACTGCTCAAACCTTGGGTCGTCTGGGTGACAGACGACAGAATATTTCAGTTTTGGAGATAAATGACTAGAATAATTTAATTAAGTTTCCACTTTTTCCAGTTTTCCACAAAATGCCAAAGCTATATATATATATATATATATATATATATATATATATATATATATATATATATATATATATATATATATATATATATATATATATATATATATATATAGTTTGCCATTTATGTAAACAAACCTGATTACATCAGTGGTATCTCACACACATTCTGAGAATGTTTAACAATAAAAACCTTGTGACTGGAAATGTTATCTATGTCCATCTGTGTTAAATCTCTGTACAGCTTTTGACTAGTTAATATATGATCAACTAGTATACTAGGCAAAGACACTAGGTTACAGTCTGACGGCGTTCTTATAAACAACAGCCAAGGTTGAGGAGATATGACATTCTGGTCAGACGCTGGTGTGTCTCTGATGATGAACTGAGCACTTTTCTGTGGGCATGGAAACAGAAATAAACTATGTTCTATATTTGTATACAAATTGACTCGATCTGAATTCCTACAGCTTCACTGTTTGGCTCATTGGAATATTCCACAACAACCTTCATCTCCTACTCCCTGCTTGCACTGAAGTGATCAGGCCCTAAAGTCAATTATTACCTCTGACATATATGATGGAGACATGGAGGTGAGCAAGGAGTCCACAGTCTGCCGGCTCTCCATCTCCCTGAAATTACTGCTGGTCTCCCTGTCTTGCAAGTGTGGCTCTAAAAAACGGAGGATGCTCAAATATTTCCATCTTTTTCTTTCTCCAGCTTCTGCTCCACTCTTCTTCTCTTTGTCAGCCTTTCTATCTTTGTAGGAAAGCCCTGCTAATAAGACTACTTTGTTCTGTAATAGCCCTTTAACACTTTCCGTGCCACTCACGAGATTTCTCAGGTTTTTTTTATAGGTGGTTGCTAGCCACTCACGAGATTTCTCGGATTTTTTTTTCTTTTTTTTTAGCGATCTGAAAAATTATTGCATCACCCGAGCCTACCCGAGTATAGCCGAGGGGCGCCGGCGATCACTGTGGAAAAAAGCGCCCCCTGTCGTCTCCCAGACGACATAAGTGATTTTGGAATGGACTCAATGAAAATGAATGGGGAAAAAAATCCGGTACTCCACATTTTCCAGTTCACTGATCCAGCCGGGGTTACCACAGTTCATTCTGGAACCTCAGATCCCCGTTGATCATGGAGATCTACAGTATCGCGTTGGATCCATACACGTATCGATTTTTTCGAATGGTGATCAGGAATTGGAATATACCAGTTGGATACCATCTGATGTCAGGTAAGGACTCTATGTTATCAGTGTTAGGATAATCAGAGTAAGTTTGATGAAGTTATAAGCTGTTTTGTGAAATGTCCTCTTTCGGTTTCACTGTAAAAGTCTGTGAGGAAATCAACGGAGCGATTATCAGTGCGCGGCCGTAATGTGCTTGCGTGCACGTATAATATTGATCATCTAGCGTTTATTTGAAAACGATTCATAAAAAGGCAGACGAATATCAACGTTGTGGAATATTCCACTAAAAGACGATTTTCATAGAATGCTCCAGAATGAGCTGTTTTTTATATCAAAACAGGGGCTTTTCTAACTGCTCTGAAACGGAAACGACGCGATAAAAAAACAATCTGCCTTCACAGCACTGACTGGAAAATAGTATTTGATAATGCGATGGGCAGATTAGACACATAGCCATAATTTAAAACATAGATTAGGCGATATTAACGTTAACATTGGCGCCGATGGTGGCATTCAGCCGGTAAAACGGAAAACCAGGCGTGGCGCTCAAAGTGTTAATATGTTGTTGTTGACAGGAAAGGGTAATTGATTTATGCCAGTGTATTCGTTCAGCGTGATGTGCTAGTGTTGCACTCTAGTCTTCTGATAACGTTACTGGCCCTTTAAGAGTTTCTCCGTCGGAACGTGTGCACAAGCTGTTCTCTGTGCTGCTGCCCGACGGTGCGGCTGTTGCAGCAGTAAGATCTTTCCCTTTGAGGAACGTGTGCGTAAATGACACGTGAGTACGGTACCTATGTTTAGTCCTGCCTAATTCATCCCTTCAGCTTACTCTACTTTTATAGTGTGTCTCCGCTGATCCATTCCTGTTGACGTTGTTCCCTCTGTTATTGAAACACTGCGCCGTTAGCTTAGCTACACGTTAGCCAACCTAGGTTCCCTCTGCTATGATATGCTGCCTGCTAGTGATGCTGCGTGGTTAGCTTAGCCGCACGTGAGCTAGCCTAGGCTATATAACTCACTCACTACTCCTAGTGAATTGAATGTATCTTACACCTGGTTTACAGTCCGCCTACCTATACTGTTTACATGCACTGCATGAGTAATCCCCCTGCATAGGCTATGTAGGTTATATCTAATAACTCCGGTTAAGTGAATGTCTTGGCTACTAGTTGCACTGTATTGCTAATGAATATTATTGCAGCTATATACCACATGTTTATGACATTATGTTTATGTGCGCCACTACTGTGTTTACTAATGTATACTGTATTGTATTCCTTTGTGTTTACTAATGTATACTGTACTGTATTCCCTTGTAGACAACCACACACACCTTTTCTGTTCCCAAATACAACCAATACCTGCAGCACGCCTCTGTGTAATTCTTTAATCGGAGTTACAACGCCATAGTGTCCGGCAGCTCTATCAAACGCAACCCGTGGAGGCCCTAGCCCTCCGTTTCATGGTCCTTCGAGCCGGATAGAGCTCCTCCAAGACGCTATGGCAGACCAGGACACCACAGAGACCACCGCTCACCCGCAGAGAGAGCGCCACCTACCAAGCCACCTACGTGACCTCGAAGTGGGATATGAACCTGAATTCAGTACTCGGATCAGTCAGTACTCGGACCAGTCAGTACTTGGATCAGTCAGTACTCGGATCAGTCAGTACTCGGATCAGTCAGTACTCGGACCAGTCAGTACTCGGATCAGTCAGTACTCGGATCAGTCAATTCCTAGACCCACCATAAGGTCAGGTGTCGGCTCCCATCGTTCATACCCGGCGAGCGAAGCAAGGGCTCCGTATGAAGGTAGTAGGTCCTCACATCTGTCAATTCCGAGACCCTCCATAAGGTCAGGTGTTGGCTCCCATCGTTCATCTGGGAGTGTACACCGACCACATGCTCTCTCACCAGTCCAGGAAGCTATCCTTCAGGAGTACATCCACTCCCTGGAGCTTGAGGAGCTACAGCGCCAGGTAAAAGAAGACTACGACGCCAACCTGGAGTGCCAACGCTTACAACGCCTAGAGCAGGAAGCACAAGATGCACAAGATGCACGGGAAGCTATCGTTAAACGCCTGGACAGGCAGAGGCGGCCTAAGAAGAAGGAGAAGGAACTTCAAGTAGCCAAACTGGTCACCTCACTTCAAGAGTCAAAGATGAGGGCTCTTGTACGTGCAGCAGCATCTGAGCCGACCTATCCACCGCCTGGACAACAGCACCACGTAGTGGCACCTGTGCCTCTAGCCCTTCCTACCGTACCACAGTACATGCATCCCCTGCCGGCTAATCCAGCCGCCATCACTCCAGTGATACACCATCCAGCACAGGTGACGCCTCGCTCTGCTGCTCCCCCTGTGTCATGGTACCCAGCTCCCAACATGCCTGGTTCAATTGAGCAACCTACAATCTCACACGGGCCCCCTGTAGCTACACACAGTACCCAGAGTCCTACCTATGGTGCGACCATCCCTAGTACTCAACCCAGTACTCAACCCAGTACTCAACTCAGTACCCAACCTAGTACTCAACCCAGTACTCAACCCAGTACTCAACTCAGTACCCAACTTAGTACTCAACTCAGTACCCAACCTAGTACTCAACTCAGTACCCAACCTAGTACTCAACTCAGTACCCAACCTAGTACTCAACTCAGTACCCAACCTAGTACTCAACTCAGTACCCAACCTAGTACTCAACTCAGTACCCAACCTAGTACTCAACTCAGTACCCAACCTAGTACTCAACTCAGTACCCAACCTAGTACTCAACTCAGTACCCAACCCAGTACTCAACTCAGTACCCAACCTAGTACTCAACTCAGTACCCAACCTAGTACTCAACTCAGTACCCAACCTAGTACTCAACTCAGTACCCAACCTAGTACTCAACTCAGTACCCAACCTAGTACTCAACTCAGTACCCAACCTAGTACTCAACTCAGTACCCAACCTAGTACTCAACTCAGTACCCAACCTAGTACTCAACTCAGTACCCAACCTAGTACTCAACTCAGTACCCAACCCAGTACTCAACTCAGTACCCAACCTAGTACTCAACCCAGTACCCAACCTAGTACTCAACTCAGTACCCAACCTAGTACTCAACCTAGTACTCAACCTAGTACTCAGCCTAGTACTCAGCCTAGTACTCAACCTAGCACCCAGCCTAGTACTCAACCTAGTACTCAACCTAGTACTCAGCCTAGTACTCAACCTAGTACTCAACCTAGTACTCAACCTAGTACTCAGCCTAGTACTCAACCTAGCACCCAGCCCAGTACTCGACTAACTCAACCTAGGAACTCTCCCAGTCCTCCGCTCCCTGCCGTTGAAGACGATCTTGTCCAAGCAACAGTCAGGTCCCTTCACGGTGCGGCTGATGCCCAGACCACTGATCAGCCTTATGAAGCAGCCGACTTCCTCAACGCTGAGAAGGTCCTCCTTAAACGAACCCAGCTGGACTCATTCCCAGAGGAGATCAAGGCCCTCAAGTCTGACCGACCTCTTCCCCCAGACAGTCATTTGGGCTCTCTATCTCCAGAGTATGACAAGGCTACCTGTCTCCTCAGAGTAGGCGGTAGGCCGCACAGGGCCGAGAACTTGGAGATGGATGACACTCACCCAATCGTCTTGGATCCACATCACCCCCTGACAAAGCTGATCATCCAAGATTATGATCAAACTCTTCTCCACCCCGGGCCTGAGAGGGTATTCGTTGATCTTCAATCCCGATTCTGGGTTCTACGTGGAAGAGAAGCAATCCGCAAGCATCAGCACACCTGCCGAGAACGACATCTGCGGCGAGCAAAGCCCGACATGCCTAAAATGGCCGCCCTTCCGCCCTGTCGCCTGCACCTTTACAAGCCCCCATTCTATTCCACCAGAGTAGACTGTTTTGGGCCATCTTACACCAAGATAGGGCCCCGGAGAGGCAGAAGTGGAGGAAGGACGGCAAGAAACAGTCGTTCGGCCAGGTGGCCCTCATCGTGGACCCGCAGCTTCCTCGGGCACTCTGGCCCATTGGGAAGGTCACTCAGACGTACCCTGGAACTGACGGGCGCATCCGCACCGCAGCTGTCCAGGTGAAGGACAGAACATACCTGCGCCCTGTGTCCCGGCCGGTGCAGCTTCCGAGTCTCCCGGATACAGAGGACCCCTGAGACTTTCCTGTTTAGTTCAAAAGGTCTAAGTACACTTTTGGGTGCGGCTGTGTAGGAAAGCCCTGCTAATAAGACTACTTTGTTCTGTAATAGCCCTTTAATATGTTGTTGTTGACAGGAAAGGGTAATTGATTTATGCCAGTGTATTCGTTCAGCGTGATGTGCTAGTGTTGCACTCTAGTCTTCTGATAACGTTACTGGCCCTTTAAGAGTTTCTCCGTCGGAACGTGTGCACAAGCTGTTCTCTGTGCTGCTGCCCGAGGTGCGGCTGTTGCAGCAGTAAGATCTTTCCCTTTGAGGAACGTGTGCGTAAATGACACGTGAGTACGGTACCTATGTTTAGTCCTGCCTAATTCATCCCTTCAGCTTACTCTACTTTTATAGTGTGTCTCCGCTGATCCATTCCTGTTGACGTTGTTCCCTCTGTTATTGAAACACTGCACCGTTAGCTTAGCTACACGTTAGCCAACATAGGTTCCCTCTGCTATGATATGCTGCCTGCTAGTGATGCTGCGTGGTTAGCTTAGCCGCACGTGAGCTAGCCTAGGCTATATAACTCACTCACTACTCCTAGTGAATTGAATGTATCTTACACCTGGTTTACAGTCCGCCTACCTATACTGTTTACATGCACTGCATGAGTAATCCCCCTGCATAGGCTATGTAGGTTATATCTAATAACTCCGGTTAAGTGAATGTCTTGGCTACTAGTTGCACTGTATTGCTAATGAATATTATTGCAGCTATATACCACATGTTTATGACATTATGTTTATGTGCGCCACTACTGTGTTTACTAATGTATACTGTATTGTATTCCTTTGTGTTTACTAATGTATACTGTACTGTATTCCCTTGTAGACAACCACACACACCTTTCTGTTCCCAAATACAACCAATACCTGCAGCACGCCTCTGTGTAATTCTTTAATCGGAGTTACAACGCCATAGTGTCCGCCAGCTCTATCAAACGCAACCCGTGGAGGCCCTAGCCCTCCGTTTCATGGTCCTTCGAGCCGGATAGAGCTCCTCCAAGACGCTATGGCAGACCAGGACACCACAGAGACCACCGCTCACCCGCAGAGAGAGCGCCACCTACCAAGCCACCTACGTGACCTCGAAGTGGGATATGAACCTGAATTCAGTACTCGGATCAGTCAGTACTCGGACCAGTCAGTACTCGGATCAGTCAGTACTCGGATCAGTCAGTACTCGGATCAGTCAGTACTCGGACCAGTCAGTACTCGGATCAGTCAGTACTCAGATCAGTCAATTCCTAGACCCACCATAAGGTCAGGTGTCGGCTCCCATCGTTCATACCCGGCGAGCGAAGCAAGGGCTCCGTATGAAGGTAGTAGGTCCTCACATCTGTCAATTCCGAGACCCTCCATAAGGTCAGGTGTTGGCTCCCATCGTTCATCTGGGAGTGTACACCGACCACATGCTCTCTCACCAGTCCAGGAAGCTATCCTTCAGGAGTACATCCACTCCCTGGAGCTTGAGGAGCTACAGCGCCAGGTAAAAGAAGACTACGACGCCAACCTGGAGTGCCAACGCTTACAACGCCTAGAGCAGGAAGCACAAGATGCACAAGATGCACGGGAAGCTATCGTTAAACGCCTGGACAGGCAGAGGCGGCCTAAGAAGAAGGAGAAGGAACTTCAAGTAGCCAAACTGGTCACCTCACTTCAAGAGTCAAAGATGAGGGCTCTTGTACGTGCAGCAGCATCTGAGCCGACCTATCCACCGCCTGGACAACAGCACCACGTAGTGGCACCTGTGCCTCTAGCCCTTCCTACCGTACCACAGTACATGCATCCCCTGCCGGCTAATCCAGCCGCCATCACTCCAGTGATACACCATCCAGCACAGGTGACGCCTCGCTCTGCTGCTCCCCCTGTGTCATGGTACCCAGCTCCCAACATGCCTGGTTCAATTGAGCAACCTACAATCTCACACGGGCCCCCTGTAGCTACACACAGTACCCAGAGTCCTACCTATGGTGCGACCATCCCTAGTACTCAACCCAGTACTCAACCCAGTACTCAACTCAGTACCCAACCTAGTACTCAACCCAGTACTCAACCCAGTACTCAACTCAGTACCCAACTTAGTACTCAACTCAGTACCCAACCTAGTACTCAACTCAGTACCCAACCTAGTACTCAACTCAGTACCCAACCTAGTACTCAACTCAGTACCCAACCTAGTACTCAACTCAGTACCCAACCTAGTACTCAACTCAGTACACAACCTAGTACTCAACTCAGTACTCAACCTAGTACTCAACTCAGTACCCAACCTAGTACTCAACTCAGTACCCAACCCAGTACTCAACTCAGTACCCAACCTAGTACTCAACTCAGTACCCAACCTAGTACTCAACTCAGTACCCAACCTAGTACTCAACTCAGTACCCAACCTAGTACTCAACTCAGTACCCAACCTAGTACTCAACTCAGTACCCAACCTAGTACTCAACTCAGTACCCAACCTAGTACTCAACTCAGTACCCAACCTAGTACTCAACTCAGTACCCAACCTAGTACTCAACTCAGTACCCAACCTAGTACTCAACTCAGTACCCAACCCAGTACTCAACTCAGTACCCAACCTAGTACTCAACCCAGTACCCAACCTAGTACTCAACTCAGTACCCAACCTAGTACTCAACCTAGTACTCAACCTAGTACTCAGCCTAGTACTCAGCCTAGTACTCAACCTAGCACCCAGCCTAGTACTCAACCTAGTACTCAACCTAGTACTCAGCCTAGTACTCAACCTAGTACTCAACCTAGTACTCAACCTAGTACTCAGCCTAGTACTCAACCTAGCACCCAGCCCAGTACTCGACTAACTCAACCTAGGAACTCTCCCAGTCCTCCGCTCCCTGCCGTTGAAGACGATCTCGTCCAAGCAACAGTCAGGTCCCTTCACGGTGCGGCTGATGCCCAGACCACTGATCAGCCTTATGAAGCAGCCGACTTCCTCAACGCTGAGAAGGTCCTCCTTAAACGAACCCAGCTGGACTCATTCCCAGAGGAGATCAAGGCCCTCAAGTCTGACCGACCTCTTCCCCCAGACAGTCGTTTGGGCTCTCTATCTCCAGAGTATGACAAGGCTACCTGTCTCCTCAGAGTAGGCGGTAGGCCGCACAGGGCCGAGAACTTGGAGATGGATGACACTCACCCAATCGTCTTGGATCCACATCACCCCCTGACAAAGCTGATCATCCAAGATTATGATCAAACTCTTCTCCACCCCGGGCCTGAGAGGGTATTCGTTGATCTTCAATCCCGATTCTGGGTTCTACGTGGAAGAGAAGCAATCCGCAAGCATCAGCACACCTGCCGAGAACGACATCTGCGGCGAGCAAAGCCCGACATGCCTAAAATGGCCGCCCTTCCGCCCTGTCGCCTGCACCTCTACAAGCCCCCATTCTATTCCACCAGAGTAGACTGTTTTGGGCCATCTTACACCAAGATAGGGCCCCGGAGAGGCAGAAGTGGAGGAAGGACGGCAAGAAACAGTCGTTCGGCCAGGTGGCCCTCATCGTGGACCCGCGGCTTCCTCGGGCACTCTGGCCCATTGGGAAGGTCACTCAGACGTACCCTGGAACTGACGGGCGCATCCGCACCGCAGCTGTCCAGGTGAAGGACAGAACATACCTGCGCCCTGTGTCCCGGCCGGTGCAGCTTCCGAGTCTCCCGGATACAGAGGACCCCTGAGACTTTCCTGTTTAGTTCAAAAGGTCTAAGTAGACTTTTGGGTGCGGCTGTGTAGGAAAGCCCTGCTAATAAGACTACTTTGTTCTGTAATAGCCCTTTAATATGTTGTTGTTGACAGGAAAGGGTAATTGATTTATGCCAGTGTATTCGTTCAGCGTGATGTGCTAGTGTTGCACTCTAGTCTTCTGATAACGTTACTGGCCCTTTAAGAGTTTCTCCGTCGGAACGTGTGCACAAGCTGTTCTCTGTGCTGCTGCCCGAGGTGCGGCTGTTGCAGCAGTAAGATCTTTCCCTTTGAGGAACGTGTGCGTAAATGACACGTGAGTACGGTACCTATGTTTAGTCCTGCCTAATTCATCCCTTCAGCTTACTCTACTTTTATAGTGTGTCTCCGCTGATCCATTCCTGTTGACGTTGTTCCCTCTGTTATTGAAACACTGCGCCGTTAGCTTAGCTACACGTTAGCCAACCTAGGTTCCCTCTGCTATGATATGCTGCCTGCTAGTGATGCTGCGTGGTTAGCTTAGCCGCACGTGAGCTAGCCTAGGCTATATAACTCACTCACTACTCCTAGTGAATTGAATGTATCTTACACCTGGTTTACAGTCCGCCTACCTATACTGTTTACATGCACTGCATGAGTAATCCCCCTGCATAGGCTATGTAGGTTATATCTAATAACTCCGGTTAAGTGAATGTCTTGGCTACTAGTTGCACTGTATTGCTAATGAATATTATTGCAGCTATATACCACATGTTTATGACATTATGTTTATGTGCGCCACTACTGTGTTTACTAATGTATACTGTATTGTATTCCTTTGTGTTTACTAATGTATACTGTACTGTATTCCCTTGTAGACAACCACACACACCTTTCTGTTCCCAAATACAACCAATACCTGCAGCACGCCTCTGTGTAATTCTTTAATCGGAGTTACAACGCCATAGTGTCCGCCAGCTCTATCAAACGCAACCCGTGGAGGCCCTAGCCCTCCGTTTCAATCTTTCATATTAGGTCTGGAGTTGCCCTCATTAAAAACTGATTTGGAGTCTTTGGGTAAAGGAGTAACCTTAGCCTCCTTCCATCTCTTTGGACATAGTCCCACTTGTATACATCTATTAATAATATGACACACTGGACCAGTGGCGGACTGGGACACAAATTCAGCCCGGGACATTCAGACGCACCAGCCCACACACCGGCCCACGCACCGGCCCACGCACCGGCCCCGAAACCGGCCCACACAACGGGCGTTATGAAACACTTGTCCAGTATTAAACAACCCAAGGCTGTGGCTAAGGAGTCAACATCAGGGAGACCAAATCTACACACCGCCCCTAGATGTGCACTCATGCACAGTGCACACACACACACACACACACAGACACACACATACATATACCGTTACTTCCCGTCATTGGCATATGTTTTCTTTTTACTAACATCTTAGTGCCTCATTAGCCTAGGGATTAAGGATACATGAAGTATTAACTACACCATAATAATATTGAGGTTTTGATCCATAGAAAGTAGGGATGTCCGATATTATCGGCCTACCGATATTATCGGCCGATATCGGCATTAAAATGTGATATCGAAAAATATCGGTATCGGTTTTAAAGAAATAATATTTTATTTACATTTCTATAACCTTTATTTAGCCAGGCAAGCAAGTAAGAACCAATTCTGATTTTATTTATTGTCAAAAGTATGCATAATGTTGTGTTAATTCCACAACAAGAGATATGTAATGTTAATTACCTGAAATTATTCCATTTCTTGGGGCGGGAAACCCTGCATATATCGGTATCGGTTGATATCGGTTGATATCGGTATCGGAAATTAAGAGTTGGACAATATCGGTATATCGGTATCGGTAAAAAAGCCAATATCGAGCATCCCTAATAGAAAGGTCTGTGTTACACAATTTCAGTTAGATTGGATTTATTGTCCTTTAATTTGGCACTCATGACATTAGTTGCTTGCCGTTTAATCAACATTGAAAGACCCCCCACTTCCTCCCAGACACCGATTCCAAGAGCCTGTTTTCTCTCTCTCTCTCTCTCTCTCTCTCTCTCTCTCTCTCTCTCTCTCTCTCTCTCTCTCTCTCTCTCTCTCTCTCTCTCTCTCTCTCTCTCTCTCTCTCTCTCTCTCTCTCTCTCTATGTATGTGTCTCTCTGTGTGTGTGTGTCTCTCTCTCTCTGTCTCTCCCTCTCTCTGTGTGTCTCTCTCTCTGTGTCTCTCTCTCTCTGTCTCTCTCTCTGTCTCTCTCTCTGTGTGTCTGTCTGTCTGTCTGGACTGGGCTCTCTCTCTCCCCTCAGGGTCAGCTGTGCTGGACTGGGCGCTCTCTCTCCCCTCAGGGTCAGCTGTGCTGGATTGGGCGCTCTCTCTTTCCTCAGAGTCAACTGCATAAGAAGAACATCAGCAATCAATAATAATGGCTTGAATTCATACAGCGTTTTTCAGCCTTTTGAAAACACCCAAAGTAGTAGTAGTAGTAGTAGTAGTAGTAGTTTATTCAGTCATCATCTCACACAATACAATATACCCCATCATTTAACAATATTTGATTTTACAGTGACTGAAAAGGTACAGACTGAAGCATAATGCTTATATATGCCTGTCCTATATTCTTAACAAAAATTAAAAAAATTGGCGGCTACGTGGCGTAGTGGGCAAGGCGCTCGCCACAAATACTGGAGACGCTGGGCTCGCCTGTTCGAGCCCAGCGCTCCACATTGCTTTCAGTTTAGCTGGTCGTTCATACTAATACACATTGGCCGTATTAGGGGGTGGGAAACTGAAGGGTGGGGATTGGGCGTTGTGGACAGCGACTCCTACAGGTCGGTTGGTGTGCCTGCGCAGTAGAATCAGGAAGTGTCGGGGGCAGCGTGAGCCTCCCACGCGTTACTCCTCGCCACTGAGAGATCGAGCTGCGCAGGTGAAAAGATGCGACTGCTGTTATCTCAAGTACCGGAGGGGACTTGTGCTATGTATGACTTAGTCCACATTGCAGCCGGCTTGTGGGAGGCAAGAAACAGCGTTCGTGACAGGGGAGGGTTGAATTGGATGATACGAAATTGGGATGGGAGAAAATGTAGAAAATGGGAGAAAAAGTGGATAAAAAAAAACAAAAATAAAAAAAATTAAGACTCCAAAACAGTATTCTAAAAGAAAATAGCAAAAGAAAACAATATTATTCACCCCTGTAGTTTTCAAAAATAGCTTTACAAATTTTTCTTAAAAACCAAAAGCGAATTACTCATTCTTAACTGTATATCAGCATTGTTCCACAAAGCGCTTCACAGAAACCATCAAGCATTCACACTCACACAGTCATACACTACTGGTGGTTGTGAGCAGCATCAGCAAACACAGCTGCCCTGTGGCAGACTGACGGAATCATGTCTGCTAATCAGCGCCAACCACCATCAACAACCTTCATAAATACATTCAACATTAATGGAATAGGCTAACTACCAACTTAGCTGTAGCAGTTAGCTGTTATATGCAATCACATATGTTTAACTACGGGGTAGTAGTTGACCTAGTTGTTAGCTTAAGCTAGTTAGCTGTGGTTATTTACAAACATGTAGATGAGACTAATCATATACAGATCGAGAACATGGCTAACAGTTGGGAATTCTAAGGTACATCTTATTTAAGCATGTAAAATGGCAACGAATCAATTCAATCAATTAGATTACCAATATTATATCAACATGAAAATTTGGAAGGGAACATAATAGTATTTTATTTTAGTATTTACTATTATAATATTAGTAGCCGATTAATTTGCAGCCCGTCCTAGGTTCTGATTGGCTCTCTAGGTTAGCACTTTAGCTTCTGATGCTGTGGTGGGCACTAGTCCTAACATTGCTAACTAAACTTTTAGTCAGAGAAAAAACGTCACGAGTCACAACTATTTACGTCCACGTGCTGTAAGGAATCAGGAATACGGAAAGCACATTGTCTTGAAATCACTGCAAGAGCTAGTATAGGCTAGCTAGCCCTCATGAACCGGCAGACACCAACAGTAGAATATGCACTAGGCTACTGCATGCACCTGTCATGTTACTGTTGGTTCCTTCCACTTCATCATCATTAGCAGCAACAGCGGGTAAACATGTCTGTAATTTTAGAACATTGTTCTGCGTCTTTTACTAGCAATTTTAGTTTTTTAATTCTAGCTTTTTCAGCTCCACCCTTTCTTTTTTTGCATTCTCCATTTCTGCGCTTCTAGGCCTACTCGCGGTTGGGAGGAAACGTGAATCTCATTCACTGATGTCTCATGTCTCATTCAAGACTGGCTAACAAAAGCATGTCTTTCACTTAACACCAAGAAAACAGTGTGTATGATGTTCACAAAGTCACCAGTAGAGGTCACTCACTCTAATGTGTTTCTGGGAGAGGCGGAGCTGGACATTGTACATTAATTCAAGTATCTTGGGGTCACATTGGACTCTACATTGACCTTCAAAAAGTCATGTGAAGAAAGTGACAAACAGTCAAGTTTAACATCGAAAACTTCAGGCAGATCAGGCCCTGCCTGCCAGTTAATGCTGCAAGGATGTTTCTGCATTCAATGATTTTATCACACATCGAGTAGGCCTACTGTTTTATCAACTGGTCTCTTTTATATGTCACTACTCTTACACCAATATAATTACTCTACAAAAAAGCCATAAAAGTATTTGATAGGAAACCAATTTCATTTCATCACTGTAATGTTTTAGAAAAACATAACATGCTAAGTTTCGAGAATTTCCAAGTTTTCAAATATACTTGCTTCATGTACAAGGTTCTGCATGGACTTGCCCCTCCCCCATTGAATGAGTTCATCCAACAGAAAGCAGACACTGGCATTACCACCAGGGCCATCAGTAGAGGGGACTGTAAGTTGCCTTTTCGGTATACTACCATTGCAAAAACTGTGTTCTCTGTTAAAAGTGGTAACTACTGGAATAGCCTGCCAGTTGTGATTAGAGAGTGCCCTACATACTCCATGTTCAAGACCCATCTTAAACTGCATCTTAAGGCAAACCAGAACTGTGATCATTTTTAATCTGATTTAGTTTATGCAACTTGTTTATTGTTTTATTGCCGGCCCACACACTGGCCCACACACCGGCCCACATAATGGCCCACACACCGGCCCACATATGGCCCACACACTGGCCCACACACTACACCGGCTCACACACTACACCGGCCCACACACCGGCCCACATTAGTGGCCCACACACTGGCCCACACACTGGCCCACACACCGGCCCACACACTGGCCCACATACTGGCCCACACACCGGCCCACACACCGGCCCACATACTGGCCCACACACCGGCCCACACACTGGCCCACATTAGTGGCCCACACACCGACTCACACACTGGCCCACACACCGGCCCACAGACTGGCCCACATACTGGCCCACACACCGGCCCACACACCGGCCCACATACTGGCCCACACACCGGTCCACACACTGGCCCACACACCGGCCCACATTAGTGGCCCACACACCGACTCACACACTGGCCCACACACCGGCCCACACACTGGCCCACATTAGTGGCCCACACACCGACTCACACACTGGCCCACACACTGGCCCACACACTGGCCCACACATCGGCCCACATTAGTGGCCCACACACTGGCCCACACACTGGCCCAAAAAAAAAAGTAAAAAAAAAAAAAAAAAAAACTAATTTTTTTTTTTTTTTTTTTTTTTGGACCAGCCCACTTTGGTCCCGGCCCATCGGGATTCGTCCCGAACGTCCCGATGGCCAGTCCGCCACTGCACTGGACTATCCAAGTTGTCTGTGCCAGCTAACTTGCTGTCAGGTAGAGCCTGGAGTAACCTTTCAATATCACTAACCTCAACCTGTTTAAAATCAAATGTACACCCTTTATCTTTCATTATGATATTCTTAATTATGTCATTTGATTTTGTATTGTTTGAGATGTGCATTCCCTGCCTGAGCTGAGATATCTTACTTGCATAAAAATCATTAAAATGGTTGGCAATATCACATGGTTTGGTTAGGACAATTCCATATGACTCAACAAAAGGTGTACAGACATTGGATTTTCTACCCATAATTTGATTTAAAACATTCCATAGATTTTTACCATCATTTCTCACATCATATAACCATGGTTTAAAATATTCCCTTTTTCTCACCTTATTTAACTTTGTGACTTGATTACGTAAGGAACGGTACTTTTGTCTGTCATCTGCAGAACTGGAACACACTGATGCTTTTTTGGCTATGTCTCTCTCATTCATTAAAATTCATTAAAAGCTACTATCTATCCATGGGGCTGATTTGTTTCTGACTGTGAACTTTTTTAAAGGAGCATGTTTATCTGCTACACTCATGTACCTCAACATAAATAAGTCCAGTGCAACCTCTGGGTCATCCTCACAACATACCTCCTCCCAGTTTATACCCAACATTTCATTAATAAAACCTTCTACATTAAAACTCTTATATGACCGTGAGTGAATTTTCAGGGGAGCTCCCACAGACCGTAGTACAATATATACATACATGAAACACATAACACATATAACACTGTACATAACAGAATATTTTAAATAAAGTGCATGATGAGTGGTAACAGTGATTATCAAGTCCAGGTAAGTGCATGGTGCACGTGAGGGGACAGTCAATGAGCGTTTAACAGTCTGACTGCTTGGGGGAAAAAGCTGTTCTTAAATCTTGAACTCTTGGCATGTATGGACCGGTATCTCCTCCCTGGGGGAAGGAGCTGAAAGAGGTGATGTGCTGGGTGAGACTGGTCCTTGATGATACACTTGGAGCGGTGGAGGCAGCGGGAGGTGAAGACGGAGGTGATGTTTGATAGATGAGTCCCAACAATCCTGCCTGCCGCCTTCACCACCCTCTGTAGAGCCTCTTGCTCTGCCTTTGTGCAGCTGGAGAACCACACAGACTTCACACAGACTGTCTGTACAATACTGCTGTAGGCCTATAATACTTATGTAAATAAGTAAGGCAATTGAAATATATCTGCAGTACAGCTCAATACACACAATTGTTAAGGGGATGCAGACCAGAGAAAGACTTCCGTCTTGTTTGATTGATTGATTGAAAAGTTTATTAACAGATTGCAGAATGGGTACAGTACAGTACAGCTCAATACATACAATTGTTAAGGGGATGCAGACCAGAGAAAGACTTTCGTCTTGTTTACATCAGGGTCCCCCATTTTCAATTCATCATAACATATATGACATACATGACATACAGATAGACAGTACTGCTACATCTATACATTTATGACATATCAGATTTGCAAATACAGTACTGTTTGTGATACAAAAGTGTCCAGAAAAGGAGTGTATATACATTTGGCGTAGAAACTGTACATTGGAGGAGGTTGGATGGGTGGGGTGGGGTTGGGTGGGTTGGGTGAGGGCTGTACATTGGAGGTGGGGGGGGGGGGGGGGGGGGTTGGGTAGGGGACACACACACATTTTACACTGTACATTGGAATACTGACAAAGCCTTACTTGGTCATTTACTGTACAACATTGATGTGGCATAATTGCGAAACGTGTTTAGTCCCTTGTTTGAGCCGAATCTGGGTTTTACATGATTTGTGGAGCTCCCTCTGGTGTTGTGATCGTGGTATTCACTGACCTTTGGGAAGTATTTTGACATGTACATGGGTACCTTGGTCGCGTAGTGTATCTTGTAGACCAGGCCCATTGCAAGTTGCTGTACTCTGTCGTCTACTCTAAGCCATCCTAGGTTGTCAAAGTGGGCAGGGGTGAGGTGGGTTCTAGGAGTCAGGTCAAGTAGTATAGTCTGACTAGCTTGTTTTGAGATGTTTGTAATTTGTTTTTTAGTGCCTTTGAGGTGCTTTGGTACCATGAGGTGCAAGCATAGTCGTAGTACCCTTGAATGAGTGCTCCTGCTAGAGTCTTCAGGGTATTCTTGTTTACCAGAGAGGAGATCCGGTACAAGAACCGCGTTCGTTGGTTGACTTTTTTTATTACATTGGATGCCATTTTGTCACAGGAAAGATTAGCCTCTAGGATGGAACCCAGGTAGGTAATTTCATCTTTCCTTGTGATAATATTGTCACCCACTGTAACCGAGAAGCCGTCGGTCTTGCTGAGTTTGTTATTTGAACCGAAGAGAATGGACTCTGTTTTGCCCATGTGTAATGATAGTTTGTTGTCGGCGAGCCATATGCAGATTTTGCCTAGTTCCGAGCTGAGGGCTTTTTCAACCTGTAACTTGTTCTTGTCAGAGACCAGCAGGGCTGAGTCGTCCGCAAACAGGAACAAGTTGCAGTCACAAGCTGACGACATGTCATTTGCATAAATTAGGAATAGTAGCGGTCCTAGTTTGCTTCCTTGTGGAACACCACAGCTCACTGTGAGGGGGGGGATAGGGTACCGTTTACTTCCACCATCTGTTCCCTCCCCTCCAGGTAGGATTGTATCCAGCTCACTGATAAACTATCAAAACCAATTGCTTTTAGCTTGTCAATCAGAATGGTGTGATTGACAGTGTCGAAGGCCTTTTGTAGGTCCAGCATGACCATGCCGCAGTATTTGCCCGTGTAACCCGATGGTTTAGCTTGCGTTGTGTTCTGGTGTACTGTCAAGAATCAGGCCGGACTGAATCTCAGGTTGTTTATTCACCCTCTGTGAAAACCCAAATACACACAGGCATCAATGTCTGGTCTTATCCTTTTTGGCCACAAGATGGCGCCTTGGTTCTCTTAACAACCAGAGAGAAACTCTCATTTTAATTCACATTAAAATGGCACATGAAGTAAATACAATTCAATACCAAAAATAATACAATATGGGTCACTCATCCATCTGTTAAAACAGATACAAAATAATACAATATGCCAATAATAAGATTGACTCATTACCTATTAAACAAATACATTAAAATAATAAACAAAACCATTAGTAAGATTCAATCTTTACCTGTGAAAACCAGATACATTAAAATAATAAACAAAACCACTGATAAGATTCAATCTTTACCTGTGAAAACCCAAATACACACAGGCATCAATGTCTGGTCTTATCCTTTTTGGCCACAAGATGGCGCCTTGGTTCTTAGATTGTAATGGGAAGACATAATAACGTCAGGGTTTGAGGCCTACTCAATGTGTTACACAGAAAAGATCGTCACTTCTAAATAACTCGACAGAAAGTGCACAAAAGTTACTCTTCACCATAGATAGTTAATGTATATAATCTGGTTCATTGCCCAGCAATTATCCATACATTTACACCACAATAATGCTCTTTTAACACAAAGATATGTCTAGCACCACAGAGCAGTCCTTACCTCTTAACAACCAGAGAGAAACTGGCGCCAGAGGGAAGCACGCTCAGAAATGAAAGACGCAAGGGGAAATACGTCACTTCGGCAGGAAGTGACGATGTTTCAAAACAAAAGACTTTTGATAATAAATTAATAATAATAAACAAAACAATGAAAAAAGGGTGTTTTGGCGAAATTCACAAGAGGGACATATTAATCTGTTACATTCACCCCCCCCGAATTTCCCCAAAATCACCTAGCACCAAAGCTGCACCTCAACACTAAGGACGCGCATAAGACACCGCTCAATTCTACCCCTCTGGATCAGTCAACACAAAGATCTAATCTCTGAGTTCAGTTAAAAAAACTATCCGTAAAACAGATTAAAAGGCGTTACAGGTTGATCAAACCCCCAACCCTTCAAGAACATAGAGGTGCAGCCTACACCCCATTACACCCGATCCCTCATATGCGACAGCGTCCTATCGGTCCCATTTATAGATATGTGTATGAAGTGACTCTAAAGCTTTATGCCACACCATGCCTTGCGAGGCGGCAACAGACCCCAATTAACAGGTTTCTGAACCATGTTCTCTATGAGCCTATTGACTGGCTTGACCATCCTCCCCGCCCTTGTGACTACCCCACCCGCAATCGGAACTTGGACAGAATCATGCTCGGGCAACCCTGAGAGTGGTCTGTCATGTCGGCTGCTAAAGGTCTGAGATAGGTCGGGCTGAGGGCTGTCACGTCTGTGTTCAGAGGTCTGTGGCATGTCCGAGTCGACAACAGGAACAGTCTGTGTCTCTTCAGAGTCAAGTGGACAACTGGCCAGAGTGGAGGCTGTGTCAGTCAGTGCGTCATCCACGTGATCAGAGGGAGGCGAGTCAACGACATCTGCCACTGTGCTTCCATCCTCATTTCGGTCTGAGTCAGACAGGACCCACGATGATGTCCGCTCCCTAGAAGACTCATCGTCCAAGCCACTGAGATCACCAGCATCGGATGAGATGTCTGAATACTGATCCTCCAGTCGATCCCGAACAGGGAGGAAACTGACATCCAACAGCAGGTTCCTGTGGACGACCTTCTGCCGGCCCGAGACATCACAGATTTTGTAGATATGAAGCTTGGGGTTTTTCTCGACAACAGTGTACACCACAGGCTCCCACTTATCAGCTAGCTTCCTCTTGCCCCGTTCTCCCTTGTTGGCCAGCAGCACACGATCCCCAACTTGTAGACTGACGCCCTTGACCTTCTTATTGTACTGACCAGCCTGGTGCGCTTGCTCTTTGGCGGTGTGCTGTTAAGCGATTCTGGCAGCCTCAGACAGGTAAGTCTGGAGGGTCCTAGAGTAGCTGCTAAAATCCACCACAACGGGATCATGCAATACAACGTCCACCGGAAGCCTCGGCACACGCCCAAACATCAGGTGGAACGGCGCATAGCCAGTGGTCTCATGGACGGTTGCGTTGTAGGCAAAGGTCAGCGTCTGGATCTGTTGAGGCCATTCTTGCTTGGCTCTGAGAGGGAGTGCTCGCAACATATTTCCCAGGGTGCGATTGAACCGCTCTGTGCCCCCGTTGCCCATGGGGTGATAGGCGGTGGTATGAGACTTGGCCACACCAGACAACTGCAGCAGCTCGGACACCAGTTCACTCTCAAAGTTGGCACCCTGGTCTGAGTGAATGCGCTCAGGGAACCCGTAGGTACAGAAAACACCGTCCCACAGCTTCCTGGCAATCTGTTTGGCCGTCTGGTTTCTGCATGGGAAGGCATGTGCCATTTTCGTGAAGTGATCAGTTATCACAAGCACGTCAACAGAGTTCTTGTTCTTGTCTTCCGCTGACCAGAAGTCGATGCAGACGAGTTCCATGGGAGCTGAGGTCTTTATGCTCTCCAACGGGGCTCGCGCTGCAGGTTCTGGAGTCTTAGCAAGCACACACCTCTCACAGCACCGAACGTACTCCCTCACATCCCTCTCCATGTTAGGCCAGAAGAAACGTTGCCTTGCCAGATGGAGGGTTCTGGCCCGACCTTGGTGTCCTGCCAAATCATGCACTCCCTCCAACGCCTTGTCCATCAGACTTGCCGGCAGCACCAACTGAAGTCTTTTTATCTTGCTTACTGGGTCTCTTGTCTCCCTGTACAAGACACTGTCTCGGACCTTGAGCTTCTCCCAATGTTTCAGCACAGCCAGTGACCTTGCATCTATACCACTTCTCTCCCGCCTGGAAGGACGTCGCTTGCGGACAACGAATGGCAGCACACCGGCGATGGCAGAATCTTGAAGCTGGTGATCCTCCAGCTCACGTAAGGTGAATGAAGGCAAGGCCCTGTTCTCTGCAGTAGCCGTCCAGTCACTGTGATGCAGCAGGGCAGCCCTTACTTCAGAGGAGCCGCAGGAACCAGCCATGTCCGGTGCGGACTCAGATCCCTGGACCACCTGAACATGCTGGATGCTAAGCCTGAAAGCATCCTGCACTCTGCCAGCTTCTTCACCCTCTGCTGCATGCACCAAGCTACTGTAGGGTTCCTGAATGAGACGCCTGCTGATGGGAGAAGTGAAGGGGTCACGGCTGAGTGCGTCTGCAACAACATTCTTTGGACCTGGGATGTATTTCAAGTCGAAGTTGTAGGCCGACAACTTGTCCACCCATCGCTGTTCATAGGCGTCAAGCTTGGGCTTCGTCAGTATGTGGGTGAGTGGGTTGTTGTCAGTCCACACCGTGAAGCCGTGCCCTTTCAGCCAGTGACTGAACTTCTCCGTAACGCTCCACTTCAAAGCCAAGAATTCAAGACGATAGGCGGGATATCTCTGCTGCGACTTGCTGAGGCTTTTGCTGGCAAAGGCAATGGGGCATGCCTTATCCTCTCCAGCGGGTAGCTGTGACAAGACTGCCCCTAGTCCGTCCAGAGATGCATCGACAGACAAGATGAAGGGCCTCGAAAAGTCATGATGAGCCAGCACAGCACAGCTGAGGAGCTCCCTCTTGAGCCTATGAAAGGCTTCCTCACATGCAGGACTCCAGTCTGCTGCGGTCAACTTCCTGAACATGCCGGCACTCCTTCCACCACGGCCCTTCCTCTTCTGGCCCCCTGTCAGGGCAAACAGAGGCTTGGCGATGGCGGAGCATCCAGGGATGAAGCTCTGGTAGAAAAATACCATGCCCAAGAAGGACCTAAGCCTCTTCACGGAGGGAGTGCAGCCATCCTCCTCCATTACGGCCTCCCTTGGCATGTTAGAAATCACATCCACCTTTGTTGGGTCCACAGCAACACCACTCCGGTCGATTACGTGACCAAGGAACTTGACTGACTCCCGCAGAAGATGACATTTCTTCGGACTCAGCTTGAGATTACTGCCCCTCAGCTTCTGGAAGACCACTCGCAGCCTGCTAAGGGCTTCCTCTTCGGTGGGGCCAAATACAAGGAGGTCATCCAGGTAGCAGAGCAAACTGGTGAAGTTGAGACTGCCAAAGATATCCAACATCATCCGCATAAAGGAAGCTGGACTGTTGCAGAGTCCCTGTGGCATTCTGTTGTATTCGTACAGGCCAATCGGTGTCGTGAAGGCAGTGTACTTTTTGTCTTCCTCGCACATGGGGACGTTGTAAAACCCGGAGGTTAGGTCCATTGTGCTGAAGAAGGCATTGCCTCCGAGAGCTGCCAGACAGTCGGCTTGGTGAGGAAGCGGATGGGCATCCTTCAGAGTCCGAGCATTCAGCCATCTGAAATCTGTACAAATCCTCAGCCCACCATCCTTCTTCCAGACCATGACGAGGGGAGATGCATATTCGCTGATGGATTTGCGGATGATGTCCATCTCCTCCATCCCTGTGAGCACCTGCCGGAGATGTTCATAGTGGGCAGGGGGCACTCTCCTGTATGGCATGCGGAACGGCCGGTCATCTGTCAGGCGGATGCGATGCACAAACCCCTCTGCTTTGCTGCAGTCCAGTGAGTGCCTGGAGAATATATCCTGGTACTCTTCGACAAGCTCAACAAGCTCCTTCTTAGAATGGAAGCTGGCGTGGCACGAGTCGATGTCGAGGGCACTCAATCCGAGGGTGGAGAGCCTGTCCCTGAGGTCGGTATCTGTAGCAGCCGGCCTGATACCCTGTCCTGGCCTTCCTGCCTCCTTCGTGCAGGAGCCCTGCTGGATGTCTAGGTCTTCCACCGCAAGGCAAGGTGAGACATCTGCGACCTTGGAGTTGCGTTTCAGGGTGATTGGTCTGGGTGAGAGGTTGGTCATCTTCACAGGCACCCACCGATCTCCCCACATTGGCGTGATAACCCGCCCAACAAGCACGTCTCTCGGTCTGGCCTTAGAGGTGCAAGGCTCCACGATGACCGTGCTTCCTGGAGACACTGGCACATTGCTGGGCAGCCTGCCCCACACCAGGTATTCGCGTTGAGGAAGCAGCGTGATGGCATGGGGTAACTTCACAGTGCCGATCCTGTCGGGGGCCTCGTCTCCCCTCCATCTGGTGGTACATGACATCATATCCAAGAACTGCTCATGATCAGGCGGCGAATGCTTGCCTGCCGCAGATATGAGTTTCCAGTAGGTGTCACTACCTTTCATGACACTCATTAGGTGCTTGAGAACGTTTGATCCGATGATGAGGTCATCGCGCTGACCTGGGACCACTAGAACAGGGACGAAGCATTTCACTCCGTAGATGGTCAGTGTTAAGTCATATATGTATTTGGGGTGGGTCTGTTTTCCTCCACAGCCAACCAGCATAATCCTTCCTGCTGACTGAGGTTCTCCCACTAGGGCCCCAGCTTCTCTGAGCTTACATTCTGCCTCCTCATTCAGGGTGCAAGCCATGGATCCTGAATCAATCATGCCCTTCAGTCCAACTCTGTCATTCACTGTGACCTGAGTGTAGAACAATTCACTGAAAGCTGGCACCTCTGCTGATCTTTGAACCACGACTTCGCATTCTGGCATGGCTGAACAGGTGTTAACATAGAGAAGCTCGAGACTTGACTCATCTTCACTGAGGGTCTGCTGTCCACCCCCCACACTGCCCCTCTCTGAGTGTGGGTGTTCTAGTTTCCCGAAGGCTGATCCCGACTGGGGTCGCCCTGACCTGACTGCCTCTGTCCACGCCTGTTGCAGTCTCTCTTCCAATGACCTGGAGTGAAGCATGAGAGGCACAGATTCTCTCTCCTGCAGTGCATGAGCGTGGAGTGGCCGGTATCACCGCAGACCCGGCAGTTCCTCGTCTGAAAAGGACCCGGAGCAAACTGTCTTGGCGGGGCCGGTGCCGGTGCATGGGCTGCCACCTGCACATTCTGCTGTGTCATCATGCGACCCAAGAGGCTGAATAGAGCATGCATGCCATCTACGTCGGCCTCTGCAGTGAGGCCCGGAGCCGGCTGGCGATGACCTGGCTCAAAAACAGGTTGAGCAGTGGCCACTGGTACCGGGTGAGGGGCGATTAGCACCTGGGGAAGTTGTGGAGTGAGAGCGGCTGTTGGAGCCGGAACGAACTGGGCTGCTGTGGGCGAAAGCTGTGGGGTTAGTGCTGAGACCGATGGCACATCGTATGCTGCCGCAGTTGAGACAGCTGAGAGATGTGAAGCTGTGCTGACATGCACTGGCGGTGGTCTCTCCATGTGCTGTGGTATGGCCGTCTGGGTGTGGCTCAGTACATGTATCTGCGGGGCTTGAGAACGGCCTTGCGATGACCTGAGCTCACGCTGGTGGCTGTCGATGCGCTCCTGAACCTCGCTGGTCGACCATTCTTCAGCCGCTCTGATGCTGAGCCTGTTAAAAAGGACCGGGTCTGGACAGTACTTGATGAACATCATCGACACTTCACGTCCTGGATCCTCCACACTACGCCCCTGCCTCTTTAGACACTCGTCTGCAATATCAATGGCATTGTTCAGTCTCACCCAGTACTCCATCACTCCCTCCCGCTGCAGTGGCTTGATATTATAAAAGTCAGCCATGGGCATGGATGAGTAGGATAGCTCACCGAAGTGCTGCTTCAGAATGTCAAAGATCAGGTCGGGAGTCTTAATGGGGTCGAGTGTGGGGTTGTGTCGTAGCGTAATTCTCACTACATCTTTCGCCCCCCCCCATTAGCTTAGACAGTATCTCTTGTGACTGTTGGTGTTTCGGTGTGTTTTTCTTTATAAGATATACCCCCATTACTTCCACCCACTCACGAACGGAGTATTTATCACTGCCATCGCCCCTGAAAATTGGTGGCTCCTTAACATCGGACTGCATGACGAGCTTTACACCTGACAAATTCAACTCAGGGGCTCTCTGCTCCGATTTAGGGCTCTCTGCTGACATGGACCTATTAACACCCCTGTCACCCTGTAACTGGGTCGCAATCGACTGACCAATCTGACTGGCCAACTCTGAGATGAGAGCACTCAACTCTACGTGAGAAGCTGTTTGTGGGCTTGGTAATTCATACCGGGGGACCTGGCCACCAGTGGAACAAAACCGTGGGGTTTGCAACCCACCCGCCCTAGGCGTTTGGCCTTCATCTACATGAGAAGCTGTTTGTGGGCTTGGCAATTCATACCGGGGGACCTGGTCACCAGTGGAACAAAACCGTGGGGTTTGCAACCCACCCACCCTAGGCGTTTGGCCTTCTTCACCCAAAAACCAACCTCTCCCAAAGCCCACCCCAGATAAACTCTCTCCTTCAGAGACCCCAGCCCCTTCTGAGTTAGCTGCTGGTTCCATGCCAATTGAGAAATTCAAAGAACTATACAAAAATAAAAATCATACGTACATAAGTACATATATATATAGTCACACAATATCCAATAATCCAATATTCCTATTTGACACTTTAAAGTAATTATTCTCCTTTTTTTTCAGCCTTTTCTCCTTTTCTCCTTTTTTTTTTTTTAAACCTTATTCAAAATGCCCCACACGGCCAAGAGTGACCAACTTGAGACGAAGGCGATCTTCAGCTTCCCTCGGCGATCGAGACGACATCGATGGCAGAGAATCCGAAGGTCGACGGCACCAATGTAACCCGATGGTTTAGCTTGCGTTGTGTTCTGGTGTACTGTCAAGAATCAGGCCGGACTGGATCTCAGGTTGTTTATTCACCCTCTGTGAAAACCCAAATACACACAGGCATCAATGTCTGGTCTTATCCTTTTTGGCCACAAGATGGCGCCTTGGTTCTCTTAACAACCAGAGAGAAACTCTCATTTTAATTCACATTAAAATGGCACATGGAGTAAATACAATTCAATACCAAAAATAATACAATATGGGTCACTCATCCATCTGTTAAAACAGATACAAAATAATACAATATGCCAATAATAAGATTGACTCATTACCTATTAAACAAATACATTAAAATAATAAACAAAACCATTAGTAAGATTCAATCTTTACCTGTGAAAACCAGATACATTAAAATAATAAACAAAACCACTGATAAGATTCAATCTTTACCTGTGAAAACCCAAATACACACAGGCATCAATGTCTGGTCTTATCCTTTTTGGCCACAAGATGGCGCCTTGGTTCTTAGATTGTAATGGGAAGACATAATAACGTCAGGGTTTGAGGCCTACTCAATGTGTTACACAGAAAAGATCGTCACTTCTAAATAACTCGACAGAAAGTGCACAAAAGTTACTCTTCACCATAGATAGTTAATGTATATAATCTGGTTCATTGCCCAGCAACTTATCCATACATTTACACCACAATAATGCTCTTTTAACCCAAAGATATGTCTAGCACCACAGAGCAGTCCTTACCTCTTAACAACCAGAGAGAAACTGGCGCCAGAGGGAAGCACGCTCAGAAATGAAAGACGCAAGGGGAAATACGTCACTTCGGCAGGAAGTGACGATGTTTCAAAACAAAAGACTTTTGATAATAAATTAATAATAATAAACAAAACAATGAAAAAAGGGTGTTTTGGCGAAATTCACAAGAGGGACATATTAATCTGTTACACCCGTGTCCACCTCTTGTTTGATGTGGTCGTTCAAGTAGAGAAGGCATGTGTCAGTGGAGTGGGATGTTCTGAAGCCAGATTGGAATTCGTAGATTAGATTTTTTTCCGCGAGGTACTTTTCGATCTGTTCGTATACTATTTTTTCCATGACTTTCGAGATGGATGTAAGGATAGAAACAGGGCGGTAGTTACCCGGGTCTAATTTGCTGCCCTTTTTGTGCAGGGGTGTTACTCTCGCAATTTTGAATTTTACATCAGGGTCCCCCATTTTCAATTCATCATAAATGTACAGTTCCCTCCCCCTTGTATATATTTACTGTATGTCACAAATGTAACAGTACTACATGGTCTGCATCCCCTTAACAATTGTGTGTATTGAGCTGTACTGCATTCTGCAATCTGTTAATAAAGTTTTCAATCAATCAATCAATCAATCAATCAATCAATCAATCAATCAATCAATCAATCGGTCACTGTACCCATTCTACAATCTGTTAATAAAGTTTTCAATCAATCAATCAATCAATCAATCAATCAATCAATAAATCAAGTACCCATTCTACAATCTGTTAATAAAGTTTTCAATCAATCAATTAATCAATCAATCAATCAATCAATCAATCAATCGGTCACTGTACCCATTCTACAATCTGTTAATAAAGTTTTCAATCAATCAATCAATCAATCGGTCACTGTACCCATTCTGCAATCTGTTAATAAAGTTTTCAATCAATCAATCAATCAATCGGTCAGGTCACTGTACCCATTCTACAATCTGTTAATAAAGTTTTCAATCAATCAATCAGGGCCTGTGGCGGTCACGTGTACCCATTCTACAATCTGTTAATAAAGTTTTCAATCAATCAATCAGGGCCTGTGGCGGTCACGTGTACCCATTCTGCAATCTGTTAATAAAGTTTTCAATCAATCAATCAATCAATCAATCAATCCCGCAGTGCAGCGTGACCCAAATCAGCCAATGCCCGCAGTGCAACACTCCAATTCAGCCATTGGGTGGGACGGTCACGTGACCCAAATCAGCCAATGGAAGCGAGGGGTCTCTAAGCGCCGGGGCCTCTAAGCGGCGTCTCTACAATTCGTAGCCGCATTTCTGCAGACCTCTCTCTGATTGGTTGAGCTCCATTTCTGCAGACCCCTTTCTGATTGGTTGAGCGAAGCCCCTCTCTGATTGGAAATGTACTACCAGATTCGCTTATAACGTTATTTCCAGATTCGCTTATAACGTTATTTCGCGTGACTTCGCGGTTTATTCATAACGTTATGCACATTTCACAAGTTAGCTGTCAGAAACTGTACATTGTAACGTTGTTATTTTGCGGCCTGATTGATTGATTGATTGATTGAAAACTTTATTAACAGATTGCAGAATGGGTACAATACAGTACAGCTCAATACACACAATTGTTAAGGGGATGCAGACCAGAGAAATACTTTCGTCTTGTTTACATCAGGGTCCCCCATTTGATGTTCCCAAATCATATTCAGAAAGTATCACAGAGACTTCTATTGACCAAGGAATTAGTTATTATTAGTAAGACACATTTCCGTAGCAATTGACCACCAGACTCTTTCTCTTAAAACTTTGAATCTGAGAGAGCTCTGGTCAGCGAAGCCGGCGAGCGATTATTATTGTTTTTTAATGACAAACCAATTACATAATCCTATCCAACATATGTGTAAAGGCACACACAACCTATTCCAGTTAACGGTATATTTTTTTAATGATTCATTATGGCGTAATCAATACTTCCATGCGTATAAATTGCGTTCGCGACCTCCATGTTTTGGGGCTATTCATCAGAAAACTCGGATCCGGGATTCGGCTCCCATCCGTCGGGCAACAACTGTGGGTTTTCAGCCTCTCTCTCTGGAGCTTAACGGAGTTTCGACTCCTGGCTGGAGGAGCTTGTCGCGGCTTATGCGCATGCGCGCGCTCGGCCAATCAGAGAGGGGTCTGCAGAAATGGCCTCAACCAATCAGAGAGGGGTCTGCAGAAATGCGGCTACGAATTGTAGAGAAGCGCCGCTACTGTGGTGGTTCTGGGGTTCTGAAGCTGCATACTATTGAGCACGAGCACGTTTTGTTTTACTACTCAAAAAGCTGGGCGCGAGAGCGGAACACAGGCCAGACTATTTTCTGTTTCTGGAGAATCTTCAACTTCTCATACTTCACTTACAATATGGTAAGCGTTTTTCTTGTAACCAACTCGCTCTCGCACGTCCACCCCAAACATGCAATACTGTTTTCTGTTGTACTAGCTAGCTTAGCTATTTAGCTCTAATCTGCTGAATACATTCTTACATGTTGTGGAAAACATTCTTACCCCATACTATCCTGGTCAGTTTCCGCCTTTTTCTTTTCTCCCATTGTTCACATCCCACCCGTGTTTAGACCTACAAATTAGACATTTGGTTGGACAGCAGCCCGTTGCACCAGCTATGTCTAAGTTAACATTTAGCCAAGTTAGGCTTTTATTGCTGGTCTCAATTCAACTGCCCGATCCAGAAGCGGCAATGGTGACAGGCAATGTGCAGACGCAGACTACCAATATTGACAAATGCATACATTGCATTGTCGGGTCATATTTAACACAATTGTTGGTAAGTAGAAAACAATGACGACAATGAATCAATAAAACTTACTGGAGTAGGATGTGACATCTCAGGATTCGATCCTTCTGTTTGATTGATTGAAAACGTTATTAACAGATTGCATTGGAGGGGTGGGTGGGGGACTGTACTGATTGATTGATTGAAAACTTTATTAACAGATTGCAGAATGGGTACAGTACAGCTCAATACATACAATTGTTAAGGGGATGCAGACCAGAGAAAGACTTTCGTCTTGTTTACATCAGGGTCCCCCATTTTCAATTCATCATAACATATGACATACATGACATACAGATAGACAGTACTGCTACATCTATACATTTATGACGTATCAGATTTGCAAATACAGTATTGTTTGTGATACCAAAAGAGTCCAGAAAAGAGAATATACATTTGACGTAGAAACTGTACATTGGAGGGTGGGTGGGGGGGGGTGCTGTACATTGGAGGAGGTTGGGTGGGTGGGGTGGGACACTGTACACCTGTACAAGCAAAACTGTACATTGGAATATTGACAACCATACTTGGTAATTTACTGTACATTGGGTTGGGTTAGGACATTTACAGGGGCCAGTTTCGAATTGCAGTCTCCCGTAGGTGTTCTTTGAGTGTTTTTGAAAGTGGGTAGTGATTCACATTCCTTTACAGCTTTGGGTAGGGCGTTCCACATTGATGTGGCATAATTGCAAAACGTGTTTAGTCCCTTGTTTGAGCCAAATCTGGGTTTAACATGATTTGTGGAGCTCCCTCTGGTGTTGTGATCGTGGTATTCACTGACCTTTGGGAAGTATTTTGACATGTACATGGGTACCTTGGTCGTGTAGTGAATCTTGTAGACCAGGCCCATTGCAAGTTGGTGTACTCTGTCGTCTACTCTAAGCCATCCTAGTTTGCCAAAGTGGGCAGGGGTGAGGTGGGTTCTAGGAGTAAGGTCAAGCAGTAGTCTGACCAGTTTGTTTTGAGATGTTTGTAATTTTGTTTTTAGCGCCTTTGAGGTGCTTTGGTACCATGAGGTGTAGTCGTAGTACCCTTGAATGAGTGCTCCTGCCAGAGTCTTCATGGTATTCTTGTTTACCAGTGAGGAGATCCGGTACACGAATCGAGTTTGTTGGTTGACTTTTTTTTATTACATTTGATGCCATTTTGTCACAGGAAAGATTTGCCTCTAGGATGGAACCCAGGTAGGTAATATCTTCTTTCCTTGTGACAATATTGTCACCCACTCAGGGTTTCCGTTAGAAAATATTGGTGCCGGTCTCCGTGTCCTGCAAGATTTCAATCTGCTGGTCAAATGGGAGTTTATTGAGCTTAAAAACAATTGATAGGCAGGCTATATAAAGAATGACATCCTCAAGGCATGTAGATTTATAATATTTTAACTTAAAACTAGGATACTTTCGCGTATACAGTCATTATATTCCAAAGTCCAGAGACTCCGTGCTGCTGCTGACTTTAAATCAAATAGGTGTCTGTGGGCAGTCGGCCCAACATTAATAAACAGCAGTGTGTTATAATCACATTTTTATGAGCTAACGAATTCCGTTATATTGGACATTTGTATTAATTATATCAAGCGAATAACTGAGAAATTTGGCAGAGAGAGATGGCAACATTATCGTGAAATATAAACGTTGCGTGATGACTATTATATCTCTGCCTCCCAGTCCCAACGAAGCACATACCAATAGTATGCAACTGCAGAGCCGCAGAGCCAGTGGCGCTCTCGGTTCCGGTCTGGGGACCGCTCAGCAGCGCCACCCACCCAACAGCTGAATTGCCAATGGCTGAATTGGCGTATTGCACTGTGCGCGCACAACTGTCAGCTCTGCGGCTCTGCAGTTGCATGCTTCTCGCAAATCTAGCTCCCACTGCCAAACCAAATGAATCTCGACATTGCTTCACCAATAGTCGTTATCAGAACACTACACACATATCATAATCGAACACGCATCGTTGTCATTATTAGACCTGTTTGGTGAAGCAACAATGAAACGAATGTAACTATTTTAATACATCAAATTGTGCTTAGAGGGAATTATTTTCACCGGACATCATGACCGGAGAGATTTAAATATGTCGGACTTCAACAGATTTTGCCGGTCAAAAACCGGTAATTACCGGACAATAGGGGTGTAACGGTACGCGGATACGTACTGTACCGCGTCAATGTGGTCCTCCGGTACAGTACGGGCTGTGCACCGTACGATTGCAACGGTGCGGAACCTTTTTTTGCGGAACTTAAATCCCCCCGGCCCCACGTAATTTATCAACAACACTGCGGTCTGCTGTGAGCATTATAAAACAAACGTCACGTGTGTTTAACCGACCGTGAATTAAAGTGTCAATGCTGTTTAAAGGAGAGACACGGCAGGTAAAAAAGACGTTTTCTTTTTTTGGTAAATTTTGAGATTTTGTGCTATTTTGCTTCCATAACATGTCTTTTTTCAGACTATTGGAAAGGAAACGTTCAAAATACACATTTAGATGTTTATTTAGTATTAGTTTTAGATGATATTATATTGTTGTTGCTAAGTATTTTTATTAGATAGTGTCTGTAAATAGTGGTTTCCAATACAAATGTATGTAATTTTACAATACAAATCTTTAATACAAATCAATACAATATAAATCTGTTTTCTCAAAGTTTTTCCTCCTACTCTGAGCCAGACATCTCCACTTCAGTACCACTCACATACACCAAACCTTCCAGTTTTATGCATATCTATATTCTGAAGGTATTTGCAGAAGGGTTTGTTGATATCTCATTCATAGCCTGATTTATATCACATTTTATTCCTAAAAACATGGCGGAATATGGAATTTTACCATACAAATCTTTAAAGACCGTTTTCTCAAAATGAGTTTTTCCTCATACTCTGAGCCAGAAATCTCCACTTCAGTAGCACTCGCATACACCAAATCTTCCAGTTCTATTCATATCTATGTTCTGAAGGTATTTACAGAAGGGTTTGTTGATATCTCATTCATACCCTGATTTATATCACATTTTATTCCTAAAAATATGGCGAAATATGGAATTTTACCATGCAAATGGACTGATTTATGGGGTGATAAAAAGAGATATCCAAAATCCCCTCTGTAATAACCTTTGGCTCTAATATGTCAACAAAATGAAACTATAATTTTGAAAATGGCTTCATCCAATGTTCAGATTTCTGTCCTGGAATTATATGCAAATGAGTGCATATTTAAGTAGATAATGCCTCATTTGCATATTTAAACATACAATTTCAGAAAACTTGTAATACAAAAAAGTGTTGTCTAAGTTGTCTTAGTATAAGTAATCAACTGGGGAAGTTTCATTGTGATATCTATTAGTTAAATTTTTTACCCTATTCACCTGTAGTGTCTCGCCTTAAATGCCATCCTCCCGACAGAGCGGTGTTGACGGGGAGCTCTGATGGGTTCGCTTGGTGGTGTTATTAGCATTGAACAGCTAACCGAAAGCTAGCATTAACTAACGTTAAAGGTTTAGCCATAACGTTACCTTGGCTAAAGTTGGGGCTATTCATAATCCAGCAATAATGGCTGCAGACCTGCAAGCAAAGTACAGCAAGTTGGTAAAGGAGTATTCCAACGTAAATCACATTTTCACCAGTAAAGTTAGTCTTTCCATCTCCCGGTAGCTCATGCTAGCTAACCTAGCTCACGTCGTCGTCACTAGTGATCGACCACGTCGCGTACACAATTAATGACATGTTGCGGACAGCCATATCGGTGACAATGTTTAGCTTTTATTTAGTGCCAAATGATAAGAGTCTGAGGCGGAGTCTCAAAAGAGAATGTTGAATATTTATTGTGCAAAAATCACAACAGATCCTCTGTGCTACTTCAACGGAGCCTCAGCCTTCTGGAAGCAAGTGCAGCAACGAATAATGTCCGTGTGGATCATTGGAGTAGGGTATATCTGCAGTGCTGCAGCCCCATACTCATTGTATAGATTTGTATTAGTATTAGGGATGTCCCGATCGCCTTTTTTTGCTTCCGATCCGATCCCGATCATGTGATTTTAAATATCTATCGATCCGATCGTTTCCGATCCGATCTTTCACATTAGTAATCAATTTTGACGCATTTTTGTCAGAAACTGGCGGAGCGAGACAAGCCCCTCTGTTGCCTATGGAAACTGGCGTGAGCTCGGAGGCTTTTGTTATTACATTCACCCTGAGAAATGTGCTTCTGCTTCATATGAGAAATATTTAAAGTTTCAATATATGTTTGCACATTAGTATACATTCAGTGTTCGACTTACGTAATGGTCCATTCTGGTCTGAAACGCCGACGATAATCCTCAGTCACGTTATCCTCCAGGTGAAAAGTTAGTCTGAAAACTTCGCCTCCAGCCTGTCCTTGCAAACATTGCAACTGGCTTGACTTTCTATTTTAAAATGCTTAGTTCCAAACCTCTGACATTAAGTCTAGCTGCTCAAGTCAGTGGATATTAACCGTGTTAGCTCGCGGCATGCTTCACTGAGTCTCCACAACATAGCAGAGAGTAGCGTTAGCGTTAGTGTTAGTGTTAGCTCGCGGCATGCTTCACTGAGTCTCCACAACATAGCAGAGAGTAGCGTTAGCGTTAGCTCGCGGAATGCTTCCCTGAGTCTCCACAACATAGCAGAGAGTAGCGTTAGCGTTAGTGTTAGCGTTAGCTCGCGGCATGCTTCCCTGAGTCTCCACAACATAGCAGAGAGTAGCGTTAGCGTTAGTGTTAGTGTTAGCTCGCGGCATGCTTCACTGAGTCTCCACAACATAGCAGAGAGTAGCGTTAGCGTTAGTGTTAGCGTTAGCTCGTGGCATGCTTCCTTGAGTCTGTTGTTGTGATGTGGAGCGTGTAGCCAGTCTAAATTAAAGGGATGTGTTTGTTGCAGCGGTGTAAATTAAAGGGGAATGTGTTTGTTGTGGACAATAATTTCTGCTCTGTGTGACAATAAATACATTAATGATGATATATTATATGTAATTTAAAACCAAAACTAAGGCCTCCGTATGAGTTTAAGACGTGGACATGGTCATGTTTGTTGAATAAAATGTATCTTTTTTTGACTGCCGATTTTTATTATTATTTTTTCCCGATCCCCGATACTCTGAAAAGCACGTGATCGACGCCGATCACGTGATCGGATCGGGACATCCCTAATTAGTATCATTAATCAATCACCTGTTGTTGAATAAATACCATTACTTTCTAGTTATTACTAAAAAAACAGTATATATAAAACAGTAGTATAAAAAAAAAATGATAATTTATATATTTTTTTTTAATTTTTTTTTTAAATGTATGCACTGGTATCGCCCCCCCCCCCTCCCCCCACCCCCCCACTGTACCGAAAAAATACCGAACCGTGACTTCAAAACAGAGGTACGTACCGAACCGTGGATTTTGTGTACCGTTACACCCCTACCGGACAACGGAAACCCTGCAGTGCACCCACTGTAACTGAGAAGCCGTCGGTCTTGCTGAGTTTGTTATTTGAACCGAAGAGAATGGACTGTTTTGCCCATGTGTAATGATAGTTTGTTATCAGCGAGCCATATGCAGATTTTGCCTAGTTCTGAGCTGAGGGTTTTTTCAACCTGTAACTTGTTCTTGTCAGAGACCAGCAGGGCTGAGTCGTCCGCAAACAGGAACAGACATGTCATTTGCATAAATTAGGAACAGTAACGGACCTAGTATGCTTCCTTGTGGAACACCACAGCTCACTGTGAGGGGGGGGGGATAGGGTACCGTTTACCTCCACCATCTGCTCTCTCCCTTCCAGGTAGGATTGCATCCAGCTCACTGATTGACAAGCTAAAACCAATTTTAGCTTGTCAATCAGAATGGTGTGATTGACCGCGTCGAAGGCCTTTTGTAGGTCCAGCATGACCATGCCGCAGTATTTGCCCGCGTCCACCGCTTGTTTGATGTGGTCGTTTAAATAGAGAAGGCATGTGTCAGTGGAGTGGGATGTTCTGAAGCCAGATTGGAATTTTTTCCACGAGGTATTTTTCGACCTGTTCGTATAAACTTTTTTCCATGACTTTCGAGATGGAGGTAAGGATAGAAACAGGGCGGTAGTTGCCTGGGTCTAATTTGGGTGATGGCGGCTGCTGAGTCTCTGAGGAATTTGGAGGGGATGTTGTCATTGTCAGTGGCCTTGTTAGGTTGGAGGGCGCTCAGTTTTTTGAGTACCTCATCTAGAGCTGCCGCGGTATTGATGTTTTCCTTACCGCACAAATTTGCGAAATATTTCCTACCGTGGCGGTATTACAGCAAAAAAAAATAAAAAAAGGTTTGAATGCATTTATTTATTATTGTTTTTTTTGTAGTCTATTCTTTATAGCATATAAGTGTTATATAATTATAATTGTAGTTGTATTATCTGCGAGACATCGCCACCACGCAACAAGTCAAAATGCTTGCTATCTGCAAACAGCTCCAGCCTCCACTGTCTGTGTCAAATCACATTCAGCATTGCCATCTTCCCAGTGTTGTTATGAAGCATGATAGCTAATTAGCCAATGTTCAGCTGCAAAAACGAATAATGTCAATTATGTTATAAGACATTGATATCAAGAGCTATCTGTAGCTACTGCTAGCCGGCTAGATGACGTTAGACAATGCATCATGTATTAAAATAAAGTGAACTATTTAGTTTACTGGATCATTTCGTTGTGATCTAACGTTAGCTACCTATGCTAACGGAGGTCTCATGCTGCCGCATCCCTATCATTCTTAACCCTTTAATCGCCAAGGACGCCGTAACACGTCATTCCCCGCCATGCTTAATCTGCCAATGACGCCGTAACACGTCATTGAGATCAATATTTCAAAAATCTGTGATGGCAATTATATTTCTCCCGCGGAGACTTGAGATCTACTGTTGATCCCCTCTCAACTCTCCAACGGTTCAAGAGCGCCATCTGGTGGCCGATCGGCGGATCGCCCACACAGCAAACTGGAAACGGAAACTGGTGCTCATCCAAATTCGGTCCGACCACTCGCTATAGCTCCCGGGTCTCGAGCTCGACACAATGGATAGCGATCCGTTACCAATAACTCGATAAACAACATGATTTGGACGTACCGTACTTTTCGGACTATAAGCCACGGCTTTTCCCCCCATTTTTCGACCCTGCGGCTTATATAACGGTGCGTCTTATATGTGGACAAAACCCGAGTTAATGTTATTTGTCCGACAGTATTGTGTCCCAATGGGAGTCATTCTCTGTAGAGGTGGGAACTTAAAGCTCAATATAAGAACGGCCATGCACCGCCACTCACAGAATCGAGAAAGAGCAATCAATCTGTCAATCCTTTCCGTGTCCGGGCCGGGTGAGGTTTCCCGTGTTGAGTCAAATTAAGCCGCAGGCTCCACTCCTTACATATGGTAATTAAACATTAAAACACATGCGGCTTATAGTCCAGTGCGGCTTATATATGTACACAATACACATCATTCAATTTAGCTGCTGCGGCTTATAGTCAGGTGCGGCTTATAGTGCGAAAAGTACGGTATATACTATTATACAACCTGGAGATGGATCGCATATTTCAACATCCCATAATAGCAATCTTTTTGCTCCACGCTCATCGCCCAACGGCCCGAGGAGACTGGGGTAAGTTTCAACGTTTATTTTTACCGTGTTCGATACAAACTGATCTGATGATAATAATCATCTAACGTTGGCCACGGAATTATAAACGACCCCCCCCCCCCCCCCCCATCCGTTCAACATCAGATGATAAGTAGTAACTTCTAGAAGCACGTACATTTGAATTTTTTTTATCTGGCGCCGATCGCTATCAAACTATTTGATCATCAATATAATGCATCTAGGGCTATAAATCACGTTCTGCAGAATGCTGCAGAAAACGATAAAAACATATTTATACTTTAGACCGTATTTTAGTATGAATATGTCAATGAAAAAGTAAAACCTTCCTACATCCTGAACGATAGATAATTGACGTTGAATGGGCCATAGTAATGTCAATTTAGCAATACAATTTAAAAAGTTATAGCCCTGCAAAGAAGGGGAACTTCTCCATAGACAAATAGAGCTGGCAGAGGGTGGTATAATGATGTACATAAGCGTGGCAGAGAGAGGGTTAAACTGAAATGCGCATTTGTTGATATCAGGAGCTATCAGTAGCTAGCCAGTTAGACAACGCCTCATCATGTATTAAACTAAAAATAGTTGACTGTGTAGTTTTGTTTAAACAGTAACGTTAGCTCGGTAGCTCACGAGCGATAGCTAGTTAGCCAACTCTAGCCAGTACTTGCAAAATTAATACCAAACTGATTATATCATACGTATCAGGAGCTATCAGTAGCTAGATAACACTAGACAACGCGTCGCCTCGTGTATTAAACAAAAGTGAATAGATGACGGCCATTTTGTTTAATGCTTGTTAAATGTTGAAAGAGCTCTGAGGATGGTGCCCATGCACTTGAGGGTTTGTTGACGATATGCCACGGGTCTGGGAGGGGGAGGGGGAGGAGGAGGAGGAGGAGGAGGAGGAGGAGGGGCAAGACGGTCAGCAGAGTGTGGCTGTGAGAGAAAAAAAATCCTCCGTCCCCGTTTGTGATGCGGTATTCAGCTTAACGCTGCGGTGGCCGTGATGTAACAGCGATACCGCGGTAATTCGGTAATCGCGGCAGCTCTAACCTCATCTGTTGTTACCATTTCCAGTTTGAAGTCGTCTTTGTGGACCCCTAGGTTCTTGTAGTAAGTATGCTACTATGTGTTCTACCCCATAATGCCCTGAGTGGGAGCATAGTTTGTTTACCAGTGTTGTGGCTATGTTTGTGAAGAAACTGTTTAAGTAATTGGCTACATCCAGCTTGTCTGTGATGAACATGTTGTCCGTCTTTATGTTTATGTTTGAGAATCTGGTTTTAAGTTTTTTACTGCAGCCTAGTTGGTTATTGAGTAATTTCCAAAGTTCACGTGGTTTGTTTTTGTTTTCCTCGGTTTTGTCATTGATGAAATATTTTTTTGCTGTTTTGATCATGGAGTTTACGTCATTTCTTACTTGGTCTGTTTCTTTCCAGTTTGAGTTCAGTCATGTGGGCTTGGAGTTCACTGCTTGTGCTTTTGGTAAGCTTTGACTGACTTTTACGAAACTCAGCATTTTTTTGTCTCTGGTTTTCATAGCGGTCAGTATTTCAGTGTGCATCCACGGCTCAGCGCGATTTTTTTACCCTGGTGGTTCTTAGGGTGGCCATGTTGTTTAGTATTGTTGAAAATTTGGTCAAATAAAAACACGCATTTGTAAGTCTTCATTAATTCCAAACAAACTGCTCTTGCACCTGCTTGTGATGTAGAACACACCACGTCCTGTGCCAGATGATTTCCACAGGAATATGTCCTACCAGACACCAGTGTTTAAAACAGCAAATGTAAGCATTTGGATCACTGATGCGTTACAATTACCAATGCCACAACACTGGTAAATAAATTACCCTCCCACTCAGGGTATTTTGGGGTAGAACACATCCTAGCCTACTACAATAACCTAGGGGTAGACTATTTCAAACTCGATATGGTAACAACAGCTGAGGTACACAAAAAACTGAGTGCCCTCCAACCTAACAAGGCCACTGGCCATGACAATATCCCCTCCAAATTCCTCAGACTCGGCAGCCGCCATCACCCCAGTCATCACTAGAGATGTTCCGATACCATTTTTTCCTTCCCGATCCGATTCCGATACCTAAGCGTTGGGTATCGGTCGATACCGATACTGATCCGATACCAGTGCATACATAAATTCTTTTTTATAAATTATAAAACTTTTTTATAATTTTCTTTACCGATACTGTTTTATACTGTTTTTTTTTAGTAATAACTAGAAAGTAGGGCTGACCTTCGAAGCTTTTTTTGGCAATCGAAGCTTCGGGGCCGAGCTTCGATTTTAATTCGAAGCTTCGATTTTTTTTTATTTTATTTTTTTTTATCTTATGTTGTGGGACTTGTACAGCACTTTCGTAAACATTATTGTTTTTAAATGTGCTCTATAAATAAAGTGGGTTGGATTAATTAATTAAGTAGCCCCTTTCGTGACTGACGCATCCAACAAGGTTTCACTCGGCTGTGTGATTTAATTCAAGGTGGATCGCTGTTGTCGTTTGAACAACTTCAGATTTCATGGGAACTACCAATCCCCCAAATCAAGAATGTTTAAGATGAATGAAGTAAGATTTTGATTATTTGAAATATGGCCTGTGTAGACTAAACTATGCACAGAATTATGTCAGTCTACAAGGTCCGGATTCTACATGGTCCGGCAATGTAGACCTTGTAGACTCCACTACAGACCAATTATCAGTGAATGTTCATGCATTTTTAAGAAGGGCAACTTCCACAAAAAAACAAAGAACTCACCAAAACATCTCAGTAGCACCTTATCTAAATGTTATATTTCATATATGGAGATTCATATTTATTTATGTATTGCATGCATTTCTACATTTTATTTCCTATTTTGTTTATTCATCCCAGTATCTTTCTTTCTTATGTGTGGAATTCTACAAGGTGCGCGCACACACACACACACACACACACACACCTACGTCACACACACACACACACACACACACACACACTTACATTTAGTCATTTAGCTGACGCTTTTATCCAAAGCGACTTACAAGTTCTGTACGACAAGACAGCAAGAAGGGTACAACTCTATCAGCTGAGTAACAATGTTCATCAAAGTGTTGCGTGTTACAGTGTAGGTTAGTTTATTAGGACAAGTGCATGACAGTAAGGTTAGTCACGGTTAGATTTTTATTTTTATTTTTTTATCATTTCAGATAATGGTTGAAGAAGTGAGTCTTTAGTCGACGGTGAAAGATTGGACGGGATTCGGCTGTCCTAACTGGGATGGGTAGTTCACACACACACACACACACACACACACACACACACACACACACACACACACACACACACACACACACACACACACACACACACACACACACACACACACACACACACACACACACACACACACACACACACACACACACACACACACACACACACACACACACACACACACACACACACACACACACACACACACACACACACACACACACACACACACACACACACACACACACACACACACACACACACACACACACACACACACACACACACACACACACACACACACACACACACACACACACACACACACACACACACACACACACACACACACACACACACACACACACACACACACACACACACACACACACACACACACACACACACACACACACACACACACACACACACACACACACACACACACACACACACACACACACACACACACACACACACACACACACACACACACACACACACACACACACACACACACACACACACACACACACACACACACACACACACACACACACACACACACACACACACACACACACACACACACACACACACACACACACACACACACACACACACACACACACACACATGATTTTTTTTGATTTTTTTTTTTTTTTTAACTTCGATTTTTTTTTTAATGTTCGAAGCTTGTGCCATCGAATTGAACGTTCGAAGCTTCGAAGCATTTAAGACGGCCCTACTAGAAAGTAATGGTATTTATTCAACAACAGGTGATTGTATAGATTAGTATTAGTATCATTAATTGACAACTATGCTCAATGAGGTCACCCATAGAACGGTTGTTGGGACATTGGTTCCGCATGGACATTATACGTTGTTACCCAGTCTGGCTCCGGTTCAGTTAGCTTGTAGCAGAGGCTCTGGCTAGTAGTAACGTTTATGTTGTGATTTTCGATGCAAAATAAATATTCTCTTTTGAGACTCCGCCTCAGACTCTTATCCTTTGGCACTAAAAGCTAAACATTGTCACCGGTATGGCTGTCCGCAACATGTCATTAATCGCGTGCGAGAGGTAGATCAGTGACGACACTTCAGTTAGCCAGTTAACGTGAGCTAGGCTAGCCAGTTAACGTGAGCTAGGTTAGCCAGTTAACTCAAGCTAGATGGAAAGTAGGCTTGGGCGGTATAAATTTTTTTATACCGTCATACCTTGCTGACATAATACCTAGAGCCATATGGAATCAGCGATCACGGAATCGCGGACGGAATCGCGGAATTGTGCAATAAAAATGGAATCCACTATAAAAAAAAATCTTTTTTTTTTTTTTTTTTTTTTTCTTTTTACTTTTTTTTTTTATGTTGTGGAACTTGTACAGCACTTTGTTCAACTTTGTCAGTGCTGTAAAGTTTAAACCTTTTAAAATCTTAGACAAACAAAACACTTTGCTTTCATGAAATATTGTAAGCCGTCATTTGAGGCTTTATAAAAGCAGCACAATGAACACAAATCTGTCAGTGCCGAGTCCGTCATCTTAAATAACAAACAGCATTGCTTGTTGTAGTTAACAAAGAGAGGCAGAGTTGATTTTGCTAAAATATATATAATTTTTTTTTTTTTTTAAATAATCAAATTATTTTCATATTCGAATCCCATGCCCATCGAACGAAGCTTCGAAGCTTCAAAGTATTTAAGACGGCCCTATTAAATGGACTGTTATATCTTATTAAATTGTGGACATTTATTAATTCCCACTTATTAGACACTATTTCTGATGGTAAAATGAGCGTACAAAGCAAAATACAGAATTCTGAAATATTAAAACGGAAAAAAACGGAATTTGGAAAAAAATAAAATGGAATTTGGAAAAAAATAAAACGGATTTCATATGGCTCTAATAATACCCCGGTATGGGTATTATGACGGTATGACTTTCATTTTCATCAGCGGGGGGGCGGGCGGAGCTAACAATATACTCGTTATCACCATACATAGCGCTTATATTGAAACACGTTGACATTAGGGCCGTTCTTTCAACCTAAAAGTGCACTTTCTTCAACCTCAAACCTAAATTCCTTAGCAACCCGTGTTACCAAGTAAACAAATCACGGAACGATAGCCAGTTAGCCCGCACCAGCCTAGTACTACTAACGTTAGCTCTCAGAACGATAGCCAGTTAGCCCGCACCAGCCTAGTACTACTAACGTTAGCTCTCAGAACGATAGCCAGTTAGCCCGCACCAGCCTAGTACTACTAACGTTAGCTCTCAGAACGATAGCCAGTTAGCCCGCACCAGCCTAGTACTACTAACGTTAGCTCTCAGAACGATAGCCAGTTAGCCCGCACCAGCCTAGTACTACTAACGTTAGCTCTCAGAACGATAGCCAGTTAGCCCGCACCAGCCTAGTACTACTAACGTTAGCTCCCAGAACGATAGCCACGTAACCCTCTGCTGGTGTGTGCTGTGCACTACAATCAACTCTGTCAGTGTAATAGCAGTCTGTGACGTCACGGTATTTAGAATCATACCGGTGGGATTTCAAAATATCCTGGTATACCGTAATACCGTCATACCGCCCAAGCCTAATGGAAAGAATGTAACGTTACTGGTAAAAAAGTGATTTACCTTGGAATACTCCTTTGCCAACTTGCTGTACTTTGCTTGCAGGTCTGCAGCCATTATTGCTGGATTATCAATAGTCCCAACTTTAGCCACGGTAACGTTAAGTATTGAAGGAGCTTCCGTTTTATACGGAGCTACTGAGCAATTTGATCCCGGTGTAGATAGACCTGGCTGACGCGTCGTTATATTTTGTCTGATCTGATACCAAACCGTCCATGTCCCAATGATGCAATGCAGGCGGGTCTTCTTGGAAAATGATATTTATTTGCTTCACCGTGCAAACAGGATATCTTGGCTTTTGTTCCTTAAAGGAAAACTCCAACATTTTGGGAAATTAGCTTATTTAACATCTTCCCTGGAGTTAGACAAGAAGATACATACCTTTTTTGTCTCTGTGCGTGCATTTAGCTTAGGGAACAGTCGCTCCGTTAGCATAGCTTAGCTTCATCACTGGAAGTGAGGCGGGGCCGGAGCCTGGCGTTCCCTTACAGTGTATAGATTGATTGATTGATTGAAAAGTTTATTAACAGATTGCAGAATACACTCCAAATACAACTCCAAAACGTTCATGTAAACATGTTGTGACCTGTGTATTCACCACGTGGAGAAATAAAAAATTATTGAATTAGACAATTACGTTTTATAAGCAAATATACTCTGAACTATTTCTTTGCCCAACCACTCCTCTCTGAGCGCAGCCAGTGATTTCAACGTGTCGTCGTGATTGTTGACATTCTCATTCATTCAAATGATCCGAACCGATTGAAGTTTATGGATACCATGACTTGAAATCCTCTTACTTTGACGATTAAAAGCCTCCCCAATTTAGAAAACAGTAATCCAATGGCTGGTATTGTTATACCGGACGCTCTGAGCTAACCGGAGCTAACACAGATCAGGATGGTAAAGTATATATAATGACTTCCTTTCTGGGATTGTCAAAATAAAAGTGCGACGTTTATAGCAGCGGAAAACGTTTATTTTGTACATTATCTAACGTTAACACGAACCTAAACTAATGTTACAACTAACCTAAAGTTAGTTTAGGTTCGTGTTAACGTTAGATAATGCGCTCAGAGATAGGGGTGGGAATCACCAGTTTCATCATGATACGATACGATATCGATTCTTTGGACAACAATACGATATTTGCCGATATCACAAAGTCTCTCACGATACAATACGATACGATTAGATTCAGGTGCCTGCGATCGATATGAGATGATATCATATGCCCATTTAACACAATCAGTTATGAGACTCGCCACAGGATTTTCAAAATAAGAGTATCGATATGAATCGATCTTATTACATCGCATCGATCCGATTCGATCGTTGATAATTACATCGATGTATCGATCTGGATCGATGTATCGTCCCACCCCTACTCAGAGAGGAGTGGTTGGGCAAAAAAATAGTTCCGAGTATATTTGCTTATAAAACGTAATTGTTGAATTCAATTTTTTATTTCTCCACGTGGTGAATACACAGGTCACAACATGTTTACATTAACGTTTTGGAGTTGTATTTGGAGTGTATTCTGCAATCTGTTAATAAACTTATCAATCAAACTATACACTGTAAGGGAACGCCAGGCTCCGGCCCCGCCTCACTTCCAGTGATGAAGCTAAGCTATGCTAACGGAGCGACTGTTCCCTAAGCTAAATGCACGCACAGAGACAAAAAAGGTATGTATCTTAGGGCTGGGCGATAAAACGATAACGATAACTATCGCGATAAATTATTTCCTCGAAATAAACATGAAACGTGGTTGCAAAGTTTCGATATATCGATTTTCCAAGCTTGGCTCCGTTCAGCCTCGGCTCAGCACACTCACTAACAACAACCAACCTTACGTGATGACGTGCTACGCACAACAGCTAACAACCAATCAGTGAAGGAGATGGCCGAGATCGACGGAGACTCAACAACAAGGCTTGCTAGGCTAATTAGCTTGCACGGCGTTGTTTTATATATTTACGTGCCGAGTATGTGTGTGTGGTGAATTCTGAGGCCACGTTTATAGTAGTGGGGGTATACAGTGGAAGTCGTTTCAATATATTGTGGCGGAAGAGAGTATTTTAGTGTGATATTTAGCACATTGTCATGGAATACACCGCGTAGAAGCAACAGGCTGGCTAGGTTAACTAGCTTGCACGGCACTGTTTTATATATTTACGTGCCGAATATGTGTGTGTTTTGAATTCTGAGGCCACGTTTATAGTAGTGTGGGAGTGGACGTCGTTTCAATATATTGTGGCGGAAGAGAGTATTTTAGTGTCATATTTATTGGCATGAGATACTCCGCTTGTCGGCTAACTGCTAACGTGCGAGGACTGATGACGACATCAACTCGACTTGAGACATTCGCAGCAGCATATTAGAAGTTAATTAAACTTGACAGACATTATATCGACGATAATTATCGATATCGAATTATATGAAAATAATTTTATAATTTTATCGCGATAACGTTTTTGGTCATATCGCCCAGCCCTAATGTATCTTTTTGTCTAACTCCAGGGAAGATGTTAAATAAGCTAATTTCCCAAAATGTTGGAGTTTTCCTTTAAACTGATTAAATAATAATGAATACAATAACTAATTACATACAAACATTTCGCCCTGCGGGGTGTTCAAAACGGCGACCTGTGACCTGTGTTAACCTGCGTGGTGCGGTCAAAAACCATTGCCCTTTCCGGGTCAAACTCCTACCTCCTACAGTGTACCTGGCGATTAAATAACAGAAGCGCCACCCCATGGTCACATAAATCTATTACACCTAATTACATAAATTTTGGCCCTTACACGCCGGCCCCTGAATTGTTAAGGCAGGCAGACATAACAATTCAAAAAATAAATAAACAAAACAAATAAAGAGCCAAAACATGTTATGGATTAAATTACTTTACCCTTCATGAACCAAAAACTGTTTTGCCACTGGCCTTACAATGGTGCTACTTTTAGTCTGCAATTTAACAGAACGCACCAGACCTTGTTTGTCTGGAAAGACCTCCAGAACCCTGCCAAGTGGCCAGGACCCACGAGGAGCTGAAGAGTCCATGATGACTACAATATCTCCAGCTGCCAAACTCCTTTTCCTCTTGTCCCAGAGAAAGCGCAGAAAATCACTGTCCTCCTCAGCAACCTTCACCTGGTGGAACATGGCTTGAATGTCACCCATGAATACCACCGGTTCCTCTCTGAAGCGAGTTAGCACTCCTGGCTCCTCCTCCTTTCCTGGTTCTTCGACTTCCTGTTCCTCCTCCTTTCCTGTTTCCTCTTCCTTCATCTACCCCTGTGTTGGTAAAAAGTGGTAGGTCAGGAAGGATTCTGTCTGCTGGAAGATCCGCCATCTTTTGCTCCACTGCACTCTCATTGTAGCGTTTGCAAAAGCTGCATTCAGCAATGATCTTCTTAACAGCTGCATGGGCGTTGATGATCCAACATTTCTTCCTCACTTTGGACATTGTGTGAGTCCTTCCACCATGTCTCAGATTCTGGTGTACATGCTTGAGAATGAGCATTGAAACATGCTGGTCCTTGGAGATAATGAGTGGAGGTTTAGCTTCCTCTGGCGTTGATCCTCTGCTCAATCTTCCTACAACTAACGCTGTATCCAGCCTAGTCACTCCCACATTGTTGGGCAGACAGACCTCCTTGTTGTTAAAAGGTAATTTCAAACAGTACCTCTCCTCCTGAAGCACTGCTGAACTTTCCAATTTTTTCAGATGGCTTAGGTCAGGGGTGTCAAACTCATTTTTACAGAGGGCCACATGAGCATTATGGTTGCCCTCAAAGGGCCAAAGACCGTATAAATGTTAATGTAATGTAAAATAAATGTAGCTACTCATTTACATATTGTTTAACATGTTGTTTCTGTATTTATTACTTATTCAAGTTATACATATTGCATATGCATTTGCATAGATGTAAAAATATATGTTAGCTTATGTTGTTTTAACAAATTATTTTAGTTTATCAGAACCCCATATTACTCCATTAATCAATGATCAAACCATTCAAGTAAATAACAAAGAAGATCATCAAATACAAGCTATGACATTAAGTTTGTTCAAAACCTTTTTGTCACAGTCGAGATGGGCAGAACTAACAACTGAGCTGCAAAGAACACATGGGACAGATGTAGCAGATGTTACAAAAACAAATAGCTGCACACAACCTTGCAGAGGCCATACATCCAACTAATGGAAGATAGTTTAATTAACTTTAATTAACAGATTGCAGAATGGGTACCGTACAGCTCAATACACACAATTGTTAAGGGGATGCAGACCAGAGAAAGACTTTCGACTTGTTTACATCAGGGTCCACCTAGGGCTGGGCGATATGACTATATTATATAAATATCGGGTACAGTTCATTAACGATACACTTTTTAAACGTATCGTGGACATCGTCATGTTTTGCCCAAGAGGCTTGTGTTGCGTCAATCTGGTCCACACGTTGACACTTTTGAACAGCGCCGCCCCACACACACACTACTGCATCAAAAGTTACTACTTATGTTAACAAAGGCATTCGTTTTGTGGCATTGACGTTATATAGTTACACTTTCAATAACATCAGCGTATTTACATGGCAACGACAGAGGTCGACCTAGATATAGCAAGCATTAGCCGTTCATATCTCAGCCCGTGCTGACTCCGTTGTGCCCATTCTGCGGTCTGTTAATAACGTTTTCAATCAGACAGATGTATGGAAAGGCTTTTATTATAACATCCGTTGCAGTAAAATCATTATGCCTCCAGTCGTTTAGTCATTCTGCAGAGCTAAAAGCTAAACGTCGGCCGCGGCGAGCTACCGCTGCCATTGTTGTTTTCATTGAGCTCTCCAATGGCGGAAGTAAAAAATGAATACGCGCTTGCCGATTGGTGCTAAGAACAGCAGGGCGGGTGCAAGCGATGTGACGTAATTGGCAGACGCGACTGTCAATCAAAATGATTCTGTTTGCCGACTGAATGAATATAAACGTTATTAACAGATTGCAGCATAGGTACAATACAGTACAGCTCAATACAACAACAGTCAACAGTGGACTGGAGGATGCAGACCAGAGAGACTTTCGTCTTGTTTACATCAGGGTCCCCCATTTTCAATTCATCATATTTCATATCTAAATCATAGAATATCTCATTGCTAAATATATGCAATATATAATCTAATAATCCAATAATCTAAATCTAATATATAATATAAAAATGCTAAATGCATGGGTATTTTATTTTGTCTTTAATGTTAGCTTGCAAACTCAAATACTGTCTTGGTAAGCCTCATAATGAATTGTTTGGGGAAAAAAAGAAAAACATCGTGATGCGTATCGTGTATCGCCGAAAGGTCAGAAAATATCGTGATATCATATTTAGGCCATATCGCCCAGCCCTAGGTCCACCATTTTCAATTCGTAATGAAATTGCTATTATGTGTCTGCATGAACACACAACTGTAACTGTACTCAAAAATAACAAAATAAGGGTTGTCTCAGTTCACAACTATATTGGTCAAGTTTTGGGTGGGACTTGTTTGCGTCCCTACAGCTTCTTATTCAATTGAGCGAGATGCTCAGTTATGTCACACAGCCAGTTTGCATCTGACAGTTCAGACAATATTTCTTCAACCCTTTGTTACCTATTCCGCCTGGATCTTTTTTGTATTTTGGGCTGTAAAATTGTCAAAGAATGTCTGAGGAGTAAGTGCTTTTGGCTTTTTTCCTTTGTTACTTCATCAATACCTCAGATGTTCAACATACATGTATGTGTAAGAATGTGTAATAACTAAGGCTGTCAAAGTTAAAGCTTTATTAATGCATTAACCCACAATTATTTTAACGCCGCTATTTTTTAACCCAAGATTAATGTTAAATTTTTTTTTTTTTTTTTTTTTTTTTTTTTTATACCTGAGCTCTTGGGGGGCCACATCAAATGACGTGGCGGGCCACATTTGGCCCGCGGGCCATGAGTTTGACACCTATGGCTTAGGTCTTCTCTGGACACTTCCTTCTCCTTCACAGCTACTTTGAAGTTGTGATTGTCCTGATTGGCCAGCATTTCTTCCCGTCTGCACACTGAGATCCTGTTCACCGTAGCAGAGGGAAACTCTGACTCCACAACACCACTGTTTCCATTCAGTGGACCATTAAAGACCCATCCCAGCACTGTCCTTATAGCATACGGGCCATTCCCGTGACTGTTGATGACCTCCCAAGGTTCCAATATCTTGGGAGCGTCGGTTCCAATCAACAGGTCGACATTTGCTTTTAGGCGTGGGATGTGTACGTTGGACAAATATGACAATTTCAACTGTTCTTCAGGTGTCACCATGTTCTCAGCCGTGACTGGCATTTTCTTCTGTGTGAGAACTTCCAGAAGATCATAAAAAGTCATTGCTGTCCAAATCAGCTATCTCCAACCCAGTCAAGGAGTAAGCTGGAACAACTGTCTCTTGCCCCATGGTGCTCAACAGGAAGTTGGTTCTTCTGCCTGTGATATTCAGCCTCTGCATTAGGTGTTCGGAGCAGAATGTGGCTGAGCTACCAGGGTCTAAGAAGGTGTAGGTTTGTATGATGTTTCCGTTTGCGGCTTTCACACGTACAGGGAGAATGGCTAATACACACCGGTCCTTACCGGCCCCTGTATGTCCACATGTTTGCAGTGAAGTTGGTTGATTATTGGATGGTTCCTTTAACTGTTCTGGAGAAGGTTGGTTGCCTTTTGATGTGAAGCAGGGTGGGGTGAGTTTGACCACAAACTTTGCATATCAAGCGCCTTTCGCAATCTCTGCTCATGTGACCAACACATAAGCATGCAAAGCAAACTCCCTTTTCCCTCAAAGTATATTTTCTCCTTGTGCCTCTTCTGCAGTTGTTTGCACTCCTCCAATGAGTGACTGCGAGCACAGCAAAGGCATCCAGCTCTCCTAGCATTCACTGTACTTGGTGTTGGTGATGTCAGCTCCTTGGCTCTCTCAGATATGTCCATAGATGTTACTTTGGTGAGATGATTCAAACCTGGTGAGAGATGTTGTGCCAACCACACCAGAATTTGGATCCTGTATGGCGCTAAACAGAGTCAGAGGGTCAGAAAGAATGCCAACATGTCGCTCCACAAATGTAGTCATATCCTCGAAGTGAGCCCTTTCCTGGGTATGTTCCATGATGCCATGAGCCGTACTCCTCCATTGCTCCCTCATCTTGAATGGCAATTTGGATATTATGGCTCATGTTGACAGGCATGTCCAACTCCTGCATGTACTGAAGCTCCTACATTGCAGCAGCCATGCAAGAATAAGGAGTAGGCTTGAAGTGCCTTGACATCCTCTGATTTTATTGTTTGCCATGCCAAGGCCCTTTGCATGTAAGCATTTCCTATTTTATACTGGTTTCCAAAATGTTCCCTAAGAAGACCCTTTGCCACTGCGTAACCACGCTCCGGAGCCATATGCTGGCAGCTACGCAGCTGGCAGCTACGCACCAATTCTTGTGGCTGTCCTCTTGTGAACTGCTCCAAATAATACAAAGCATCAGCTTCTGTTGCCTTTTCCTCCACTCCTTGTTCAAATGCTTTGATAAATGCCCTATATTGGAGAGGGTCACCTTCAAAGGTTGGGATATTTCGTGGTGGCAGAGACCTGGAATGCTGTTGATGTACCAGAGCAGCAGTTATTTCATTTTGCCTCTCCATGATGCATGTTTGCAGGTTGGTTTGAATTGATTTTAACATTATTAGTTGTTCCCATTCTGCTTTCCTGTTCCTTGTGGTTGTGGTTATATTGGCGGTTAGTAGCAGTGCTATGCCATTGGCCACGTTCCTTTGGTCTCTCATCCACAGGCTTGTTTGGTAGGGATGCACGATATTGATTTTTTGACACCGATAACTTTATGCTCCTCAAGCCGATACAGATAACCGATATTTATTGTATTATAATATTTTTTTTAACTGTATATATATATATATATATATATATATATATATATATATATATATATATTTTTTGTATCAACATTTTTTTTTTTGAGTATTTATAAGCTCCGACATCATCGGTACTGCTATCGGTACTCGAGAAATTATGGAGTTTTTTTTTTGAGGAATTTAAACGTCCCAAACTAATGTTGTTGGCCGTTGTCTATGTCTCTCCTGCCTCTGTGTGTCTGCCTGCGCGGGGAGCGGGCTGCCTGCTCTCTCCTCTCTTCCCCTCCCACACACACACACTCACTCACTCACTCACTCTCACACACACACACACACACACCGAGTACAGACAGCTCTGCTCTCATAATGGCGGACAGAACGAAATGTTCAAAAGTCTGGGTCTATTTTACTAAAGTCGATGCTGACAACGCTCGTTGCCACAAGTGCAACAAGACATTTGCCAGTAATGTATAAGCGCTGGTACTTGTCAATGTGGCTGGCGGGGAGATAACGTTAGCTCCGAGTAGAGTAATGGCTGACAATCCGGAGGTAAATAAACGAACGAGAGCTTCTGATTGGTGGTAAGAAGAAGAGGTGGGTGCAAGCCGTGGGACGTAATTGGCAGATCGACTGTCTGTCTCCGAATGTAACGTGACTACGTCGCAGCCAAGATGGGAGCGCTGGATTTGTGAAAAACTCCCTGTTCCTAAACCACACGCCATCAGTTTTACCACAGTACTGGCAAAACGGGAGGAGGCTATAATAAAAACAAGCGCCCTTCATCCAAATCCACCCACACCGGATTTCTTTTAACCAAAAAATGTATTATATGTTATCGGAGCTATCAATAACGTTATCGAGTTTATCGGGATGACGTCATAATTGCTGATATCGGCCCGATAATTATCGTGCATCCCTATTGTTTGGTGGCATTGACAATTGTGTCAATTTACTTTGTTGCATTAATGTCCCAGGTTGGTATTCTCTTGCAATAGGATGTAAGACCTTGACATGTTCCTTTTCAAAATAGGAATTCATTGCATTTGAAGGTGCACAAGATGAATGTTTATTTTCAGAGGAGTGCAACACGGCCAACCTTGCAGTGGTTGCAGCCAATTCAGCAATCAGCATCCACCTCAAGTTGCTCCTTTTTTCTTTTCAGCCTTAGTTCCTGCTCCTTCAACTGTAGTTCCTGCTCCTCCAAAGCATGTTTTTCTTTTAGAGATTCAGCACGAGCGACAAGTGCGGCTCTATCGGCTTCAGCTAAAATCCTGGCAGATGCTGTACTCGATCATTTGGAGCGATACCATCATCACTTAAATGCAAATCACCTTCAGTTGTTTTACCATTAATTTGTACATTCGTTATACCTTCATTGTTTGAAACCCACAGTTTTGCATTTGAAATACACTCATTGTTTGACAACATTTTTGCTTTAAACCAGATTTCTTGTTTTTCCTTTTCATCATGTAACGTATAACCCAACAGATTGTCATGCATGCATTTCGCCTCATAACACACCTGACTCAAATCTGTAAGAGCATTTTCTACTTTTGCCTTTTCATTATTGAACATAAAACCTTGTATTGCATTCCCTTATGTTGGCTGCCATGTTAAATGTACCTTTTCTGCCGGCTTACAATTTGCCAAATTCTTCTGCAATAGCTTTCGTCATTTTATCGACACATTTCCCAGTGACGTCACCGCTAGCAGCGGCGCGCACTGCGGTCTCCACGGAAACGTTTGAGGCCGGTGAGTTAATTAAACGAGATGGCTGGCGAGTCGCGCAACAAAGTCAATACAAAGAAAGTCCGCGTGTAAAAGTCAAGTGTCATTCCACTTCAGCAACCATGGATTTACGCTCGACCCCAAGTTATGTGCGCGCACAATTTACATGGCCATGCATTTATATAGCGCTATAAACATACCTCCTTGCGTTGGGCACCATGCTGTGGTTCGCGGTCCAATACTGATCCTCAGCCAAACTTCGGGTCAGCACCGGTGTAGTTCCTCGTCCATGAACGGCTGCAGGCGGTCCCCCGACGCAGCAGCAAACACTGGAATCCTCTTCCTCCATTAACGACAACAGCAGCTCCTCGTCCTTCCCTCTGGTGGCGATCCTCCGACGTCCCAAACGCAGCGAAGCCCCTAGTTTCCAAACAAGAGTCCAACTGGTGCGTGGTTTTTGACTTATATTAAAGGAGCTCCCGTCTTATACGGAGCTACTGAGCAATTTGATCCCGTAGATAGACCTGGCTGACGTGCCGTTCTATTTGTTTGGTCTGATACCAACTCGTCAGTTCGCTGTGTGTCAGTGTTCCAAGGAAAAGCTCAGATGCAGACTGCTCTTTTTGGAAAACGATATATATTTTGCTTCACCGTGCAAAACAGCATATATTGGGCTCCATAAACAGATAAATAATACTTAATATAATAACTAATTGCATACAAACATTTTGCCCTGTGTTCAAAACTGTGACCTGTGTTAACCTGCGTGGTGCGGTCAAAAACCATTGCCCTTTCCGGGTCAAACTCCTACCTCCTACAGTGTACCTGGCGCTTAAATAACGGAAGGGCCACCCCATGGTCACATAAATCCATTACACCTAATTACATCAATTTTGGCCCTTACATTAAGCTAAAACTAGCTTTTCGGTTAGCTCTTCAGCTAATGCTAATAACACCAGCAAGGAACACATCAGAGCCCCCGTCACACCGCTCTGTCGGGACGATGGCATTTAAGAAAGTATCTGCTGTTAAAATGACAAACAGCATTGTCATTTTAATCACTGTAGATTAAAAACACGTTTGTTTTATAATGCTCACTCTCAGCAGGAGGATACCGCACGTGTTGTTGATAAATTACGTCATATGGGATCGGAGCATAGATTTCACGTGTAGATACCGATACCAGCATTTTAGGCTGTATCTGAGGCATTTCCGATACTGGTATCTGTATCAGAACAACTCTAGTCATCACACACACGCATAATAAACCTCTCCATAAAACAAGGACACATACCCAAAGACTTCAAAATTGCGAGAGTAACCCCCCTGCACAAAAAGGGCAGCAAATTGGACCCAGGCAACTACCGCTCTGTTTCTATTCTTACCTCCATCTCGAAAGTCATGGAGAAAAAAAGTGTACGAACGGGTCTAAAATCTGGCTTCAGAACACCCCACTCCACTGACGCATGCCTTCTCTATTTGAACGACCACATCAAACAAGAGGTGGACGCAGGCAAATACTGTGGCATGGTCATGCTGGACCTCCAAAAGGCCTTCGACACTGTCAATCACTCCATTCTGATTGACAAGCTAAAAGCAATTGGTTTTGATAGTACATAGAGAACAGATGGTGGAGGTAAACGGTACACTATCCCCCCCTCCCAGTGAGTTGCTGTGTTCCACAAGGAAGCATTTTAGGACCGTTACTGTTCCTAATTCATGCAAATGACGACTCATCAGCCTGTGACTGAAACCTGTTCCTGTTCGTGGACGACTCGGCACTGCTGGTCTCTGACAGGGGCAAGTTGCAGGTTGAAAAATCCCTCAGCTCTGAACTCGGCAGAATCTGCACCTGGCTCGCTGATGACAAACTATCATTACACCTGGGTAAAACAGAGTCTATTCTCTTCAGATCAAATAACAAACTCAGCAAGACCAACGGCTTCTCTGTTACAGTGGGTGACAATATTGTCACAAGGAAAGATGAAATTACAATGTAATAAAAAAAGTCAACCAACCAACACGATTCTTGTACCGGATCTCCTCTCTGGTAAACAAGAATACCCTGAAGTGAAGACTATTAACACTTTGTATGCCACTCACGGCTATTCTCGGGTTTACACCCCGACCGTTGAATGCCACGTCACGAGTATTCTCGTTTATTTTTATTTTTTTTATTAGCGATCTGAAATCATATTGCATCACGCGAGCCTACCGTTGGAGATCCAGGGACCGCCGGCGCTCAGATGTGATAAAAGCGCCCCCTATCGTCTCCCAGATGGTAAATCACCCTTTTGGAATGGACTCAATGAAAGTGAATGGGAGAACGGATTTCTGACTCCACATTTTACTTCTCACTGATGCAGCCGGGGTCTACCAGAGTTCATTCTGGAGCCTCTGAGCCACGGCGAATATGGGTTATACTGTACACACGATGGATCAATACATTTATCGATTTTTTCGAATGGCGATCGGAAATTGGAATAAACCATTTGGATACCATCTGACCTCGGGTAAGGAATCTATGTTATCAGACTCGTTTTCACGGATATATAAGCGTTTATGTGATATGTGATATGGCTGTTTTGACTGTAAAAGCCATGAGGAAATAAGAGCAGCGATTATCAGCGCACGGCACGAGCGTGCGTGCGCACACATATACTATCGATCATTTGAAAACTATTCATAAATAGGCAGACAAATGACAACGTTCTGGAATATTCCAGTAAAAGACGATTATCATAGGCATGGGCACGGGTCATTTTCAAAATGCTATTAAACGGAAATTAAGCGATAAAAATACAATCTGCCTTGACAATGTTGACTGGAAAATGATTCTTTGATAAGCGACGGGCAGATTAGACACATAGCCATAATTTAAAACATAGATTAGGCGATATTAACGTTAACATTGGCCGTGGATGGTGGCATTCAACGGGGTAAAAAGGAAAACACGGCCGGCACTGAAAGTGTTAACAGGAGCACTCATTCAAGGTTACTACGACTATGCCTGAAGTGCACCTCATGGTACCAAAGCACATCAAAGGCACTAAAAACAAGATTACAAACATCACAAAACAAACTGGTCAGACAACTGCTTAACCTCACTCCTAAAACTTACCTCACCCCTGCCCACTTTGACAACCTAGGATGGCTTAGAGTAGACGACAGAGTACAGCAACTTGCAATGGGCCTGGTCTACAAGATACACTACACCACTAAGGTACCCATGTACATGTCAAAATACTTCCCAAAGGTCAGTGAATACCACAACCACAACACCAGAGGGAGCTCCACAAATCATGTTAAGATGTGAGATTGATGTTTAAGGGTATAAATTAGGGGTGTAACGGTACGCGAATACGTACTGTACCGCCTCAATGTGGTCCTCCGGTACAGTACGCGCTGTGCACCGAACGATTGCAACGGTACTGAACCTTTTTTTGCTGAACTTAAATCCCCCCGGCCCTAATATAACGTGCACAACTAACCGGATGTTGTTTGTTCATCCCACGCAGCGCGCAGCTACACTGAACGAGAGCTGTAATTCAGCATAGCATATTAGCCTTAGTATGACAAGTGCAATACTAACTGACAAGCCAGAGCTAGAAGATGCTCTCACAACAATTCAAGTCTCCCGTTTGGGATAATTTCGGATTCCCAGTTAACTACAGTAATGGACAGAGACAGGTGGATCGCACTAAAGCTACGTGCCGGCTAGCCCCTTTCGTGACTGTGATGCAAGCCTTGCATCACAGTCACGAAAGGGGCTACGTGCCGGCATTGTTCAACTTTATTGCGAACTTTATCACGCATTTGAAACCGCATCACCCGAATGTGAATATCACTGGTACAAGGAAGAAACAGACCCTAGTGCAAACCCAGCTCCCCGTGGCATTCAAGCAGCATCTCGTTATTAATTCAGACCGGGCCAAAGCAATAACAAACGCCATAGCAGCAGATCTGCGACCATACTCCGTTGTCGAGAACACTGGGTTTAAAGTGGAAATGAAGCAGTGAGCAATGTGATCCTAGTTTGTTTGTTGTGTACCTTGTGTAAGACAGGGTTCTATAATCAAATGTGAAATCTATCTTATTTGTCTGAAAAATCAAATATAATATCCCTGTTTTCAACATGGGCGCCGCCATTTTGTTGCTGACGTCATGCCACTGGTTGGGTGTATACACGGCTGGTTAGCTGCCTATAGTGAATGGGTCAGTCAGTAAATAAAATGTTGCCTACAAAACAACGGGACCGCGGTGGTTCTGTTTGTATTGCTCCTGGCTGTTCAAACTAATTTTACCATGTGAGAGAGAGGAAAGTTGGTTAATTTCCACAAACTACCAGTGAAAAAAACAGTGTTGTTGGCACGTTGGCTCAGGCTGGCTGCACTCAGGCGGCGCGACCAGCCTGTTGGACAGGGAAGGAGGATCTGCAGCGAACACTTCATTGCCTCGGATTATGTTGTTGGGGTGGGATGTTTGTCCAGAAGACCACTAATCAGCTGAAGCCGGATGCGGTTCCCTCGGTCTTCGACAGACAGACCGGCGTTAGCTCTCGGGAGCGATCGCTAGCTAGTTGGCACCAGCCGGGGACCGGAGTTAGCTCTCGGGAGCGTCGCGGAGCATTCAGCCTGCTGGCTACCTAGATCCACTTCAACCAGCCGAGCGTCGGGAGCTCCAGCAGCTTGTTGATGTGCTAATAGCCTGGAGCCAGCTACCGTTAGCTTGCCGAGGCTATTAGCACACCGACAAGCTGTGTAGCCAGCTACCGTTAGCTTGCCGAGGTTCCAGCACACCGACAAGCTATGTAGCCAGCTACCGTTAGCTTGCCGAGGTTCCAGCACACCGACAAGCTGTGTAGCCAGCAGGCTGAATGCTCCGCGACGCTGGTTGAAGTGGATCTAGGTAGCCAGCAGGCTGAATGCTCCGCGACGCTCCCGGTTGCTAACGCCGGTCCCCGGCTGGTGCTAACTAGCTAGCGATCGCTCCCGAGAGCTAACTCCGGTCCCCGGCTGGTGCCAACTAGCTAGCGATCGCTCCCGAGAGCTAACGCCGGTCCCCGGCTGGTGCCAACTAGCTAGCGATCGCTCCCGAGAGCTAACGCCGGTCTGTCTGTCGAAGACCGAGGGAACCGCGTCCGGCTTCAGCTGATTAGTGGTCTTCTGGACAAACATCCCACCCCTCCCACCCCAACAACATAATCCGAGGCAATGAAGTGTTCGCTGCAGATCCTCCTTCCCTGTCCAACAGGCTGGTCGCGCCGCCTGAGTGCAGCCAGCCTGAGCCAACGTGCCAACAACACTGTTTTTTTCACTGGTAGTTTGTGGAAATTAACCAACTTTCCTCTCTCTCACATGGTAAAATTAGTTTGAACAGCCAGGAGCAATACAAACAGAACCACCGCGGTCCCGTTGTTTTGTAGGCAACATTTTATTTACTGACTGACCCATTCACTATAGGCAGCTAACCAGCCGTGTATACACCCAACCAGTGGCATGACGTCAGCAACAAAATGGCCGCGCCCATAATGCTAAATGCTTCAGAAATGCACACAACAAATCGTTTTTTCTTAGAAACTGCTTATTTTTATAACGTGATTTCTTCTGTGGCTTATCTAAATACTAATGTGATGCTATGAATATGTATTTATCGCACTGCTTCATTTCCACTTTAAGCACATAGAGCATAGAGAGTAATAGAGCCCCGCTACCTAGTTCCCTCTCGTCCGTATTTCAGCCAGCAAGTAGGGCTGGGCGATATGGCCTAAATATGATATCACGATATTTTCTGACCTTTCGGCGATACACGATACGCATCACAATGTTTTTCTTTTTTTCCCCAAAATTCATTATGAGGCTTACCAAGACAGTATTTGAGTTTGCAAGCTAACATTAAAGACAAAATAAAATACCCATGCATTTAGCATTTTTATATTATATATTAGATTTAGATTATTGGATTATTAGATTATATATTGCATATATTTAGCAATGAGATATTATATGATTTAGATATGAAATATGATTAATTGAAAATGGGGGACCCTGATGTAAACAAGACGAAAGTCTTTCTCTGGTCTGCATCCTCCAGTCCGCTGTTGACTGTTGTATTGAGCTGTACTGTATTGTACCCATGCTGCAATCTGTTAATAACGTTCTCATTCATTCAGTCGGCAAACAGAATCATTTTGATTGACAGTCGCGTCTGCCAATTACGTCACATCGCTTGCACCCGCCCTGCTGTTCTTAGCACCAATCGGCAAGCGCGTATTCATTTTTTACTTCCGCCATTGGAGAGCTCAATGACAATAACAATGGCAGCGGTAGCTCGCCGCGGCCGACGTTTAGCTTTTAGCTCCGCAGAAGGACTAAACGACTGGAGGCATAATGATTTTACTGCAACGGATGTTATAATAAAAGCCTTTCCATACATCTGTCTGATTGAAAACTTTATTAACAGACCGCAGAATGGGCACAACTGAGTCAGCACGGGCTGAGATATGAACGACTAATGCTTGCTATATCTAGGGCGACCTCGGTCGTTGCTATGTAAATACGCTGATGTTATTGAAAGTGTAACTATATAACGTTAATGCCACAAAACGAATGCCTTTGTTATCATAAGTAGTAACTTTTGATGCAGTAGTGTGTGTGTGGGGCTGCGCTGTTCAAAAGTGTCAACGTGTGGACCAGATTGACGCGACACAAGCCTCTTGGGCAAAACATCACGATATCCACGATACGTTTAAAAAGTGTATCGTTAATGAACTGTACCCGATATTTATATAATATCGTCATATCGCCCAGCCCTACCAGCAAGTCATACCACCAGCTCTGTATAAACAAGCCCATTTCGTGACTGTGATGCAAGCCCTGCCCCTGTATTCAAGCAGGGCTTGCATCACAGTCACGAAAGGGGCTATGTATAAACAAGCACACGCTACAGTTGTCTGCTATATAATAATCTTCAGATTTACTTTAAGTGTTATTAGTAGGTAATTAGTAGGGCTGCAACTAACGATTATTTTGGTAGTTGACTAATCTAACGATTATTTCTGTCACACCCTCCATCTCTGCTTCCTGTGGGTGCGGCTCCTTTTCCGGGCTCTTAGCAGACTTCTTAGGCCATGGTTACACTGGGGGATACAGCAACGTTTTTGTTGCCGAATGATTACGTTTGCTGTCCAAGTTAAAAAGAAAGCCGTTTTGGCAGGAAAACGCGTTGTCCTACTGGCAACCCTGAAAAGGTGTTTCCGTTTTGGATACTCGCCAAAACTCGCAGACAATGGTGCCATGTAATCTGCGCGATACGGAGCCGTTGTTGCTCAACGCCCATGCGCAGTAGAGACCTGTCCTGCACGGTTATTTCCAGTGTTTACAGCAGAGCTGTCCCAAGTAGCCATGCAAAAAAAAGAAAGTATAAAAAAATATATATTTTATACAACGCATCGACGCAAAAATTCGGCGTCGACAAGTTTTTATGATCAACGTCGTCGATTATGTCGACTAATCGTTGCAGCCCTATTAGTAGGTTACAGCAGTAAGCATTAGTTTGCTCAGTAAATTATGGCCAATTAGTTTTATATTGTTTAATACAGTTAAATAAATAAATAGATAAATGAAAAGCGAATCCCCCCCCCCCCCCCACGTACCGAACCGTGGATTTTGTGTACCATTACACCCCTAGTATAAATACTCTGAAAGCGGCTGGCCCAGATGGGATAACAGATAACGAAAGTCCTGTGCAAACCAGCTGGCCCCAGTATTTACATCTATATTCAATATATCTCTGGCTGAGTCCGTGGTCCCTGCCTGCTTCAAGATGTCTACCATAATCCCTGTGCCAAAACACTCCTCTCCAACAAGCCTGAATGACTACAGACCGGTGGCACTCACCTCTGTGGTCATGAAATGCTTTGAGAGGCTGGTCAAGGATTACATCTGTGCCTCCCTCCCTAGTAACATGGACCCACTGCAGTTTGCATACAGGGCAAACAGGTCCACTGATGCGGTCTCCCAAGTACTGCACAACACATGCACTATCTCACCTTGACAGTCAGAAGGGGGGCTATGTGAGATTGCTGTTCATTGACTATAGTTCAGCTTTCAACACCATAGTCTAGAGCAGGGGTCGGCAATAGGCGGCCCGCGGGCCGACATTGGCCCGCCAGCAATCATTTCTGGCCCGTCAGATTATTTTGAGAATATGATATTTATTTTACGCGAGGGAAATATTCACTCGGGACACCAGAGTGTCTTTGTGAAGCTGTATCTATCTACCGGTAGTCATCAAAAGCTTGTCTGTCACTATAGCCAATTGAAATGCTAGAAATGGTCACGTGGACTGGGAGAACCAATGGAATAGTCCCACTGGGCCGCATGAATATTTCCCTAACGCACTTTCACTTCCGCGTTCGAGATGCGAGCGAGTAACAATGTGTTAAAAAAAAAAAAAAAAACGTCTTTGGATAGCTTCTTTGCAACGGGGAAATACCAACTGATGAGCCAGAAGAGGACCTCCAAGACACATAACGCTTCTTTTAATAAACAGGAGTGTTGGTGACAGGTATACACAATTCGGGTTGTTAGGGTCACGTCATTGAACTATGACCTCTGCCAGTGGGTCTTGGACTTCCTGACTGGCAGACCCCAGGTGGTGAGAGCAGGCAACTGCACCTCCTCATCCATCACCCTCAACATAGGGGCCCCCCAGGGCTGTGTTCTGAGTCCCCTCCTCTACTCCCTGTACACACACGACTGTGTGGCTCAGCGGAGTAGCAATACAATCATCAAATTTGCTGACGACACAGTGGTGTTGGGCCTGATCTCTGCCAACGACGAGAGGGCCTACCTGGAAGAGGTCAAGGTCCTGGCGGGATGGTGCCAGGAAAACAGCCTCTCCCTGAACGTCAGCAAAACAAAGGAGATGATTGTGGACTTCAGGAGGTCAGGGGTCAAGGACTACAGCCCCCTCAGCATCGACGGGGCACCGGTTGAGAGAGTCAACAGCTTTAAGTACCTCGGAGCCTACATATCCGAGGACTTGACATGGACCACACACATTGACAGTGTTGTGAAGAAGGCACGACAACGCCTCTACTTCCTCAGGCGCCTAAGGAAGTTCCAAGTCAGTCAGAAGATCCTTAAGAACTTCTACTCATGTACAATAGAGAGCATCTTGACCGGCAACATCACCTCCTGGTTTGGGAATAGCACTGCACAAGACCGAAGCAGACTACAAAGAGTGACACGTTCAGCCGAACGCACAATTGGAGGGGGGCTCCCCACCCTCCAGAACATTTACAACAAGCGTTGCAAGGGCAAGGCTAAGAGAATCATTAAAGACTCCAGTCACCCGAACAACTGCCTCTTTGAACTGCTGCGGTCAGGCAAGCGATACCGGAGTCTCAAGGCGAGCACAGAAAGACTCAGAAGAAGCTTCTATCCCCAGGCCATCAGGCTGCTAAACGAACAATGAACACTACACAACAACAACCACCAAACGCACATAGCACACACATCCACACGCACACACTCACTTTAAACAAACACACTGTAGCACCCACTCCACACACTTTATAGCACACACCCACTTTAAACAAACACACTGTAGCACCCACTCCCCACACTTTATATTTATTGATGAAGGATTGCACTACAACTCGTACACCTTACTGTAAATTGTACCTAAATTGTACCTCAACCCATTTCTGCTTTGCACTATATAGTACTGTACATTAGTACACTGCATAGTATTGTATATTATATGGTAACTCAGAACAATGTACATATGTCTATACCGAACACTGTGACCTCATTTTCTTCTTCTAAATTACATGCTATACTATGTTATTTGATACTATCTTGTCTAGCACAGTCTCTGGAGCGTAACAGTAAGAAGCATTTTGTATGAAAGTATTCTGTACTTCTGTATGACAACTATTAAAGAAACTTGAAAAACTTGTCATTCACAAATGGGTCACGTGGTGTCGTAGTAGTAAAGTCAGCTGTTCACCTGCGGGTTTCGGAAACAGTAACAATGAGGGGGTGAACGGGGAAGTCACACTTTGCTGACCGCACGTACGCTACACTATGATGAATCAAACCGTGACTCATTCTATTTTTTGATACTATATGAACTGTTTTTAACTACAATAAACTAACCAAACACAGTATCCTGGATCCGTGGTTATGTGGCGAGCGGCGCGTCTGGCAGGTACCATTATTTCCCTGTGTTAGTCTCTCGTGACTGCAGAATGTTTGGATAGTCACCATACAAGGAGTCATACTTAAAATACGGGTTTATCGCAACAGGTCGGTGATTCTTGCGTGGCGACAACAACAACAACGAGGCAATGATGACAACTGTGTTCAAGTTGGCAGATAAAGTAGCTGCATTCAACGCCAATCTGGAATTGGAGGGCGGCGAGTGGATATTTCACATGTTTCTGATCTGCTGTTCATGAATGAATGAATGAATGAAAACTTTATTTAACAGATTGCAGAATGGGTACAATACAGTATGGCGCAATACACATAATTGTTAAGGGGATGCAGACCAGAGAAAAACTTTGTCTAGTTTACATCAGGGTCCCCCATTTGCGAGTGCTCGCTTATGCCTGTGTTTTTTACTGTTGTGAAGCACTGTGAACGGCAACCTCTCTCTGAAAATTGCTATACAAATAAAGTTATTATTATTATTAAGTGTATGCACCGCCGCAGTGCTGCATTTTTCACTATCAGTATATTAAATTAGCCATTGTCTTCGGTCCTGGCCCGCCAATCAAAAGCTTGGGGAAAATCTGGCCCGTGGCCAGACCTAATTGCCGACCCCTGGTCTCGAGCCATATGAAATCTATTTTATTATTTTCCAAATTCCTTTTTATTTTTTCCCAAATTCAGTTTTTTCCATTTTAATATTTCAGAATTCTGTATTTTGCCTTTTACGCCCATTTTACCATCAGAAATAGTGTCTAATAAGTGGGAATGAATAAATGTCCACAATTTAATAAGATATAACAGTCCATTTAATGTTTTTAAGTGCTGCAACTCAGAAATGCAGTTACATTTTACACGATATGCTTCAAATAATATTGAATATTAAAAATAGTATACACATTTCAAGTGTAAACAAGATGCAGCTAGCTACTTTTATCACTGTCAGTACTAGTAGCCTAGCTATATCTATTCAATGTGATGTGATGGAATATAGTAATGCATAATTTATGCACCTTTAGTTTATTTCATTTATAAAGGACAGTGTGTAGGCCTACTGACAATCATTTGCAAATAAATGGGTGCACCAGATTTAGCAAGAAGCTATAATTTCCATAACGTTACATAGCTATTTAAATCACAATAGTGTCAGTGATTAGCCTCGCCCTCTACCTGTATCTGATCACCAGAGATAATCATTAGAGAGTTGGTGTGTTTTGGGACGCACGGTCCTTGTTCCTGACATTTTGAAGTGATCTTCGCACGTGTTTTTGCGGGTCCAGTCCCCACGGTATGTTGACAGAATTTGCAAAACACCTTATCGACTGAAGCATAAAAGTCATTAGGATACTGCTCTGCTCTGAATTTAGGGCTTATTGCGGAATTTCTTAGCTTCTTGACGGCGTTAACACCGAAGCAGCGAGACGCTTGGACACTGCTGTGTTGTGTGTAACACGCAGCGGTCCCCGCCTCCCCGGTCATGTTTGCTTTGCAACAAACGTTCCACCCAAAAATGGAATTTCAGTCCAGATTAGGCAAAATTCTGCAATATTCCACGTTTTGCAGTTTATTCCATTTTTATTGGTAAATTCTGTGATTCCGTCCGTGATTCCGTGAACGCAGATTTCATATGGCTCTACCATAGTCCCCACCAGACTGGTTGACAAGCTGATCGATCTGGGTCTGAGCTCCGCCATGAGTGCCTGGATCCTGGACTTTCTAAGTGACAGGCCCCAGCAAAATCACCCGGAGTATCGGGTCCCCCCAGGGCTGCGTTCTGAGCCCCCTGCTGTACTCGCATGACTGTGTGGCCAGTAGGGGTGTAACGGTACACAAAAACCACGGTACGGTACGTTAGGGCTGGGCGATATGGAAAGAAATCATATCGCGATAACCATATGATAATTTTATTTCTCTATCGATAATTATCGAATTGTTATAAGTATAAAACATTTTTTATTTTTTATTTTTTTTTAACAACAGATGTATGTTTATTTTGCAGCAATTCTTTGTCATTGCCGCCATCTTTAGTGTTACATCCCCTCACACTCCAGTTCTCAGGCTGCAGCTGGTTTAAAAGCTAAAGTAAACCGGCTTCTCTGCTGGCTGTGGCTCCAGAGGAGTTGAACAGTTCTGGCTCTGCTAGTTTATTTTCGATCTTTTGGCGCTTTTTTGGTGGACAAACCACCGCACATGTGCACTGTGACTCGTGACTGGAGTCTAGTTCTGCTAGCACACATAGCCTACTGTGTACAGACGGTTTCAAAATGTATTTTAAATTAGAAAGCAAACAAAATAAATGGACAAGAGAAAAAGAAATCTGAATTTGGTCAGTATTGTCATTTGGACAAGCAAAGCCATTACTTTAAGTTGCAGGCAAGAAAGACAAGTATGTCCACTGTCTCTGGTTTTAAAACTGCCCTGTTGCAGGAAAAAAAAAAAAAAATCGATTTTTTTTTTAATTTCGATATTCGATATCGATTATTAAAATATATCGCGATATTTATCGCTATCGTTATATCGCCCAGCCCTACGGTACGTACCTCGGTTTTGAAGTCAAGGTTCGGTACGGTTTTCGGTACTGTGGGGAAAGTTTGGCTTTCCATCTTCCACTCAGGGGTGATGTAGTGTGCAGTAGTGTTGTCAAAAATATCGAAGTATCGATACATATCGATACTGAATATTTAAAACGGCTTTGATACTCATTTCCCGAAGTACCGATACTTTCTGCAGTATCGGTACCAGCTGGCTTGCTCCCGCAAGTTGTTGACAGACAGACGCGCTGCCAGAGCGCCCTTCCGCCTCCTCCTCCTCCTCGCTCAGAGCAACAGACACAAGCTGCTGCAGCCTCCTCCCTCTCACAGCCGGGCAGCGCAGCCCTGTCTTCAGTTTGTAAACAACGCTATTATTAGCTAACATTAGCTGTCGTGGCTATCGTTCTGGGAGCTAACGTTAGTAGTACTAGGCTGGTGCGGGCTAACTGGCTATCGTTCTGGCAGCTAACGTTAGTAGTACTAGGCTGGTGCGGGCTAACTGGCTATCGTTCTGGGAGCTAATGTTAGTAGTACTAGGCTGGTGCGGGCTAACTGGCTATCGTTCTGGGAGCTAACGTTAGTAGTACTAGGCTATTCCGTGATTTGTTTACTTGGTAACACGGGTTGCTAAGGAATTTAGGTTCGAGGTTGAAGAAAGTGCACTTTAGCTGTCGTTCCTCCGTTAGCTTAATGCTAGCAGTTAGCTCCCTTAGCTTAGCTGGCCACCGTTATAAATACTGCATGGAAACGGAGTAACGTTAACGTGTAAACGTTATGTCGAGGTCATACAATACTACAGTCGACATAAGGTTAACGTTACCCCGTTTCCACCAAGTGTTTAAATAGCAGCAATCTTGTTGAAAATGTAACATTACTAAAATGCTCCGAGCATAGCCTCTCTCTCTCTCTCTCCATCTACCGCTACCTCTCTCTCTCTCTCTCTCGCTCTCTCTCTCTATCTACCGCTACCTCTCTCTCTCTCTCTCTATCTCTCTATCTACCTCTCTCTCTCTCTCTCTCTCTCTCTCTCTCTCTCGCTTGCTCTCGTTATCTTTAAATAAAAACTGTTACTAACTGTTCAGTTTGTGAGGTACATGCAACACAGATTACAGTGTTTACATCTGTCTGCTTGAGAAAATACCATGTTCTGCATTTGCAATAAAAATGATTGAAGTGAGATGAACAGTTATTTTTAAATGTGTGATCTAAAGATAAACAAAGGGTTTTAAAAGTGTTATATTTATCTTCTCTTATAGTACCAGACTCGAAGCTGAGGAGAATCAACCAGCAACAAAAGCTAAATTTGTTTAAAAAATATATATATATATATATATATATATATATATATATATTTTTTTTTTGGGTATCGAAATGGTATCGAAGTATCGATACTTTTCAAGGTATCGTATCGAAGTCGAAATTCCAGTATCGTGACAACACTAGTGTGCAGTAACTAATTGTACTTGTAGGGCTGTCAACGAATATTCTATATTGAAATTAATAATCGACCTATAAAAAAAATAATATTAGATTGTGAAAAAAAACAGCCCCGGTGGGCGGTCGTTAGTGGTTAACATACCGTTGTATTCGTTCGGTACACTACACAGCCGTTCGGTACGGTACACACTGAAACTTGTTCGTTTCGGTACGGATACGTGTACCTTTACACCCCTAGTGGCCAGGTTTAGCTCCAACTCCATAGTGAAGTTTGCGGACGACACGGTGGTGGTGGGGCTGATCTCTAACGATGACGAGAAGGCCTATCGGGAGGAGGTTGATGAACTGGCACGCTGGTGCCGGGACAACAGCCTACTCCTGAACATTGGTAAAACCAAAGAGCTGATCGTGGATTTTAGGAGAATACAGCAGGGGACACACACGCCGTTGAGGATAAATGGGGCTATCGTGGACAGGGTGAGCAGTTTCAAGTACCTGGGAGTCCACATCACAGAGGACCTGACATGGTCTACATACATAGATTCCTTGGTGAAAAATGCGAAACAGCGCCTCTATCACCTGAGACAGCTAAGGAAGTTCAGAGTATAGGGGAAGATACTCCACTCCTTCTACTCCGGGGCTGTAGAGAGCATTCTGACTGGAAACATCGCTGCCTGGTTTGGAAACAGCACGGCACAGGACAGGAAGGCACTCCAGAGAGTGGTGCGCTCAGCTGAGCGTACTACGGGTATTACACTACCACCCCTGCAGGACTTGTATAACAGGAGCAGGGCTCGAGACTAACAATGTCCAGTCGTCCCCTGGACTATCAAATATTTATTTGTGACGAACACAAATCCTCTCCGGGACGCAGTGGGGACGAAGAGGATTTATTTGGAAAATGTCAACTGCGCCGACTGTCGGTGCGCATATCACTGCACTGGCAAACGATGCGCGTCTTCTGAGTGCTCGCTTTGACAGTGCCACGAGACCACTGCACAAACGGATAACGTTAAACACAGCAGAAGATGGAAAACAGACAGACCGACCAACGGGGAACTGCATCCAACCCTAGTACAACCCTCAAGTCTGGTAAGGACACATTTAAATCACAGAGGAGTATGTTAGTCTATTGGAACTGTATACAGTAGTTAGTGTTTTAGCCATATAGCTGCTTGCTAGCTAACGTTAGCCCTGTGTGTGTGTGCTCAAAGCTAGTGGTTTAGCCATATAGCTGCTTGCTAGCTAACGTTAGCCCCGTGTGTGTGTGCTCAAAGCTAGCATTTTAGCCATATAGCTGCTTGCTAGCTAACGTTACCCCCGTGTGTGTGCTCAAAGCTAGCATTTTAGCCATATAGCTGCTTGCTAGCTAACGTTAGCCCCGTGTGTGTGTGCTCAAAGCTAGCGTTTTAGCCATATAGCTGCTTGCTAGCTAGCGTTAGCCCCGTGTGTGTGCTCAAAGCTAGCGTTTTAGCCATATAGCTGCTTGCTAGCTAACGTTAGCCCCGTGTGTGTGTGCTCAAAGCAGCCCGCCCCATATAGGTGTATCTGTTATATTGACAAGTCTTGACAACCAAGGTTCAAAGTTAACTTCACATTTATTGGCTGTTGGTTTACATGTCGGACTCTAGCTCATATCTATGCTCTAGCTTACAACTGTGTGTCTTGACTTCCTGCCTGGTGTGACATCATCACACAACTACGGAATCCACTAGACTCAAATTCTATGCTGCCACCGAAAATGTTCAGTTTGTAATGGGGCTGGGCGATATGGCCAAAAACGTTATCGCGATAAAATTATTAAATTATTTTCATATAACTCTATCGATAATTATCGTCGATATAATTTCTGTCAAGTTTAATTAACTTCTTATGCCCGGCGCCGATGGACGGGCTATTAATAGACTTGTTTTGCTGCTGCGAATGTCTCTAGTTGATGTCGTCATCAGTCCGCGCACGTTCTTCTACGCACCAGTGCATAGATTATTATATATCCACCAGGGGGCAACCTACCGCCACTTATAAGAATGGAACTAACAGTTAGCCAGAGCAAGCGGTGTATCCCATGACAATGTACTAACTATCACCCTAAAATACTCCGTTCCACACCAATACATTGCAACGACGTCCACTGCATACCCCACACTACTCTAACCGTGGCCTCAGAATTCACGCCACACACCCACTCCGCACGTAAACTATAAAATAGCGGCGTGCAAGCTAATTATCCTAGCCAGCCTTGTTTCCAATGTACTAACTATCACCCTAAAATACTCCGTTCCGCCCCAATACATTGCAACGACGTCCACCGCATACCCCACACAACTCTAACCGTGGCCTCAGAATTCACGCCACACACCCACTCCGCACGTAAACTATAAAATAGCGGCGTGCAAGCTAATGATCCTAGCCAGCCTTGTTTACTACTAGAGTCCTACCTCTCTACCCAGAGGTGCACCGCGGGTCTCCTTCGCTGTCGGCCATCTCCTTCACTGATTGGTTGTTAGTGCATTTGCTCATATCCAAGCTTGGAAAATCGATATATCGAAACTTTGCGACCACGTTTCATGTTTATTTCGAGGAAATAATTTATCGTGATAGTTATCGTTTTATCGCCCAGCCCTAGTTTGGAATAAATATGGCTGAATGAACACACTTGTATTCCATATAGTATCCATGAAATTGGACACTTTGACTCCCTTAGATATGTCAGATGATTTCTGTACTTTTCACTACATGTTTTATTACTTCTTAAACCATCCTATCAGTCCTTAAAATAATAGAGTTGCAAATATCCATAATAATCTACAAGACATCATTAACTTAACACTAACAATATATATATACAGTATATATATTTTTTTTATCATAATGATTCTTGTGACTAAATACATTTATTTTCTCTTTCTCTACAGAAACAAAGACTGAGGCAACTGAGACTGAGATTTGATTCTTGCTCTCACTCATCACTCTCACTCACTCTCTCTCACACACACACACACACACACACACACACACACACACACACACACACACACACACACACACACACACACACACACACACAGTATTACTCTGACAATAAAATAAGAAAGGTGTTTCAATATTGTTATTTGTTGTTACCTGTTGATATAATGTGCCTATTGTTCAAATAAATAATTATTTCAAATAAATATTTTAATTTCCTATATCATTTTAATGGTGTCTTTATGGCAATAATAACTATAGACGGAAAAACCAAAGTAAAGATACGACATTTAGATTTTTGGGACGGTTTACATTCACTTTCATGCCCTGGTATGTATGTGACAAATAAACCTTGATTCTTGATTCTTCTAAACCCAGATTCGGTTCAAACAAGGGACATCAATGTGAAACGCCCTACCCACAGCTGTAAAGGAATGTGAATCACTACCCACCTTCAAAACCGCTCTCAAAGAGCACCTACGGGAGGCTGCAATTAGAAACTGGCTCCTGTAAATGTCCAAACCCAACCCCCTCCAATGTACAGTTTCCCCCACCTACTCAAGTCAAGTCAAGAGTTTTTTGTCACGGCATACAAGCATACAGTGAAATGCGGGGGGTCATGCCCGCAGCGATTGTGCAATAATACAAGTAATAAGAATAGGATGAAAATAAGACATTTGTACAATAATACAAGTAATAAGAATAAGACATAACGGGTATAATTTACATAAAGTTTACAAAAAGCATGGTAAGACATGCTAAGGTCCTGCGATTGTGCAATACACTGTTAGCTACAGATGAGGCACTGGGTCTTATGTACACTACTATACAATGCTATACTATACAATGTACAGTTGTACTATGTGTCCTAGGGATGGGTACCGAATTCGGTACTTTTGAGGTACCGAACCGAAACACGTCGGTACTACAGAGTATCGAATCAAGTGAGAAACCGAAAAATATTTTAATCTTTTTTTTTTTTTACTTTTTTTTTTTTTTTTTACTTTTTTCTTTTCATGTCAACGTTCACACGCACAATATATGCTTACCTAGGATTTGACTTGATTCAACAACAAAGCAGTCGGCGCAATGACAAGCCGAAAACTGTCGAAATTGTAGTTATTTGAAGTTTGGATTTTTTTTTTTACGACTGAGGTAGGTAAATTAAATTTCTTGAGACTAAAGTACCGAAAAAAGGTACCGTTGGGTACCGGTATCGATTCACAGGTACCGGTATCGGTTCAAATGTGAAAGGTACCCATCCCTAATGTGTCCTTATGCTAGCTTGCTATATCTATGATCTGTTTACTATACAAGAACCACTCCCGTTGGTTCTCCACAACTCGTACACCTACTGTGAATTGCACCTCGTCCCATTTCTCCATTTCTGCCTTGCACTATATAGTATTGTATATTAGTACACTGCACAGTATTGTATATTGTATGGTAACTACGTCTATTCTGCATCGAACATTGTACATATGTCTAAACTGAACACTGTGACCTCATTTTTTTTACTTCTAATTTTACTATGTTATTTTATTTCATACTTATCTTGTCTTGCACAGTCTCTGGAGCGCAACAGTAAGAAGCATTTTGTATAAAAGTATTCTTTACTTCTGTATGACAACTATTAAAGAAACTTGAACTTGTTTTTAAAGTGACCTTTCCATTGAGTGTGAGCATGTGCAGCATGTGTGTGTTCATGCTAAAGTGACTGCTAGTGTGTGAGCGTATACAGTGTGTGTGTTGTGTGTGTGCTCATGTGTGCTTGTGTGTGGAGAGTTCAGTGTTCAAGACTCTGATGGCCTGGGGGGAGAAGCTGAGCCGAAATCTCTCTGACCTAGTTGCTGGTGTTCGCAGGCGTTTGCCTGACTGCAGCAGCTTGAACAGGCTGTTGTTGGGGTGGTGAGGATCTTTCATTATTCTGCAGGCTCTGGATTTGCACCTCTTGTGTTATATAAGACCTGCAGGGGTGGTAGTGCAATACCCGTAGTACGCTCAGCTGAGCGCACCACTCTCTGTAGGGCCTTCTTGTCCTGTGCCGTGCTGTTTCCATACCAGGCAGTGATGTTTCCAGTCAAGATGCTCTCTGCAGCTCCGGAGTAGAAGGACTGGAGTATCTTCCCCGATACTCTGAACTTCCTTAACTGTCTCAGGTGGTAGAGGCGCTGCTTCGCCTTCTTTACGACTGAGTCTATGCGTCTCAACCCCCCACCCCACCTACCCAACCTCCTCCAATGTACAGTTTCTTCCCCCTCAAATGTATATACTCTCAAATGTATATACTCTCTTTTTAGAAACTGTCTATTAATCAGTTTCCAATGCCAGGGTCTATATGACAGGCGTTGTACTCCCTCTTAGCAAACGCCCCCAACATTGGCCATTTTAGTTTTAGTTTGAGGACTGCATACTTTCTTTGCAAACCAAAACAATATACTTTATACCTATAGCACATGCATGTGCCTGGTCTCTTTTGAAAGATGACATTCTGAAGTTTCTGATTCCAGAAGAAAAATTCACTTTTAGTGCTAACGTAATAGAGTAACATAGGTCTGAACTTGAGTTGTAGAAAAACGTGTTACTCGAGTTTTTCTGTAGTAGTTGGTAGTCCAGAGGTAGTATTTCCCCAGAAGGTGGTATGGCTTACAAATCCAGACGGAGCCATAGCCTGAAGCCTTATGTAGTACATATCCAAATTTCATAAAGATCTATTCAGAAATTAGTGATTAGGAGTGATTTTGATAAACTGTGTACAAAGAAAAACTCAGTTTTCTCAGACTTCAATTAATTTGGCTTCCTGTTAAAGAATTTAGTTGTTCACCTAGATCCCTGATGAAAGCCACACTCATTGGCTACAACGATCCACAATCATTTTCGAGATCGGATCTAGATTGACGAAACTACGGCAGACTGAGTCGGGAGTGGTAATTTGTGCAATACCGTGTACTTTTCACAAGCCTCAAATACCGGCATGTAACTCGAGAACCGCTCAATGGATTTTGTCACCTGAAAAGGCTATCCACAGGCAACAAATGGGGCTTTAATTCGATATATATATTGTATTACAAAATATGCACACCCGAGCCACTAGGGGTCGCCAAAGTGCCGGTGAGCAAATCATCCTAAAAACGTCCCTAATATGGGCTGTCGCATGCTAAGAGGTTTTAAACAGTACTGTGTATTTGTAGATATGGTATGTCATAAATGTCTGGATGTCACAGTACTGTCTATCTGTATGTCATATATGTTATGATGAATTGAAAATGGGGGACCCTGATGTATTGTAAACAAGACGAAAGTCTGGATCCCCTTAACAATTGTGTGTATTGAGCCGTACTGTATTGTACCCATTCTGCAATCTTTCAATAAATCAATCATGGTCACATAGAATTGAACCACATATAATTTCGCCCAGTCAGTGCTGTATATAGCTATTCCAAACAATTTGATCTGAAGCACATCTACCAACCAGTTAGACATATTGAACAATAATCATTAAAGATATATTAGATTAGACAAAAAAATGCTGCCTGCACTACACTATATCAAAACTTGCTACATTGTATCAACGAGTAGGACAGGCCAGTGGATATCATTTGTGCTCATTGCTTTGGTGTGAATGGCCAATCAGAAGTCTCAGAATTAGTTTGCAAGCTGAACAGTCTCTAAAATCGCACACAGTTTGCTGCAGTGTAAAAAGAAAAGCCCACATAATGAGGGGTCTTCTTTGCAGCAATATTGCCGGATCTCTGTTTAAAAGGGGCTATTGAGCTTGGGAGGGCAGAGGGACAACGGTCTCGCTCCGTTAGTAGTGATGGCGAAAAAATGCTTCTTGAAGCTTTCCAGCCAACTGTGTCAAAAATGGGTTCATTTCTTGAGGCCTCCAGTGCACACTAGGGGCACCCACTGGTCAAAAGAATTAAGAGCAGGCATGTGCTGCAATGTCTGTGATTGGGCCAGTAAAGTAAACTGCTGATATAAACAAGAAATTAATACATATATATTTGTGCTTGTACCTAATATAGACCCATAATCGTGTTGAAATAAGTTCAGCAACGACATAGCCGTATGCCTGCCTGCAACTTTCACTATCAACCTTCCCAGTAGCAAAGTGGGTAGCGCTACAAACAATACAGTTTGCACTGCAGTGGCATCAGGCACACTGTTTCAAAACATGACATGTAATGGGGTAATTAGTGAGTTTTCTTCAAACTCTTTTTATTTTTGTATTCCTGATCAGTGATGCAGTATATCACAATACAAAGTATTGTTATAATGCTCTTATGAGTAGGGATGGGTACCGAATTCGGTACTTTTGAGGTACCGAACCGAAACACGTCGGTACTACCGAGTATCGAATCAAGTGAGAAACCGAAAAAAAAATAGATTTTTTTTTTTTTTTTTTTTTTTTAACTTTTTTTTTTTTTTTTTTTTACTTTTTTCTTTTCATGTCAACGTTCACACGCACAATATATGCTTACCTAGGATTTGACTTGATTCAACAACAAAGCAGTCGGAGCAATGACGAGCCGAAAACTGTCGAAATTGTAGTTATTTGAAGTTTGGATTTTTTTTTTTACGACTGAGGTAGGTAAATAAAATTTCTTGAGACTAAAGTACTGAAAAAAGGTACCGTTGGGTACCGGTATCGATTCACAGGTACCGGTACCGGTATCGGTTCAAATGTGAAAGGTACCCATCCCTACTTATGAGTAATGTGACAAACGTCTCAACACAATCTCCTGTCCTACTACAACCCACGAATTGCGAGTTTTGATTCCTTGTAGCCATAATTGAAACTGCTCGCCGTTACTAAAGCAATCGAGGCGTGGGGACCTGAAATGAGACTTTGAACATCATTCATGATGTAAATGTGTTAAAACGATACAAGCATCGATGGAGCTTCAGCAGAAACTACCCTACATGCTCGACGCATGCTCCGAAGCTCCCAATACCAAATGTAACATCACTAGGCCCCAGTTTAAATGGCATAGCATACAGCGCTGCAGTCATTTTTCCTAGTTGTATATATTTGTTTGTTCCACTAATATTTTGAGATTGCCATTTTTTTGCAAAACTTTTTTTTATGTAATGTTCTTATGGTACATTTCTTGGTAGTATTTATGTGGCTGTGCGACTAATGGGGCAGGAGATTCGGTTGCTTGATATATGTTGTTTGACCCATATTCAGCAAAAGCCCTAGGTGTTATTACCTCGCCAAACGAACCAATTACCAAACCAATGCGATTAATGCCCCAGGGTTCCATTCAGATGCAGTAAGCAAGGCAGAAGTGAAAGTGTCCTTGGACCCCTCTGGCTCTTTGGATAACAGTTGATTTAGTAAAGCAAAGTGTACTAAATTATCCAGGAAAAGACACAAGCACCATTCTATTCCAAGTCTTGAGTCAGTTTCTACATTCATCATGCATGCTTTTGGCCTGTAATATTCTTGATGATTAGATTTTGAACTGCCATCTAACCTGTGTGTTTTATTCCTGATAAGGACTCAGTGGAGCAGTCTCAAAGATATGAACCCATCCCAAACCGTGGCAATGAAGCACACCGCTCATCTCCTGTCCTCAAGAAGCTGTCTGTGGTACTTTCTGACTGCAGAACAATCCTCGGAGCCAAAGACTGGATATCTCTTGGTAAGCAGTTTGTTCAGTTTTATATAAAAGCACCATGTAGCAACATGTATACAAGTGTAGCAGAGGAGCCCTGCATGAAGCCTAGTAAGGTCGCTTTCACATATAGTTTGGTGAACTCTGTGCGATTCGGGGGGTGAAGTTGCAACATTGTTGCATTCTTCATTTGGTTCGGTTTGCATTCACACTGCAATTTGTCAAGTGCACCAAACTTTCTGAACAATGCCACGCGATGGAAAACGGCGCTCGTCTATTGGATATATGTTAGAAGAATCCCAAAAACAGGCTTCGGGGACAGCTCTACAGCACACACCATTATTCAGAGCAGCCCAGCCCAGCGCACACACATACCTGTACACACCACATTATTCTGCGGAGCAGCCCAGCACACACATACACACACCACATTATTCCCCGGAGCAGCCCACATACCACATTATTCTCATATATTGCTGACGCAGTTTTTTAACTTTGATGTGACATTGTTCGATTGAAGCTCATTGCCATCATTCTCTCGTTAAACAACTTGTACACCTTTGTTTTTGTGAGTGGCCACAAGCAGCTGTGTAATTTGCTCATCTGACCATATTTCAATCAGGGCTTTTACCTCCTCATTCGCCCACGTCTGTCCACGAGACATTTTTCACGCGTGCTTCCAATTATCAGTGCGCACTGCAGTGTTTGTTTTGTTTCCTTCTACCCAAGATGCACAGTTTATCGGGTCACTTCCTATATTTGGTCTTGCGTTTTATTAGATCCTGATCAATCTGGCCAGTATCACGTCCTCTTGTGTTATCCTCTCTCCGTCCAATTCCTCTGCGTTGTGTACTTTTAATGGTCCTGACGTCTCCTATACTGGCAGATAAGATCCTTATCTCTCCCCGTTAGTACAATCCGCAAACCATAATAATTCTCCACCTCCGTAAGAATCCGACACTTCGACAACGTGAAATACCTTACAAGGAAAAGCGTGGTTTTATTTTATAAACAGAAACCTCAGCTCAGATGTTAACAGATTGTATCGTCCTTGAAGAGTCTATTCTAATGACCTTTCGGTGTGTTCAGTCTATCTATTGATCTTTCAGTCCAGTCTATTGTCCCTCTGTCTCTCAGTCCAACAGTGGTCAGGCCTGTTCGTTAGCCAAGACCATCCTCGTGGTAGCCGAAGCTAATGATGATGTGGCATCCTTCCCCCCCCCCCCCCTCTCTGTGATGAGAGGAGAGAGTATCTTGGTCTCTTCCCTCTTAGTCTCAGTCAGATTTTTAGTCTGCCTTACACCCGGAAACACCGTTCGACTTATAGATCTTCGTCGTAGAAACGATAGCCCCGCCCCTCTTCTGGTTGTCAGGGCGACGCGCTGTCATGACAACCGCGTTTAACCTTTACACACACTTCAAAACGTCTCATTCACTGTTGCATTAAAGAGGTCACCCCTCTCCCTCGCTCTGTTATCTTTGTTCTTACAAGGAATTCATAACAAACACCCTCGCTGACGTGGCCTGTGCCTGTGAAACCACTGGTTCCACCACCGTCAATATCATCCCGTGATGATAATGATATTACCCTCTTAAAGCGTCTCTTTATATCAGTTTTATAAACCAAATATACATTGAAAAAACCACCATTTTCTCTCAGTTTGGTCCGATGAGCATTCACACCACAAAAGTACGCACTAGGGTTCACTTGGAAGCGAACCGAGTAGGGATGCACCGATATGAAAATTTGCCACCGATACCGATTGTTCAACTAACACAATCGGCCGATACCGATACCGATATTTGTGGTAACAAATTTCTTTTAAATATTTTTTAAATAATTTTCTTTCGTAATATATATTTTTTTTGTAATATATATTTTTTTTATGAAACTACTGTATATTTGTGTTACAAATTGTGCTCACCGATATGAACATAGGCCTCTTTACTTACTTAAAAAAGGAAACATCAAGAAATAGCACTATCTCTCTCCCAGTATGTCCTGCAGGGCTGCAGCTAGATACTAGTTCTCCCAGCATGGTCTACCTGCTGGGCTGCAGCTAGATACTATTGTCTCAACCAATGAAATTGATTGACAGTCGATCCTGCCAATTACGTCACACACCGCTTGCACCCGCCTCTGCTGTTACCACCAATCGGCAAGCGCGTATACATTTTTTACTTCGGCTTTTGTCCACCATTGATTTTGATGAGAGCTTTTCTACAACAACAATGGCGGCGCGGCTGACGTTTAGCTTTTAGCTCCGCAGGATGACTTAAATGAGGCATAATGATTTTACTGCAACTAATGTTATAATAAAACAAAGCCTTTCTATACATGTGTCTGATTGAAAACGTTATTAACAGATTGCAGAATGGGTAAAACTCAGGGCTCTGTGAGCAACGGAAGGAACTGAGCTAGTATGAACGCTTGCTACGTTCGGGTAAATAATATGCTGATTGTAACTGAGGGGTACAATTCCCTGACTGTATTGAGAGTATGGTATTATTAAACCACTACTTAGTTATGTACTTTAATTACTGGCCATACAGTACATGAATATATATGGTGAACACCCACACAAGAATACGGCAATGACGCATAAAGTTCTATTTAGAGGGTATTTATTATTATCAGAGCAAGCAACGTTGGGTTACAGATTGAGAATTATACTCGCGCTTGTAAGGCGAAGAACACACGTAAAGTAGGTCAAGAGCGCAAGTCAATGAGAATAGTAAGATGGGTCTAAACTTACGCCACCTGTAGCATAGCAATTACATAAGGCACACTAGTACCAGCTGGAGACACTGGGGGGTTCCCTCCGGGTGTAGGCCGGCAGGGTAGAGGAATGTTCGGATGCAAAGTCTGGGTCAACGAGGAATAACGAGGTTCCAGATACAGGAACCAGTGCAGTACTCCCTTGATCGGTAGACAAAGCAACAGCAATAATTCAGTATGCTCGACAGCATGGATGAAAGCTAGCCAGCCTCCTCCTAGAGGCGTGCTCAAGGGATGCTCCTCACGGGGGGTAGATCCCACACGATAGTGGGGTAGACGGTTCTCTGCTCCAGCAGTCACGGTACCAAAGCAATATAATCCAACCAGAAAAGGTTCTGCAGTCGCCGGTGTAGATTCTCCTGTGCACTATACTTCACATTAAACTAGGTTGAACTTGACGTTACTTCACTAAACTCTGACACTTTTACTATCCTATTCACACATGTTCTAAGTGCTCTATTTAGACGCAAGGTGGCTCACTTCACTTGCACGTTGACTCGTGGTGAAGGTCTTACTAGTAATGAACGAAGTGCTGCTGTTTACACCTGCGCCGTATTTATACGTAAGTGACAATATAGTGCCAACCTGGTCACTTTTGTCCTGAATCACTGCACTGCCAAAGGCATGTTGTAACATGTCCCAAACTCGCCCACTGCACCTGTCTGAGTACGAGACTGCCTGGAGCCTGGGGGGGGTGTCCAATAGGAGAGCGCATATTACTCTGGTTTGTACGCAGGTAAAGGGATATTCCGTGTATATATACAAATAATATACAAGGGATATCAAACGATATACAAATATTATACAAGGGATATCAAACAATAAATATATATATTCAGTTTAATCTGACCCTTTGTAACACTGATGTTATTGAACGTGTAACACTAACTATATAACGTTAATGCCACAAAACGAATGCCTTGTTAATCATAAGTAGTAACTTTGATGCAGTAGCGTGTGTGTGTGGGGGACTGAGGACGGCGGGCGTTGTGCAGGTCGCGAGTGAACTTTTTTTTGTCTTGACGCTACACAAATTGATGGATATTTATCGGCTACTGCCATCGGCACATTCAAGCTTATAGGCCGATTGCAGTCAACAAGGCACTTATCGGCCGATACCGATACCCGACCTATACATCGGTGCACCCCTAGAATCAAGACCTACGTTTTCAGGCGGACCAGAGTTTGCTTTTTTGGTCCGCACCAGAGTTTGAATGAGCTTTCACACCACCCCAAACCAAGCTGACTATCCGAGGAAACAAACTCTGGTGCGCTTAAAGCGGACCAAACAGCTCTGGTGTGAATGCGACCTAAGTCTAACATCTCCCTTGGTCAGGTTTTCTGTTGGATGTTTGGATTCCCATGCAGGGGACCCGGGTTTGACTTTCGAGAGAGAGTTTCTGTTTCTGTGAACATAAGCTATTCTCTCTCAAAGCCAGACACCAGAGAAGTAGGATTCAACTCTGTGATGTCATCAAGTATAAAGTCTGGAGCTGCTCCATTGACAGTTTTTATGTTTTAATCTACGTAGTGTTCTCAGTTTTGAAACGGCTAATGTACACATATGCTCCCAAGAGTTTCCGTTGGCCAGTAATTACTGTTTTTTCTTCACCAGGAAAATCTGTTGGAACCCTGTCATCTGGCCTGGTCTGTGGGTTGGCGACCCTGCTGACCAGCATTAGCTCTAGCATTCATGTTAGCTGCAACATGCTTAGCATTGAGGTGATAACAAAGGCTTGAAATGCTCCGGTGATAATATGCAAAGTCTTTGCAAACAACCGTTCTCGTATCAAAACTTCCATCTGTTTTATCTAAATCTCCCATTCAACAAGCCAAGCAACTAGGGCTGAGCGATATATCGAGTATACTCTATGTATCGCAGCTTGATCTACATGAGCTGTAGTAAATTACTATATCATGAACATCGAGTATATGTTGTCCATCAGTTTCTAAGCCGCCGCAGTTGAGATGAGACTTGCTTTAGCGCAGCGCTTTCCTCTCATTTCATTATAGACACAGATCAGCGTGGACCTTCAATATGCAATTGTACTTCCGTTTTACGATCAGGTCGGATGGCGACGTGATTTTTTCGAGCTCAGTGACCACTCCACATATATCAATTACGACGTTAATTTCACGACATACATTCATATATTGCTTCACAGTGATGGCGAATCAATTATCGAATAAGAAGGGGACATTGAATGAAGCGGATGGTGACTATCGGAACTCTATTCCACACTGAGCTTGACGCTAGCATGCTCTTGCTAACCAGCAGACTGGATTCACTCCAGGCAATCGTGACTACAACCAACTGCGCTGAACTGTCGGAGGTCGGGGAGAAATTCCATTATTACGAAAATAAGATTGCGGATCTGGAGGACCGGAACAGGAGGTGTAATATTAGAGTTTATGGCTTGCCCGAGGACATTGAAGAAGACGCGCCGATTTCATACCTAGAAAAGATGATTCCTCAATGGTTTCCGTCCATTAAAACACCGGAGATTGAGCGAGCGCATAGAATTTTTAGAAATGGCCCCTCGGATAAAGCCGGACACTCACGCACTTATCTTTTGCTGCCTGCGGTTCCCTTCAAGACGGGCTATTTTACGAGAAGCAAGAAAAAAAAACGAAAATTGGCAACTATACACTGAGATTTGCCGCCGACTTCAGCGACCATACCGCCAGGCGCCGCAGGGCCTTCTCGAAAGCCATGGGGATTGCTCGTGAGAGGGGCATAGAAGCATTCCTAATTTACCCTGCGACTCTGAAAATCAAGGAGGGCCGCGGAGCCGGGTCCGTCAACCACCTATTCACATCGGCGTCCGAAGCGGAGCGGTTCCTCAGATGCGACATGACGACGATGTCCACCCCGTCCGAGGATGGTGAGGCGCCCCAGGCGTGGCAGGCGACGTGCACCGGGGAGTAGCAGAGCTTCGGGCCTTGGTTAGCTATCAGGCTCTTTCAACTAACTATTTCGTTCCATTCTCCTAACACGGCCTTTTGATTCAACAGAACGGTAACATTCATGGTATTATCTACGGCTATATCCAGAAATGGGTATGTACATTGACTATTTTTGAATATAATTCAGACGACTTTGACTCGCTAGTCTTTTTATTGTCTGAGCATTGAACTTCGCAACTGGACTTCGCATTGACTGTTATGCATACTGTTGTGAAGGATCAGATTAAACCGAATATATTTATTTATATATATATATTTAATTGTATTTGTATATCGTTTGATATCCCCTGTATATTCCTTGTACAATATGCACTGAATATCCCTTTAGTCTACTAAACAGCCCATAATAGTTTCATTCTACCATTGGACGAGAACCTGGCGCCAGGTTGCCATACCCCTAGGTCCAAGTTCAATCGTGCCGCCCAACATGTCGTGGCAAGCCCCGGTTCCGCGCAGGAATATGTCGGGCGAAATACGAATGGTACTATTTGTTCATAGCGCATATATATATGGCGCAAGTAAAGTAGAACTTTCTTTTTAGTCCAGTTCTTTACCCTCCAACAGAGTGACAGACGCGAAGCCTCCCCACGACGCACGTGTGGTGTAGTAAGGCCTACTTGGCCCCAGAATAGGCATTGAGATATCGTGTAGATTAATAGTTGAATAGTCATAGTTTGGCACTATACCGTCGAGTTGGACGTATTCTATTAAGCTAATAATAGTCTATTTATGTATGGTGCATCGTTCGGTTAGAGTTCTAAAGTTATCAGTACCCCCATCGTTCCTGACGTTATCTGGACGCTTAGCCAGGCTGGGCAGACCCCTAGTGGTGCTTGCATCCGAGGAGCTCCGGGCCAGGGCGACTGGACCTGTATATTGGATTACTCTACCCGGACGACGGCGAGCCTTCCACGGCTTGGATTATGCTTTGGGTGCTTTGATTATTCCATGGATAAAGGCCAACACTGCGGAGTGTTGGAACTACCCCCCCGGAGAGGACTCCAGGTGAGACGGCGCTCTACACCAGTGAGGTCGCCTCACGTCTCTCCGTTGTGGACCGGCAGCTACCGTCCACAGAGGGTCCAGCTGTATTCGTCTGCGGACCGAGGTTCTGTGGGCACCGTGTTCAAGACTTTGAATTCTCCCAAGAAACCGTCGGCCAAATGGGATACCGCCAGCGGCTTCTCTAACCCCCCCCCCTCCTACTGTCTTACAACCAGCGGGACCCCCCCCCCCCCTTTAGTGTATCCAGCTATAATCATTTAAGTACCATCGCTATCGTTTCCTAAATATTCCAGGTTGTATACTTACTCCCTGCGTAACCAGAGATTGGACATTCAATGTTGATTTACCTACGAATACTCATTTGCCATAAAAGTGCATATTTCAAATCATAAGTGTAAACAAGTGAACGTTGTATATACCTTTTGCTATATTAAACCTTCGATTTGTACATTTGTGTGGATTCGTTTCATCAGGTGGGAAAGTGTTCATCATACTTATATCATGTACTGGATGGCCAGAAGTTAAAGTACAAGAGGTAGTGGTATTAAATACCATATCTAACAATACAGTCAGGGAATTGTACCCCTCAGTTACACATACTATCTGTTTTCGAGTTTGTATTTGGACGAACTGTACTTCATGCTAACGTATCGGCCGGTCGGGAGGGAAGGATCTCTCTTGGCGGAGATATCTACGTGAATCGGGCTAACTAGCCTTAGCCTAATTAAGCTATGCTCAAGACATGCAGGCTAACCAGCTCTCCTAGCTAACACTACCTCGCCACATGTTTACTGTGGCTCTTTAGCTACAGTTGCACACTGACTTTCTATTTTCAAGTATAATGTGGACGACTGGCACTATTTAACGCATTGGCCTTTTATTGTCTGCTCTAGTTCATTTCAGACAAATTGTGTTTTAATATTTCTGCTGTCACCGTTGGCACTTTAAACTGCACATTGAACGTTGTATTGATTTCCCCTCTCAGTTGAGTGAAATGGGTTCTACTTTTCTGATTTGTTACAATATACCTTACAAGTTATTAGTATGGTTAAGATTAGGGATGTCCCGATCACGTTTTTTTGCTCCCGATCATGTGATTTTGAGTATCTACCAATACCGATATTTCCCGATCCGATCAAAATAAAAAATCTGCCATTTATAATTATTTTTTAACTTTTTTTTTTAATTCAACAAACATAACCATGTTCACGTCTTAAACTCATACTGAGGCCTTAGTTTTGGTTTTAAATTGCATATCATCATTCATTTATTTATTGTCACACAGAGCAGATGAATTTTGCCAAAACAAACCAATAGTATCCAGCTGCAGAACGGCAGACCAGCCACACTCGGACCCAAACGCATTTCCTTTGATTTAATTATACATCAAATGATTTATGAAGTTAACTTTTCACCTGGATAACATCAACATTCAGGGTGAATGTAATGTGAGAAATTGGGGGGAAAAAGAGTGTGGCTGGTCTGCCGTTCTGCAGCTGGTTACTATTGGTTTGTTTTGGCAAAATTCTTCTGCTCTGTGACAATAAATAAATGAATGATTATATGCAATTTAAAACAAACTAAGGCCTCAGTATGAGTTTAAGACGTGAACATGGTCATGTTTGTTGAATAAAAAAAAAAAGTTAAAAGAAAAATATAAATGGCAGATTTTTTATTTTTTGCCGATCCCGATCTTCGGAAAATCACGTGATCGACCCCGATCACGTGATCGGATCGGGACATCCCTAGTTAAGATACATATTGTTGCTGTGCTCGGTTAGGGTTGACCAACTGATGTTTGATCGTTACCGGACAAGTATTTTGAAGGGGGGGAGGGGGGTGGGAATGGGGGATTGTTTGGTTTTATGTTTTTCTTTCCATTCGAATCGCTCTGTTTTATGTTTGTTCTCACACTCACACTCTGATCTCAATAGGACCTAGATCTTAACAAATGGTTATATAACTGCTATGGTACTCTACTCCAAACGAATTACATTCAGTCATACTGCAGCCTTCTTAGACTATGGCTAATTTGACCATTTGAACATATTGATCTGGAATACAGGGGGTCTCAATATACCGCATAAACGCACAAGTGTACTAACGTGGCTAAAAAGGAAGTGGATCTTGCATTACTGAGTGAAACACACCTTTTATTGGCGGATAACACAAGACCGGCAAATAAATTGAGGAGAATGGCGCTGCAACGACCGGCTGCCTTTCTGTTCGCTCCGTCGAGACTGTGCTTACTTTTGTTAATATTTATAGTTTTAAGAGTTTTGTCTGTACCAACAGTAGGTGCATTTAATGTGTATGACCGTCAGTCACTTATAGACATCGGATTACGGGAAACTTACCGATTGGATTACTCACTGGACCAGCTTTCCGAACCGCAACAATGGCCTGAGGAGATTCTCCGAGAATGGGACCAGATCCTTTGTTCCTTGATCCCAGGAACAAAGGAACCAGACGGTGTGGGAAGAGAGCTGGGATCCGTAACAGGCTGAGATCCAGACGCCACCGAACGCCATTGCCCAGTATATTGCTAGCCAATGTACAATCAATTGACAATAAACTGGATGACATCCGAGCAAGGATTCAATACCAAAGAGACGTCAGAGACTGCAACGTTCTCTGCTTCACCAAAACGTGGCTCACGCCGGACGTTCCAGACCACGCAATCCAACCAGCCGAACACTTCTTTATACACCGCAAGGATCGTACAGCAGAGTCCGGTAAACAACGTGGAGGAGGTATTGCCTTCATGTTTAACAACAATTGGAGCGATCCAACTAACATGAAGGAATTATCCAACCACTGCTGCCCAGACCTGGAATATATAACCATCAAGTGTCGTCCTTTCTTCCTCCCGAGGGAGTTAACGGCGATCATCCTTGTAGGAGTGTATATTCCACCGCAAGCCAGTAACAACGTCGCGCTCTCCAGACTCCACGACGAAGTAAATAGAATACAAGCGGCGAACGTTAACGCCGCCATTTTAGTGCTGGGTGATTTCAATAGCGCCAATCTGAGAAAGGTATTACCTGACTTCTATCAGCATGTGACTTGCAACACCAGAGGCGGTAACATCCTAGATCACTGTTACACGCAATTTAAAGGTGGCTACAAGGCTCATTCTGATAGTGGCTTTGGTAAATCAGATCACGCGTCCATCTTTCTTTCACCAATGTACAAACAGAGAATCAAAAGTACTCCTGTAGGCTCGCGAGAGGTGCAGAAATGGGATTTGACGTCAGAGGAGACGCTCCAGTCTGCGTTTGACTGCACAGACTGGAATGTGTTCCGCGACACAGATAACATTAATGTCTACACGGAGACAGTGCTGGACTATGTTTGTACTTTGGTGGAAGAAACAATCCCCACTACCAAAATGAGAGTTTACCCAAATCAAAAACCCTGAGTAGACAAATCCGTCCGTGAAGCTCTGAGAGAGCGCACCAAAGCATACAACGACGGCCTAGTGGCAGGCAACATGAATGACCACAAGGTGGCGCGATACAACGTAAGGAGGACAGTGTCAGAGGCCAAACGGCGCTACAGGGATAAAATTGAACTCCAGTTTGAACAAGCTTACTCTAGAGCTATGTGGCAGGGGCTCAAAACGATGACAGACTACAAAGGCGCCTCCCTCAAACTGAACAGTGACATCTCCTTAGCAAATGACCTCAATACCTTCTATGTGAGGTTTGATGCTGGTAATAACAACACCAGCTCACAAGCCACGGCAATAGGGGGGGGGGGGGGTCGGCTGCTGATGGAGGCGCAGTGTTCAGGGTAACAGAGCATGAGGTGAGGCGGACCTTTAAAAAAAGTGAATATCAGGAAGGCAGCAGGTCCGGACGGCATCCCCGGCCGCGTCCTAAAAGTCTGTGCCGACCAACTGGCCCCAGTATTCACTGACATATTTAACCTGTCCTTAGAACAGGCTGTCATCCCCACCTGCCTGAAGAAGTCCACTATTATCCCTGTACCCAAAAAATCCAAGCCTGCTTGCCTCAACGACTACCGCCCTGTAGCTCTCACCTCCATAGCCATGAAGTGCTTTGAGAAGCTAGTAAAAGGCTACATCTGCTCCTCCCTCCCCATCAACATGGACCCCCTGCAATTTGCATACCGCCCCAACAGGTCCACGGAGGACGCCATAGCCCATGTGCTGCACACAGCAGCATCACACCTGGACAAGAGGCAGGGGAACTATGTGAGAATGCTATTCATCGACTACAGCTCGGCATTCAATACCATAGTCCCCTCCATACTCATAGCCAAGCTCAGGGACCTGGGCTTGAACTATGACCTCTGCCAGTGGGTCTTGGACTTCCTGACTGGCAGACCCCAGGTGGTGAGAGCAGGCAACTGCACCTCCTCATCCATCACCCTCAACATAGGGGCCCCCCAGGGCTGTGTTCTGAGTCCCCTCCTCTACTCCCTGTACACACACGACTGTGTGGCTCAGCGGAGTAGCAATACAATCATCAAATTTGCTGACGACACAGTGGTGGTGGGCCTGATCTCTGCCAACGACGAGAGGGCCTACCTGGAAGAGGTCAAGGTCCTGGCGGGATGGTGCCAGGAAAACAGCCTCTCCCTGAACGTCAGCAAAACAAAGGAGATGATTGTGGACTTCAGGAGGTCGGGGGTCAAGGACTACAGCCCCCTCAGCATCGACGGGGCACCGGTTGAGAGAGTCAACAGCTTTAAGTACCTCGGAGCCTACATATCCGAGGACTTGACATGGACCACACACATTGACAGTGTTGTGAAGAAGGCACGACAACGCCTCTACTTCCTCAGGCGCCTAAGGAAGTTCCAAGTCAGTCAGAAGATCCTTAAGAACTTCTACTCATGTACAATAGAGAGCATCTTGACCGGCAACATCACCTCCTGGTTTGGGAATAGCACTGCACAAGACCGAAGCAGACTACAAAGAGTGACACGTTCAGCCGAACGCACAATTGGAGGGGGGCTCCCCACCCTCCAGAACATTTACAACAAGCGTTGCAAGGGCAAGGCTAAGAGAATCATTAAAGACTCCAGTCACCCGAACAACTGCCTCTTTGAACTGCTGCGGTCAGGCAAGCGATACCGGAGTCTCAAGGCGAGCACAGAAAGACTCAGAAGAAGCTTCTATCCCCAGGCCATCAGGCTGCTAAACGAACAATGAACACTACACAACAACAACCACCAAACGCACATAGCACACACATCCACACGCACACACTCACTTTAAACAAACACACTGTAGCACCCACTCCACACACTTTATAGCACACACCCACTTTAAACAAACACACTGTAGCACCCACTCCCCACACTTTATATTTATTGATGAAGGATTGCACTACAACTCGTACACCTTACTGTAAATTGTACCTAAATTGTACCTCAACCCATTTCTGCTTTGCACTATATAGTACTGTACATTAGTACACTGCATAGTATTGTATATTATATGGTAACTCAGAACATTGTACATATGTCTATACCGAACACTGTGACCTCATTTTCTTCTTCTAAATTACATGCTATACTATGTTATTTGATACTATCTTGTCTAGCACAGTCTCTGGAGCGTAACAGTAAGAAGCATTTTGTATGAAAGTATTCTGTACTTCTGTATGACAACTATTAAAGAAACTTGAAACTTGAAACTTGGGAAACGAACCCGGGACGACCGCTTCACGACTCGGCACGCTATGTGGTGTGCTACTGGAGGCCCCAACAAGAGTATTTTCAATGAGGCTGCTATTATTATTATTATTATTATTATTATTATTATTATTATTATTATTATTATTATTATTATTATGATTATTATTATTATTATTATTATTATGATTATTATTATGATTATTTTGCAACAAGGTAGCCTACATAGAACATAAATAGCTTGTGTCAGCTGACTCGCATGGTGCCGGGGTGTCAGACGGCAGCGCATGCAGCCTATGGTTACAATCGGTACAAAAACACTTGCTGGTACCCATGTCGCAGACTTTGCCAGCTCTGCCATTTATTAATTAATTATTTATTATTAGGCAGTCCAGCTGCCTGTCGCCAGGCAGCTGGACTGCAACCTAGTTCTCTTCACAAGCTCTCCTTTCTCTGTTATGCGTGCGTCTGATGGCCGAATCTGGAGTATATATGAAACTATATTAAATATAGAAATAGATGCCTACCTTAGAGAAAACGAATTTCAATAATATATACCATATTCTATGTGCACTGTACAGCCAGCCTGTATGCGACAGATACACTTTAAATTTTGACAGCGAAGATAATTTCCCGATTCAGATATAATTGAATACAAACGGTTCCAAAGATATTTAACACATCGACGGCCACAGGGATTAGACAGGACCACTCTATAAGGCCAGCTTATCATAAAATGGTTTAACTATGCGTGAGGGTGTTTGTAGAGCTAAATCTATACTTTATATTATTGCTATCTGTCCATTGTCATTGTCAATTGACACTATAAACCGTCCCTTCAATATGCCTTAAATACGTCAATACGTTCCCATTTTATAGCGTCTTGAATATGAACGTTATAGCAGAATGTTCTGGGGTATTTCCTGGAAGGAGAGTTACAAGGCGCTAAGCTAATAACGTTAAATCGAATGGCGTTTCGGCTCTAGACAAGCTAGAGCTAAAACTCAAAATGCATATTGTCTGTATCATGGTCTACCATGAATGCATGAAAGGGGCGGGGCGGGGAATGTCGTTTCTGATTATTGATTACCAATAACGGCATTAGCCTCAGTAGCCTCATTCGCTGACCGGGTGGATGGCTATCGAAGCAAGGCCCGACCAAGCTGAAATTAACGTCAAATCGCTCTTACCTGTGGCCGGTTGGACTGCAAAAAGGATTTCCCAGTTATCGATCGCCATCTGGTAGATCCAAAGAAAAAAATAAAAATAAAAAAGTCTAGGTGGTGCAGTGGGCAAGGCGCTCACCACCAATGCAGGAGACGCTGGGTTCGAGCCCAGCTCTCCGCATTTCTATCAGCTTGGCTGGTCGTTCATACTAATACAATTGGCAGTATTAGGGGGTGGGAAGCTGATGGGTGGGGATCAGACGTTTGTGGACAGCGACTCCTACAGGTCGGTTGGTGCGCCTGCGCAGCAGAATCTGGAAGTGACGGGGGCGGCGTGTCCCTCCCACGCAGACCCCCAACGCTGAGAGATTGCGCTGTGCAGGTGAAAAGATGCGACGGCTGCTTCCTCGAGTACCGGAGGGGACACGTGATGTAAGGCTTCGTCCACATTGCAGCCGGCTTGTGGGAGGCATGGCCTAACAGCGTTCGAGACAGGGGAGGGTAGAATTGGACGATATGAAATGGGATGGGAGAAAAATAGAAAATGGGAGAAAAAGTAGATAAAAAAAAAAAAAAAAAACACTGTAACAGGGAACACTGCATTATCGAGACAGCGCCCCTACGAGGATCTGGCCGGTAATGCACTTTTCCGAATTCCAAGAGTAGGGTAAATCTGCAGTGCCGCTCTGTGACATTGAGTAGGATATTACAATGGAATAAAAGCCAAAACAACCATACCACGTATATATATATACATGGTTGGCCCTGAAACACGTATACGTGGTTGGCCCTGAATGTGTTAATGTTTGTAGGCATATTTTCACACCACCAACAAAGTACTGGGTCCGTTGTCTCCTATTCTGAATGGACTTGGTGCCAGCTGTCATTTTCTGACACTCTCCGACACTTGAGACTAGGCTTGGACGGTATAATTTTTTTTCATACCTTCATACCTTTCTGACATCATGGTATATGACGGTATGACTTTCATCAGTGGGGGAGGGGGGCGAGAGCTAAGTTAACAATATACTCGTTATCACTAGTGATGCACGATATATTTTTTTACACCGGTATTGGTCACGATAGGGCCATATATATATATATATATATATAAAACTTATCTTTTTATTTTTTTTACATGTTTTGGTCTTAAATAGTTTCAAAATATCAGTAATTTTGGAAAATAAGTTACAAAAGTAAAAAAATATAAATGCGTTTTTATTTGATTATCATAAAAAAGTGTTTTCTATACAGAGATATCGACATCGGTAAATATCGGTATCGGCCAGAACAGCAATATTAATATCTGGTATCGGCCACAATTTTCACATCGGTGCATCACTAGTTATCACCATACACAAGTATTTTACGGGAGTAAATACTTGATACCTAATTTACATCCACAACATAACTGTGGTATCATAAGATTGATACCAGACGCTTATATTGAAACGCTTTGACATTAGGGCCGTTCTTTCAACCTAAACGTGCACTTTCTTCAACCTCAAACCTAAATTCCTTAGCTACCCATGTTACCAACGTAAACAAACTGCACAGCGCACACAATCCGCACATGCGAGACACGCAGATATGAAATGACATATGGAACAAATGACGTATAACGGAGGCTGAAATGAGACCAACGTGACTCACAAACTCACGACAGTACACATACAGACACGCACAATTGAATCTGCATTGATTAACTGATAATCAAAACCCAGCTGAAGCCGTTAAACCCCTGTAGCGAATCACTGAAGCCAATACGCACACAGAATCAGTCGAACTGGAAAGGTTTAAATTACCAACCATACACTCAAATCAAATCAAATTTATTTATAGGGCCCGACAACACACGTTAATGTCCCCATGGGCCGTACAGGTCTTCTTTAAACAAGTCAAGAAGAAAACATAACAATAAGTCAAGAACAGAACAAGAACACCATAAGGTCCAAACATTTTTAGATGAATGCAAATAAATGAAAGAATGCAAGCACTCCCAGACATACCCCACGCGAAGGTAAGGAAAAACTCACTAAAACCTAACAATAGGGAAAAAAGCTCCACAGGCAGTGTGGAGGAGAGAAACCTTAGAAGGGCCATTCAAGGGGAGATCTCCCTTCTTAGATGTTGGTGATAGTAGTGTTGCAGACGGACAGTTGGTAAGCATGCACTCATGTGTGTGGTGAAACACAGATGAGTGCATGCAATAGCAACTGTACATTTTGAAAGATTAAAGATAGAGCTAATAGCGATAGCAACTGAACATTTTGAAAGATTAAATATAGAGTTGATAGCGGATCTATTTGAGGCACAGGGGCGGCGCAAAGAGGGTCACGTCCTCCCCGTCTTAGTCACGGGACATTCAACACTCCGGTCGTTGCTCAGGGACAGCCGGAGACAGGGAGATAGGGGGTGGCGCAGAGAGGGTCGCGAACTCCCCGACATCATCGCGGGACATCCGGCACTCCGGTCACCACTACGAGACCTCCGGAGACAGGGGGGCACGCAGAGTGGGTCGCAATCTCCCGGCCTTCGTCACGGGACGTCCAACACTCCGGTCAACACTCCAGGACAGCAAGTCATAGGGAGACAGGGAGACGGGACAGGCGTTAGACAGCTCATGAGATTGTAGTAGGCGGACATAGCAATAGATACAAGTGGTAGGCATATATGTGAATGGAGTAGATATATGAAGTAAGCGTATTATGTGAATAGAATAGAAGTACTTAACCCAGCAATGAAACCGCGTTGACTGTTAATCTGTTAACAGTCTGTTAATACTGTTAATCAGTTGACAGGACCACGGACAGACGGCGGTGAATAACTGATTTAGAAATCCCGTCAGTACTCCCAGCATTCATAACTCTGACAATCATCCATATGAACGTCCTGCATTCTAAGAAAAGATATCCGGACCCTCATACGTTCATCTTCCATACGCTTAACCAGAACATAACTTACTTACCCAAACAACATGTTCCCGAGTTGGAATTCACGCACAAATCCATACTCTCAAAATGTTAGAAAAACGCTCCGAATCCACAATCATCCGATGTCTGGAAGTGGACCCATGGTCCATTCGACCTTAATAAATGGACGGCCACTGTCCGCATTCTATAGAAGAATAAGTCTTTATTTGTCACACACATGCGAGATGGGCGACCCACAGGAACACACTATAACGTCGCATGGCGCACAGTCTGACGTCACGGTATTGAAAATCATACCGACGGGATTTCTAAAGATTTATTATTTTAGCGTTTATCGCTTTATTCTACTGGGCAGTCCAGTAGAGAGAGAGAGGTGAAACGGGAGACAGAGTGGGGGGAAGACATTAGACAAATAACGACTGGTTCGGGAATCGAACCCGGGTCGGCCGTGCCGCGACTCAGCGCGTTATGTGGTTCGCCACTGGGGCGCCCCATACTGACGGGATTTCTAAATACCCTGGTATACCATAATACCGTCATACTGCCCAAGCCTACTTGCGACCGAACGAAAAATAACAATAGGTACATAGAAATAAGCTTTTGAATAAATTCCAATCCCTCTCTATATAGTATAAATATATATAAAACGTTATACAGTTCAGTTCAGTTATTTTTTATTTTGGGCTTTGGACACATAACAACGGTCATTCCATAAATTGCCAACGTTTTACCAGCTGCTATTGCAGCATTGTCCAATTGTCCGAAAAGGGCTAGGGACCTAGGCTTGTCGGGCCCTACCCCTGAAGACTTACGTTTAATTTTTTTTCATTTACATACATACATAGTACTATGTACTAGTGTTGTCACGATACTGGAATTTCGACTTCGATACGATACCTTGAAAAGTATCGATACTTCGATACCATTTCGATAAAAAAAAATATATATATATATAAATATATATATATATATTTTTTTTTAAACAAATTTAGCTTTTGTTGCTGGTTGATTCTCCTCAGCTTCTCTCTGGTACTATAAGAGAAGATAAATATAACACTTTTAAAACCCTTTGTTTATCTTTAGATCACACATTTAAAAATAACTGTTCATCTCACTTCAATCATTTTTATTGCAAATGCAGAACATGGTATTTTTCATACACTGTTATGCACATGTCCTTAATTTAGTTTTATCTCAAGGTGTAAAAAAAATTCAAGAATGCAAAATCTTCCTCTCACACCTGTCTTCCATGGCCGCGTTCTTTACTAAATCGCCCAAACGTACGCAAGTGCTTGACCAGATGTGTCAAAGGCGACTGCCACAAGTTGCACCAACTAGGTGGAATTTCACATCAAGATTGGTTTACACTGTATTTGAACAGAAAGATGCTCTTAAGGATGTGTTCCAGTACATAGTTGACCACCATGAGGAATTTGACGATACTGCTACAGCCGGTGCTGATGGTCATATATCATACTTGAGCACCTTTGAATTTAGCTTTTTAATTTCAACATTTTATGAAATGTTTTCCCATGCAGATGTTCTTTTCGACATTTTGCAGAGCAAGTCATTTGACATGCAGTTTTGTTTGGCTTAGGTGGACGAGTTTTGCATTTGCATTTAGGCCACGTTTTGATCAACTCTATGATGAGACGGTGAACACCACCGGTGTGCCACCTGGGCGCAGAGCGTGCGGAGATCCACGTACATACTACAAGAAGGTGCACGATGGCATTATTGACAATATTCTAAATCAAATGACAACTCGTTTTAAAGATCACAAAGCTTTCATTCCTTTCCCTTCTGGATCCCACGCAGTTCACCATCTATAAGAAAACGTTCCCTGAAACTGCTTTCATAAGCCTGACTGACAGCTACGGGCCGCGTTTTGATTTGCCACGGCTGAAAACCGAACTCGGTGTCATGTATTCTATGGCAGATTTTCAGGGAAAGGACCCATCTGACTTTCTTCTATTTCTTCAACAAAAAAAACTCAGTGAAAGCATGAAGCAGCTATATAAACTGATGTGTTTAGTTGTAACTATCCCTGTCACCACTTCAACTGTGGAAAGGACATTTTCTGCCCTCATGCGAGGAATACAACCGGACAATCCCGACTCTCTGCATTATCCTCTGTCAATTGAAAAACAAATTCTCCTGGATCTGAAAAGGACTGATCAGCTTTATGACCGGGCCATTGAAAAGTTCACCCAAACGGACAGGAGGATGGATTTTGCCTTCAGGTGAACCACGTCAAAATGGTGAGTGAAACAAATTAATTTATATTGATGGATCTGCCGCTGCGCATTTTATTTCCACACAAATATATGTCTGTCTTGAAATATTGGCTGGGCTGCTGTGCGTTTAATTTGGTAATTCTTGACTTGATCTTTCTTTGCATACCGTAACTGCTGTTACGAGGTTGATTGTGTGGCAGCTGGCATCGATTTAGGCCGATGTGCCGTAATTGTGAATGAAGTTATTAGCGCAAATATTAATTTAGCAATGGCATTGGTATTGGTTTCTCACTCAGTAGGATATAGGCAGGGGGCACGGGGAACTCACACTGTAGCGTGTGTGTGTGTGTGTGTGACTGTCCAGCCTGCTCGTGCACTGTCTGCAGCTCATTTTTAGGCTGGCCGTTATGTGATAAAAAATAAAATCAAAATTCAAATCCGCCTCTTAAATAGCACAGTAAAGATGATAATAATCTAATAGTTCTTTATAGATTTTGCTCTCAAAGTGCACCAGATTGAAGCATTTCCATCGCAAAAAAAAAAAAAAATGTGCGGAACCCCCCCGGCGTGGTGTAGCAGATTATGAAGGCCCGTTTAACTCTGGTATGCTTCGCCACTGGACATGCATATAGTACACATTACAGTACACACATTACAGTACACATTACAGTATAGTATACCTGCAGTATATAATAGTATATAGTACATAATAGTGTATACAGCACATATATAATGTGATATGAGATATATAGTACATGATATATACAATATAGTATAGTACCATAATATAATAGTATACTGCAAATATAGTTAAATATAATATACAAATTAATTATAATATGGTTATATAATGTATATGATATAACGTACAATACACTATACACACACTGTTATACACGTATCTTATCTTTTAAGGGTAAATACATAGATTTTACGGCTCCAGGTGATTTTTATTTCTTCTTCTTTTGATAGTAAAGGTTGCCAACCCCTGCACTAGCCGGTAGACCCTCCTGTATATGACCAAGAGAAACCAAAGATCTGTCACAACTTCATCTAATAAGGGAGAAAAATTCAGCAACTCTTGGAGGCCAATGGATGTTCTAAAAAGAATCTTCTTTATTCATATAATTAAAACCAACGTGTTTCAGCAGCAACTCTTCCTCAGGGTTACGTTGCAAAAAAAAGAAATACCCATGTAAAATGGCTCCCCAATTGACGGCAGTCCCTACATTCGCGAATAAATTCATGGGGAAATCTTTAGTATTGGTCACTTATAAGGCTACTTAACTACAGTTAAGTACAGCTCCCTGTGAATATTACCATAAATGGCTCTGGTCAATACAACACGGTTGTGTTGATTATTTCTGGCACGTGATAGTCTATGATCACTATGAATTGAAAATGGGGGACCTTGATGTAAACACGACAAACGTTTTTCTCTGGTCTGCATCCCCTTAACAATTCTGTGTACTGAGCCGTACTATATTGTACCCATTCTGCAATCTGTTAAATAAAGTTTTCATTCATTCATTCATTCATAGTTCTCCTGCTCTTCAAAATAGAAGTCCCAAGCACTTGTAACTATCTAGTATCAACACTTGTATCTAGTATCTGCACAAGTATTTCTGCATTATCTGTACAACAGTTTTGTCACCTTCTGTTTATTAATAAATTAACAATATTAATAATGATATGAAATAAGGACAAGGCGATAACAATGACAACAAATGCATAAATAAAGACCAGTTTATAGGATGTTAAACATGTAATATACAATACAGAGCCTTATCACAGGTCCATTTATCAAATAGGTGTTGCCATGTTTTCAGGAAGATATTGTCTCTGTTAATAAACTTATAGGGAAGTCTCTCGATATGAAGCACATTCCCCAGATCCCTAAGCCACTGCTCGAATAGAAAGCTATAGCCTCTGACTTCCAACAGTGTACAGAGGGAAATGACTCGCCCCTCCTATTTATTAATAGAAGGATTCACTACTACTACTGATCCAAAGATAGCCAATCATGTATGTGGTGCAATATTTGTATTAAAGGCCTTTAATATTCTATTCAATTATATTTAATGACCACCCAGCCAGGCTGGTGGAATTTGATTTCAGTGCAGCATGTTACAGCATTGTTCCAACATAGAACATATAACATCACTTACATTACGTACATACTACATGCAGTTAAATACATAAATACACAATTACAAGACCTCAATATCAAAGTTCAGAGTTTATCTCCTTGTCCATAGCAACAGGGGTAGGGGGGGTTGCGGGGGGGGGGGGGGGTGCTACAGGGAGTTCAGTGTCCGTATGGCAGTGGGGAAGAAGCTGTTTTTAAAGCGGGATGTTTTGGTGGTCAGGGATCTGTAGCACCTCCCGGAGGGCAGCAGCTGGAAGATGTGGTGTGCTGGGTGAGTGGGGTCAGAGATCATTTGTCTAGCTCTTCTAATTGTGCTTTGGCGGTGGAGTGATTCGAGAGATGGGAGGGGGGTGCGGATTATTTGAGGATTTATTGATTATTCTTTGGAGTTTGTTTTTGGAGTGAGTGTCCAGACTGCTGTACTAAACTGTTATGGAGAAGGTGAGGATGCTTTGAATGATAGCCTGGTAGAAGCGGAGCAGGAGATGTTTTCTGACTCTGTATTTTTTGAGCTGGCGGAGGAAGAAGAGTCTTTGATTGGCTTTTTTGTGGATGTGGTCTGTGTTGGTTTTCCATTTGAGGTTATTGCTTATGTGGGTGCCGAGAAATTTGAAGGAGTCTGTGGTGATTATGGGTTTGCCGGAGATGGATATGGGGGTTTTGGGGTTTGGCTGGCGTCTGAAGTCGATGATGAGTTCTTGGGTTTTTGATGAGTTGAGGAGGAGGTTATTGTCTGTGCACCAGGTGATTGTGTGGTTGATTTGTGTACGGTATTCTGTTTCATTGTCTGTGATGAGGCCTATAAGGGTTGTGTCGTCTGCATATTTGTATATTTTGACGGAGTTGTGGAGGGATATGAGCAGGGAACAAACTTAACTTTTTGACTTACCAGCCATTCGGCTGGTAGATTTTAAAAACTACCAGCCGGGCAGATTTTTTACCAGCCACAAATCCAATCTTGTGGGGGGCGCTAGTGAGCGGTGAATGGAGTAGTCGCATTTTTCTGAGCTCCCTCCTCAACTTCTAATTTTGTATAAAAAACACATGTTTATCTAACAGTTAGCTTGAAAAAGTATCAACAGACTAAATATAACACTACCGCCGTGGAAAGTTGAGATTATATGGAATTTACCGATGGGAAGGGGCCAAACAAACAAAAAAAAGGCAACCGCAGCTGGCAAACGACAAACAATGGCCACTACGAGACAAGCAGCAGCAGCCCAAACATCTGACGACACTGCCAGCGCTGCTATTCTGGCTGCAATTGAAAGCCAGGGTAAGAGTCTGAAGAAAGCGATGGACGAGACCCGAGTCTCTATCACATCCCGTTTGGACAAGTTTGAAGCCACTTTGGCATCCCTGCAGTCCGAGCAGAACAGCGTGAAGCAGCTAGTGACGGGGATAGAAGTGACGGTGAACGACCACGACGCGCGTCTGAAACTCCTGGAAGAATCCCAAAAATCCTTACGGAAGGAAAACACAGAACTCCGGGCTAAGCTCAACGACTTAGAGGGCCGGTCCCGCCGGCTGAACCTCAAATTCGTGGGAATCAAAGAGGGCGAGGAGAAGGGAAGGCCTACTGACTTTGTGACCGAGTTGGTCTCGCAACTACTTGGCAGTGAAAACTTCACCAAGCCAATTAAAGTGGACAGAGCCCATCGTATCCTGTTAGCCAAGCCCGCTGAGGGGGAGAAACCACGCACCATTATCGCCAAGATGCACCACGACAAAGACAAGGACCGGGTCCTGCGTCTCAGCCGCGAGCACGGTCCTCTTTACTACAAAGGATCCAGAGTGTATATTTTTCCTGATTATACAGCGGACGTGATGACCCAGCGCAGAGCCTTCAGTGATGTGATGAAGACCCTCCGAGAGGCAAATGTGAAATACAGCCTACGCTTCCCAGCCAAGTTGCGCGTCGAGCACAACTCTACTGTCACAATGTTTGGCACCCCGGAGGAGGCTGTGCGCTTTTCCAAGACTCAACTGATGGACCTGGTCCCATGCTGGCGGTCTCAAGCTGACTGTATATAAACTGATTTGTTGACTATTCAACATAAGACACGTGTGAACACTTTATTATTTTTCATCCACTGAGTTGTGGAGGGACAGCTGTCTAGGTATTGGTAACTATAACGTTAACCGGTGCAATGCGATGTGTTGTGAAGGATCAGATTAAACCGAATATATATATTTATTTATGGATATATATTTAATAGTATTTGTATATCGTTTGATATCCCCTGTATATTCCTTGTACAATATGCACTGAATATCCCTTTAGTCTACTAACAGCCCATAATAGTTTCATTCTACCATTGGACGAGAACCTGGCGCCAGCAGCCAAGCCCCTTGGTTCAAGTTCAATCGTGCCGACCAACATGTCGTTACAAGCCCGGTTCCGCGTAGGAATACGTCTGGCGAAATACGAATGGTACTATTTGTTCACAGCGCATATATATATGGTGCAAGTAAAGTAGAACTTTCTTTTAGTCCATTAGTCCTTTACCCTCCAACCTAGTAACAGACGTGAAGCCTCACCCACGACGCACGTGTGGTGTAGTAAGGCCTACTTGGCCTCAGAATAGGCATTGAGACATCGTGTGGATTAATAGTTGAATTGTCATAGTTTGGCACTATACCGTCGAGTGGGACGTATTTCTATTAAGTTAATAATAGTCTATTATGTATGGTGCATCGTTCGGTTAGAGTTATAAAGTGAGCAGTACCCCCATCGTTCCTGACGTTATCTGGAGTCTTAACCAGGCTGGGCAGACCACGTGTGGTGCTTGCATCCGAGGAGCTCCGGGCCAGGACGAGTGGACCTGTACATTGGATTACTTTACCCGGACGACGGCAAGCCTTCCACGGCTTGGATTATCTACATGCTTTGGGTGCTTTGATTATGCCATGGATAACGGCCAACACTGCTGAGTGTTGGAACTACCCCCCGGAGAGGAGTCCAGGTGAGACGGCGCTCTACCCCGAGTGAGGTCGCCTCACGTCTCTTCGTTGTGGACCGGCAGCTACCGTCCACCAGAGGGTCCAGCTGTATTCATCTGTGGACCGAGGTTCTGTGGGCACCGTGTTCAGCACTCTGAATTCTCCCAAGAAATCGTCGGCCAGATGGGATACCGCCAGCGGCTCTTCTAACCCCCCCCCCTACTGTCTTACAACCAGCGGGACCCCCCCCTTTAGTGTATCCAGCTATAATCATTTAAGTACCATCGCTATAGTTCCCTAAAGAACCAGGTTGTATACTTGCTCCCTGCGTAACCAGAGATTGGACATTCAATGTTGATTTACCTACGAATACTCATTTGCCTTACAAGTGCATTTCAAATCATAAATGTCATTAAGTGAACGTTGTATATACCCTTTGCTATATAAAATATTCGATTTATACATTTGTGTGGACTTCGTTTCATCAGGTGGGAAAGTGTTCATCATATCTATATCATGTACTGGATGGCCAGAAGTTAAAGTACAAGCGGTAGTGGTTTAATAATACCATACTTATCAATACAGTCAGGGAATTGTACCCCTCAGTTACAATTGGTCCTTCGAGCCGGAGGGTAACTAGTGTAATATTAATATAGTGTTATTAATATTGAAATGGCCTATGATGAACACTCCACGAAACGGTCCTCCTAACGTAGAACGCCCGCAGCGCAGACGACAGCCACCTCAGTACTTAGAGGATTACGCTGTCAGTCAACTACCTAGCCTTCGACAAACGGTAAACGCGGTAAAAGTAGAAAGTAAAATTATGTCTGACCTTAACGACCAGGTTTCCCCGACCACAGAGGCCCTAGTGGGTTCTAATGTAACTGACCAAGCTCACGGTGGGGACCAGGAGGGAGCTGACATGCCTTTACCCCCCGCCAATACCGAAGAAGTAGTCCCCGACCAGCCCCGGGAGGAAGACAACCCTACAGAGAGAGAACTCTGCACGGAAGAAGAGGAGGAGAGCGCAGAGGAAATAGAGCTCCAGGACTCCCCAACGAGCGGCTCACCCAGGAGCGGCTCACCTCTACAACCGTCTTCCCCCAGCGAAGCGGAGAGGATGCTACAACAGGCGTTCCTCGTCAGCCTGACAGCCTCTACCGAACGCGATCGACTTCAGGGTGAACGCGATCGACTTCAGGGCGAACGCGATCGACTCCAAGCACAGATGCTTATCGAGCGCGAACAACTCCAAGCGCAGCAACGGAGCGAAGAAGAGCGCATACGCCTGGAGATGAGACGCCTTCAGACGGAAGAGAATATGGCAAGAGACCGGGCCGACGCACAGCGCGCCGCTGCCGGTGCCCAAAGAGAAGCAGATCTCACCAAGCGCGAAGCCGAGCGCGACAAGTTACAAGCGCAACTAATGGAGCAGCTGATCCTCAAGGCAACACCCTCTCCCTCCGCCAGGGGTTCAAGGAACTCGTCGAGACAACAGTCAAGGGCAGCGTCTCCTAACCGAGCAAGCAACCCTGAACTTGACCAACAGACCAAGCCTATACCCCCCGCAGACCCCCCTCCCAGACCGGTCCAAGCGAGACCCAGCTACAAGGAAGGAGCGGCATACACTGCGGAGAAGCTAAATAAACGACTACAGGATCTAGAGGACCTGATAGAAGAAGAAGAGGGAGAGGAGGAGAACCAAGCCCGACGACAGCACAGTACTCCACCGGACCAGGAGGTCCAGTACAGCCCAGGCTATACCCCCGCGGCGCTGCGCTACAGACCCCCGACTCTATTCACGGGTGAGCACGACGCACGACCAGCCCCGAGGAATAGCACCTGGACCAGCGGGCCATGGTACCCTGTCGGTACCAGCCCACAGAGAGGCGCAAGAGGAGACTCGCCTAGGAGGTCTCTCCCCCAACGCTCGCCGATGTATCAGCCATCCACGGCGTCATACATTGCCACGCCGACGTTTCCAGACTTCACCTATGAGAATCGAGCACAGTACACGGAGCTCCGGATGTGCTTAGAGACAATGATGGTGGATGTCGCTGATGAACGCCACAAGTATGCAATATTACTGAAGCACCTGAAAGTACCGCGAGCGCACAATATAGCGCTAGCCTATGCCACCTCTACGACCCCATACACCGCGGCTCTAGCAGCGCTGGACCAGAGATATGGACGTATATGGGATTACGTAATCCAAGAGATAAGGCATATTGATCGCCTACCCCCAGCAACAGACAATCGCTCATTAGACGACCTGTCAATCAAAGTGCAGTCCCTGGTAGGGATGCTGGGAGCGCAACGGGAAAAGGGCATGCACGAGCTATACGCCAACTCTAACGTCGAGAGGATTTTAGAGAAGCTGCCACCCGCAAGACAAGAGCGTTTTAGGCGGCAGAGAGACCACCGTGATCCTAACGGTCCCGAACCATCCCTCCTCGATCTAGCCGACTTCCTGGCGAGAGAAGTCAGCAGCTTACGACTGGATACGTTCGTGCGGAGCACGCCAAGCTCCAGAGAGGGACCCAGGAGAATAAACGATGGAAGAAGATCTGTGACTGTCATGCACCAATCAGAGTCAGTACCGAGCAGTAAGAGCCACAGTACCCCCTCGAGAAAAGAGAAGTGGAAGATGGTGTGCCCCTACTGTGAGAAGGAACACTGGCTGTCACAATGTGACCTGTTCACAAAGATGAATGCAGAAGAAGTGAGTCAATGGATAAAGTCCAACAGGCGCTGTTACCGATGTGCGCGCAGTCACATGGCAGCCGAATGCCGCCTAAAGAAAAGGTGCAGTCGGTGTGACGGAGCCCATCTAGATATACTCCACGACAGTAACAGGAGAAGGCCTGCACCTGCACCATCGAGCGGCACCAGGGCAAGTGTCATGTACATTGACCCCGCCAGCAGCAGCGGCGCCCAAGTGCTCTTAAAGGTAGTCCGTGTGACATTGAGCTACCAAGATAAAGTCATGGACACTTACGCCGTCCTTGGTGACGGGTCAGAGAAGACCCTTCTGCTCGCGTCCGCTGCGGCCCAGCTGGGACTGCGGGGGAGCGAGAACCAAATGACGATTCGGACAATAAGAAGAGATTTAAAGACGATAAAAGGCGAGAATGTCTCCTTCACTATCGCAGCAAGCGGGCAGCCAGAGCGACGGTATAGGATTACAAATGCTTTCACCAGCCAAGAAATAGGACTATCGCAGTACACCTACCCCATCGCCAAGCTGATGGATAAATATGTGCACCTGCGTCAACTACCTATCCCGCTCATAGACGGCGCCACCCCGACCCTGCTGATAGGCTCCGACCATGCAGAACTCATAGTCCCGATTGACCGGGTCCATACAGGACCCCGAGGCTGTCCTGCAGCAGTCGAGACCCGCTTAGGGTGGACACTACAAGGCCCCCTCGCTAAATCTCTCAACCGAACAGCAGCCACTAGCTGCCTCCACTCCAGAACGACAGAAGACACCACTCTCCTGCAGCATGTCGAGAGGCTATGGACACTAGAGACAATGCCCTTTAAGAACGAAAAGAAATATATTCGTTCTAAAGAAGACATTTACGCCATCAACCTACTCGAGCAAGGGACAAAGAGAGTCACAGTCGGCGGAGTGATGAGATACGCAACTCCACTCCTGAGGCGAGAGGGAATGCCCACCTTTCACGCAAAGAAAGACGCCACGGAGCGGTATCTATTGAACACAGAGCGGCGCCTAGCCAAAGACCCCGCTCAAGAGAGTGTGTACCGCGCTGAGATTGAGAAGCTAATCACAGCGGGACACGTGACAAAGATTGACATTAAAGAGGCCGATCAGACGACCGAATCATGGTACGTGCCGCACCACAAGGTCCACCACAACGGCAAGGATCGCATTGTGTTTAACTGCAGCTACCAGATCGGATCCCAAAATCTGAATAAAGAGCTCTTGCCCGGCCCCACACTCGGCCCCTCTCTACTAGGCGTGCTACTACGCTTCCGCCAGGACAAGGTGGCTATCAGCGGGGATATCAAAGGGATGTTCCTGCAGGTGAGACTAGTGGAGGAGGACAAGCCCCTGCTGCGGTTCCTATGGAGAGAGAGGATCGGAGATGAGAACCCAGCCATCTACCAGTGGGAAGTACTCCCCTTCGGAACCACATGCAGCCCGTGCTGTGCTACATTTGCACTACAGAAACACGTCGCAGAGGACCCAGCAGCAGATGAAGAGGTCCGACACAGTGTGAAGAACAGTTTCTATGTGGACAACTGTTTACAAAGCGTTTCGACTCAAGAAGAAGCCGAGGCTCTCCTAATCAAGCTACGCGCCTCCCTGATCAAAGGCGGCTTTGATCTCAGGCAGTGGGCCAGCAGTGACCCGCACGTATTGCGCAGCCTCTCCCCCGCGGACAAGGCTGCCAGCAGCGAGACCTGGATGGCGACCATCCCAGGAGAAGCCCAAGAAATGACACTAGGACTAGTCTGGCGCTTCAAAACAGACTCGCTCCACTATAGACACAAACCCCTGACTCCAGAGCAGGGAAGGTCGACGGCGACACCGACCACCAGACGGAGTGTGTACAGAACACTCGCCAGACAATATGACCCGTTGGGATGTATTCTACCTTACACCACCAGGGCAAAGATGATTGTACGAGCACTATGGGACAAGGACCAGGGCTGGGACGACCCAATACCCGCACACCTTGCCTCCACATGGAGAGAGTGGGAGACGGAGCTCCGCTCACTCCCAGGCGTCAATATACGCCGCAGCTACTTCCCACCCACGGTGAGGCCAGAGACATGCAAGATGGATCTACACGTCTTCAGCGACGCCTCCGAAGTAGCCTATGGATCGGTGGCCTACTTGCGTGCCCAAGAGAAGGGAGGAGAGATACACACTGCTTTCATCCTGGCTCGCTCAAGAATAGCCCCACGAAAGCAACAATCTATCCCGCGTCTAGAGCTCTGCGCAGCCCTAGCAGGAGCGCATCTAGCCACGTTAATCCAACGTGAACTCACCATTCCGGTGCACAGAACAATCTTGTGGTCAGATTCCACGACAGTACTCACATGGATCAAGTCTGATTCATGCAGATACAAAGTCTTCGTGGGAGTCAGAGTCACCGAGATTCAAGAATTAACAGAAGCAGCGAGCTGGCGGTATGTGGACACCAAACACAACCCAGCTGACGTCATCACCCGGGGAATGTCCCTGGATGACCTCACCCGTCGCAACATCTACAGTGACGGACCAGAATTCCTCAAGCTCCCGGAAGAAGAGTGGCCTACGCCCACCCCATGGGAAGCAAGTAAAGAGGAGGCTGAGAACAAGAAACCTATGTTCTGTGGACTGAGCACAGTCGCCTCCACAGACCCCAACATAGATGACTGCATTACCCTACAGAGTGCGCAGCTAAAGACATCCCTGTGGCACCACCCAGAGATTCAGTCCACCACTGACATTTCAGCAGCTGACTACGAAGAAGCAGAACTTCTTCTACTACAACGAGCCCAGAGAGACTCGTTCCCCGATGAGCTAGACTGTCTACAGGGAGGAAAGCCCGTCCCATCAGACAGCAGACTGCTCCACCTGGCACCCGAGAGCGACGCCCATAATCTCATCAGAGTGGGTGGTCACCTGCGGAGAGCCCCCGATCTACCGGATGACGTTAAGTACCCGATAGTCTTGAACAGCCGACACAAGGTCACAGAGCTGATCATAAAGAAATACGACGAGGATGTACACCACGCAGGAGCAGGGGAGAGTCTTCGCGGAGATCAGACGTCGCTATTGGATACTTCAAGGAAGAGAAGCGGTGCGACGCTTCCAGCGAACCTGTCTAGACTGCCGAAAGTGGCGCGCGCAGCCCAGCATACCCCGGATGGCTGACCTGCCGCCCTGTCGCCTCCGACTCGGCGATAAGCCATTCCACTCCACAGGCATGGACTGTTTTGGCCCGTTGTATATAAAGAGAGGAAGAGGAACCGAGAAGCGGTGGGGTATTGTATTCAAATGCATGACCACCAGAGCGATGCATATCGAACTCCTTCCGACTATGAGCACAGACTCATTCCTTATGGCCTTCCGAAGATTCACATCACGGAAAGGAAAACCGTCTACATTGTTGTCTGATCACGGGACAAACTTCAAAGGCGGAGAAAGAGAGCTGAGAGAGAGCTTCCAAGCTATGGGCCCAGAACTTAAGACCCACCTCGCTCCATCCCAGATTGACTTCCAGTTTAATCCCCCGAACGCACCCCACTTCGGTGGAACCTGGGAACGAGAAGTACGTTCTATAAAGACAGCCCTGTACGCCGTGCTTGGGGCCCAGACTGTGGCGGAGGAAGTCCTAATGACAGTCCTCACGGAGATCGAGGGAGTATTGAACTCCAAGCCCCTCAGCTACGTCTCCAGTGATGTAGCAGATGTCGACCCAGTCACCCCCAACACACTCTTAATTGGGCGGCTGGACCCCGCGCTACCCCAGACAATGTACAGGCCTGAAGAAGCGAACGGCCGAAGAATGTGGAGGTACAGTCAAGTGCTAGCTGACAAGTTTTGGAACAGCTTCCTACTCCACTACCTACCGTCTCTACAGACCCGCCAGAAGTGGGTAAAAGAGAGAGACAATTTGACAGAAGGAACAGTCGTCATGATTATCGACCAGTCACTACCCAGAGCTATGTGGCCGGCTGGCCGCGTAAGCAAAGTGATCACCGGTGCCGATGGCAAGGTCCGAGCAGCTGAAGTACTCGTCCAAGGGCGAACTTACACACGACCCGTGGCGAGGCTAATAGAACTGCCCAGACTCCCAGACACTATCGATGACGACCATGACCCCATGACTTTGTGAGTTGACTGACCCTTACAGCGGACCTTGAGTGGTAGACAGTGCGGTTAATCTGTCTCTGCTTAGCTAATTAGGTGGGACTAATTAGGGTGCGGCTGTTGTGAAGGATCAGATTAAACCGAATATATATATTTATTTATGGATATATATTTAATAGTATTTGTATATCGTTTGATATCCCCTGTATATTCCTTGTACAATATGCACTGAATATCCCTTTAGTCTACTAACAGCCCATAATAGTTTCATTCTACCATTGGACGAGAACCTGGCGCCAGCAGCCAAGCCCCTTGGTTCAAGTTCAATCGTGCCGACCAACATGTCGTTACAAGCCCGGTTCCGCGTAGGAATACGTCTGGCGAAATACGAATGGTACTATTTGTTCACAGCGCATATATATATGGCGCAAGTAAAGTAGAACTTTCTTTTAGTCCATTAGTCCTTTACCCTCCAACCTAGTAACAGACGTGAAGCCTCACCCACGACGCACGTGTGGTGTAGTAAGGCCTACTTGGCCTCAGAATAGGCATTGAGACATCGTGTGGATTAATAGTTGAATTGTCATAGTTTGGCACTATACCGTCGAGTGGGACGTATTTCTATTAAGTTAATAATAGTCTATTATGTATGGTGCATCGTTCGGTTAGAGTTATAAAGTGAGCAGTACCCCCATCGTTCCTGACGTTATCTGGAGTCTTAACCAGGCTGGGCAGACCACGTGTGGTGCTTGCATCCGAGGAGCTCCGGGCCAGGACGAGTGGACCTGTACATTGGATTACTTTACCCGGACGACGGCGAGCCTTCCACGGCTTGGATTATCTACATGCTTTGGGTGCTTTGATTATGCCATGGATAACGGCCAACACTGCTGAGTGTTGGAACTACCCCCCGGAGAGGAGTCCAGGTGAGACGGCGCTCTACCCCGAGTGAGGTCGCCTCACGTCTCTTCGTTGTGGACCGGCAGCTACCGTCCACCAGAGGGTCCAGCTGTATTCATCTGTGGACCGAGGTTCTGTGGGCACCGTGTTCAGCACTCTGAATTCTCCCAAGAAATCGTCGGCCAGATGGGATACCGCCAGCGGCTCTTCTAACCCCCCCCCCCCTACTGTCTTACAACCAGCGGGACCCCCCCCTTTAGTGTATCCAGCTATAATCATTTAAGTACCATCGCTATAGTTCCCTAAAGAACCAGGTTGTATACTTGCTCCCTGCGTAACCAGAGATTGGACATTCAATGTTGATTTACCTACGAATACTCATTTGCCTTACAAGTGCATTTCAAATCATAAATGTCATTAAGTGAACGTTGTATATACCCTTTGCTATATAAAATATTCGATTTATACATTTGTGTGGACTTCGTTTCATCAGGTGGGAAAGTGTTCATCATATCTATATCATGTACTGGATGGCCAGAAGTTAAAGTACAAGCGGTAGTGGTTTAATAATACCATACTTATCAATACAGTCAGGGAATTGTACCCCTCAGTTACACAATGCCTATTCTTTTGCCCAGCTGTCTTCGTGAGTATATGGGGATTTTGCCGTTCAGTTTTGGTAAGCGGCGGTGGGGGGGGTGGGGGGGTTTATTGTGTTGCCAGTCCTTATTGTTATATTTTTGTATCTGAAGTCTCTTTCAAGAAGGTGGATGATCAATGGATTAAAATGTACTTCATATACCATGCTGTTTGTATTAAGATTGTTATCACTTGGTCGTGATGACGCAAGGGGTTAATATATCGGGGGGTGAGAAGCCTATTACGATGGTGTCATGGAACACTAAAGGATTGGGTAGTGCAGTTAAAAGGGGAAAAGTATTTGCTCATTTGAAAACATTGTCTGCAGATATTATATTTTTACAAGAGACTCATAGCTCCAACGGAACAGAGGCGCCTGAGGAAGCACTGGGTGTCACAAGTGTACCAATCTGCTTTTTCTTCCAAAGCAAGAGGGGTTGCTATTTTATTTAGTAAATCTGTCCCATTTCAAATGACCACGGTAGTCTCCGACCCCGGAGGCAGATATGTCATGGTGTCTGGTAGCATTAATTCACTACCAATAACATGCCTGAATATTTATGGTCCTAACATTGACGACCCAAGCTTTTTTCGTAAAATATTTGACATAATCCCTGATCTGAATACCACCAACTTGATTTTAGGTGGAGATTTTAATTGCTATCTAGATCCCTATCTTGATCGTACGTCCACTCGTCCGCCTCCGACCATTAATTCCGTTGGAGTACTAAACAATTTAATGTGTTCTATGAACATAGTTGACATATGGAGATTGCAGCACCCTACAGACAGGGATTATTCTTTCTTTTCCCACGTCCACAAATCGTATACAAGAATAGATTATTTTCTTGTCGATGCTAAATTTATATCTAGTGTGCTGCAAACTAAATATCATAGCATCCTTATTTCAGATCATGCGCCAATCACTATGTTGGTAAAGCTGGCACTGCCACAGACGCGATACAGTTGCCGCTTCAACCCCTCTTTGCTCTCGGAGAAAGCATTTCGGGATCAAATGAGATCTCGACTCATTGAGTTTATGGAGACTAATGATACCGGTGATGTCTCCGACGCTACACTATGGGAGTCTCTTAAGGTGGTATTGAGAGGGCACATTATATCTTATGAAGCCTTTGGAAAGAGAGAAAGACGTAAGCGCCTGGCTGAGATTGAGGCACGGCTCCCCTCGCTGGAGCAGGTTTACAGACTATCACAATCCCAAATGGACTTAAATAACATTTTAAAATTGAAGTATGAATACAATTCTATTCTGGGCAAGCAGGTTAGTACCCTCCTCCTTAAACTCAGACAGAAGCACTTTGAACTAAGTGATAAACCAGACAGACTGTTGGCTAGGCAGCTGAGGGGTGTACAGGCCAGCCAGGCAATTCATAATATCAAATCTATATCGGGCAGCTTGCTGACTAACCCTAAAGACATAAATGACCGTTTTAAAGAATTTTATACTGGCCTTTATACCTCTAGATGCCATGCCCCAGACTCTGAGGTTGAGAGCTTCCTGGACAATATTGATATGCCAGTGCTTAGTGATAAGGCAAGGGATGAGCTAGATGCTGATTTCAGCCTGCAGGAAATAACAAGTGCAATAAAGTCTTTCCCTAGCGGGAAGGCCGCTGGCCCGGATGGGTATGGGGCGGAGTTTTATAAAGCTTACAGTGACATTTTGGCCCCTCTACTTCTTAGAATGATTCAACATTCTATCACTAATAATGTCTTCCCTGACTCCCTTTACGAAGCAAATGTGTGCCTTTTACTCAAGAAAGGTAGGGATGGGACTGATCCAGCAGGGTTCCGGCCTATAAGTTTGTTAAATTTTGACCAAAAGACAGTTGCCAAGGTGTTGGCCACTAGGTTGGCTCAGCATGTCGGATCTCTCGTCCACTCCGACCAAACGGGATTCATTCCTGGCAGGCTTGCTTTTTCTAATATTCGGAAATTACTAAACATATTGTACTCTAACCAAAGAAAGGACACTAAGCCGGCGATCATATCACTTGACGCTGAAAAGGCATTCGACCAGATCGAATGGAAATATATGTTCAGTGTCCTCCAGCGCTTTGGTTTCGGTGACAGGTTTCGTTCTCTTATTGGAATGGTGTATGCTCATCCCAGAGCTTCCATTCTTACCAATTCTGATAGATCTGACTCCTTCCCACTCCATCGCGGCACCCGACAAGGATGTTGTATTAGTCCCTTACTGTTCAATTTAGCCCTCGAACCCCTGGCTATCAGTATCAGGAGTCATCCCAACATCACAGGAATAAAGTTGGGAAAGTATGAGAGCCGTATTTCGCTATATGCGGATGATGTGGTCCTGTATCTTGCTGATCCTGCCTCCTCCGTCCCATGCCTCCTAGATTTAATCAGGCAGTTTGGTACTTTCTCTGGTTACTCCATTAACTGGGAGAAAAGTGTGTTCATGCCCATCTCAGGGAGCCTAGACTCTTCCTTTACTGACAGCTTACCCTTTAAAATAGAATATGACCACTTCACCTATCTGGGAGTAGTTATACCAAAGGATCCCAAACTCCTATTTAAACTGAACTTTGGTGAAATGGTCTCAAAATTGAAGAAAAATATGGAGAGGTGGAGAATTTTGTCAGTGTCTTTGGTGGGGCGTGTGAATGTCATAAAAATGGTGGTTCTCCCCAGGTTCCTTTACCTTTTTCAGAGCGTGCCTATTTTTTTGACTGCCTCTTTCTTTAAACAGATAGACACTATACTTCTGCCATTTGTCTGGGGCTATAAAGCACATCGTATTTCAAAAGCACACTTGCAGAAGCCAAAGCATATGGGGGGGCTGGCCCTGCCGGTATTCCAGCACTACTACTGGGCTGCTAATGCAAGGGCCATGACCTTCTGGCAAGATTACTTCATAGGTGATGCTACAGTAGCCATGGACGCCCCCAGGTGGCTAGACATGGAGGCGCATGCGAACCTAAGAAGCTCTCTTCCTGCAATGTTATTTTCTAAGTGTGATACGATTAATAAGATGGCTCTCAACAATTTTATCCTTCGGAACTCACTGAGAATATTGAGTCAAATCAAAAAGGTTTTCAAAGTACCTTCAACCTCGGCATATGCTCCAATATGTGATAACCATAATTTTCCCCCTGGTCAATCTGATATTGTTTTTTCATTATGGAAGGGAAAGGGACTGGCCACTATTAAAGATCTATATGTTGATCGTCACTTTGCCTCATTTAACGAACTTAAGTCTAAGTTTAATCTTACAAGCTCACACTTCTTTCGTTACCTGCAGGTTAGAAATTATGTCCGCAGTAATATCCCAGACTTTGAGACATGTCCTGCTGATTACTAGTTTTATAATCTCATGAGCCGATCACCAGTTTCAAAACACCTGATCTCTTCATATTTCTCTGTCCAATCTATGGCTTCCTCCGATCACATTAAAGATGTATGGTCCACAGAGCTTAGTATGGAAATCTCTGATGAGATGTGGGAGGAGGGACTTAGCAGGATACGTAAATGTTCTATTAATGCCAGAGTCCAACTTATACAGTTTAAGGTCATTCACAGACTATATTACTCTAAAACCAAACTGCATAGAATCTATCCCTCTGTATCGCCTATCTGTGATCGTTGCATGTCCGCAGAGGGTAATCTTTCACATATGTTTTGGTTTTGTCCCAAGCTATTTAAGTACTGGGTAGACATTTTTGACTGGTATACCAAGGCGTACAAAAGAGAGATTGCCCCAGACTGCCTTCTAGCTTTACTCGGCTGTTCAGCTAACACTGCAGAATTACCTTACAATGAGCAGGAGGCCCTGATGTTTGGTATGGCTGTGGCCAAAAGAATTATCCTGAAGGAATGGAAAGACACGTCGTCTCCAAATTTTAAAAGATGGCTCACTGAGATGGTCTCCTCTCTGCAGCTGGAAAGCATTCGTCACAGTAGGTCTGAGACCTTGAACAAATTTGAAATGATATGGGGTCCCTTTTTGGAATGCTTAGCTAGAACATAAGTGCTTCTCAATGTCCTGTGTATTTTCTGTACTATGTATTGGGGTTGTCAGGATAGTGGAATTTCGAGCTTCAATGCGATACCTTTTTCGATACCACAGGGAAAAAGGTTCAATCTTAAATTATAATTTTTTTTTGATAGGTTTTGCTTCTGTTGCTGGTTGGTTCTCCTCAGCTTCTCTCTGGTACTGTAGGAGAGGATAGATATGGCACTTTTGAAACCCTTTGTTTATCTTTAGATCATACATTTGGAAATAACTGTTCATCTCACTTCAATCGTTTTTTGTTGCAGAGCATGGTGTTTTCTCAGGCAGACAGATGTAAACACTGGTCTGTGTTGCATGTGCCTGACGGGCTGAACTGTTTGTATTGCAGTCATGTTCCGACTTAACTGAATGCACATGTGTGTGGACTGCTGTACTATTGCGGGTATTGAAGTGAACAATGCAACTTCCTTTTTTTTTTATTTTATCTTTTTTTATAAATGATTAGGTGTCGATATTTCGGGAAATGAGTATTGAAACAGTTTTGGGTATTCAGAATCGATATGTCGATTTTTCGATATTTTCGACAACACTACTATGTATGTGTGTATATATATATGTATGTGTATATATGTCAGTGAATCAGCCCCTTGCGTCCTTAGTGTATAGCATATGACATGGTGTATGTTTGTTCATTGATGTGACAGTGTCTGGCAACATACTGTTTGTGTTCTTTTTATTTATTTTTTATTTTCTTTGTGTTTGTGATTTGTTTTGATGTGTGTTTGTGAAACTATAAAAGCTGAAAATAAAATATTATAGTATTTATATTGTAACGTTTGGCCACTTTAAATCATTGAACAGAGAGAGAGAGAGGTAGATAGATAGATAGATAGAGAGAGAAGGCAGGCCTGAAAACCTACCTGTTCAAAAAGGCCTTTGACTGTTAGCTTATTTTAATTTTATTGCGCTTTTGCTTTTAAATTGTCTGTTTATACTATGTTTTTAATTAACTATGTTCTATTTTTATTCTGTATTTTATTTGTTTTACTAATAACTATTTTATTTCTATTTTTTTTAACTGTTTTAACCATGTAGTGTAGCACTTTGGGATCCCAGTGAACAAAAAGTGCATTACAAATCCAATCTATTATTATTATTATTATTATTATGTGTGGCTGCCGCCCTGGCGGACATCTGTGCTCTACTGAGTGCACCTTTCTAGTCTAGAGAGAGAGCGCTGATTCCCCGTAGCTGAGCAGGGTTGCATTTTGTCAACACAAGTTGGAACCCTGGAGGAAGCGATATAAGGAAACGAATTGCTCCACTAATCGCTCATCTTGACCCCGCCCCCAAGTCGCTCACCGCTCACCTTGAATCGAGCGCTCCCCGCGTCACATCGCTTGGCAGATTTTTATTTTTATTTTTTTTGGAGCATGGTGTAAATTAGCTCAAACTACAACAGTCTACACCCCCTGGGCCCCTTAACAATTGTTTGTATTGAGCCGTATTGTAATTGTACCCATTCTGCAATGTTAAATAACGTTGTTTATCCATTCACTAGCTCTATTAAGCGATGATAGCTAGCCTAGCCACAATGCTATGGTCTCTGCCATTAACGTTAGCATGTAAGCTAACGACAACAACAATGGCGTCAAAACTTTTTCTAACAGGATGTGAGTGACAAAGCCTGAACAGGATATCACAGGTTCACCCTTCTCATTGGTTGAAAATGGCCTTCATGTTTGTACATCGCCATCTGTTGCTTTGGCATTGTACTACATGTATATTACATCAGTGTTAAACCACTGAGCGGCCTGGAGGGAGTGGATTGGAGCGGAGGAGAAGCGGTAGATGCAGTGTATTTTGTTAGCCGCCAGGTGGCGGGCAGACCTTAAATTCTAGGTGTCAACCAATAAATCTACAAGCCAATGGCGCTGGGCGTGTAACTATTTTGTACCCTGGATATGAGCAGGTTGGTGTATAGGGAGAAAGCCAGGGTGAAAGAACGCAGCCTTGGGGGGCTCCTGTGCTGAGATATAGAGGGTGGGATGTGATGTTGTTTATTTTGACTTTCTGTTGTCTGTTGGAGAGGAAGCTATGGATCCAGTGACAGATGCAGGGGTCAATGTTCATGTCCAGTAGTTTATTGATCAGTTTGGCTGGGATGATTGTGTTGAATGCGGAACTGAAGTCCATGACCAGAATGCGGGCGTATGAGTTGCGAGTTTCCAGGTGTTGCAGCAGGTGATGAGTGGCTGTGTTGACTGTCTTCCACAGACCTGTTGGTTCTGTAGGCAAATTGATGTGGGTCCATGAGGGGGGTGGTGCTGGTTTTTAAGGTGGGTGAGAATGATGCGTTCAAATTATTTCATTACTCCGGGTGTGAGGGCAATTGGTCTGTAGTCGTTAAGGCAGGAGATATTGTTGGATTTTGGTACAGGGCCTAACAAAATTAATAGTTGGTTTCAGGTTGCCGACCGACCCTGCCGATTTAGGTGCGACCCAATATATTTTATGAGTTTTTAGAAAAATTATTAAAAAAAAAAAACATTTTTATTTTATTTTTTTTAATAAAGTTTCATAGAAATCTTAGTCAAACATTTAGTATTATGGATATTAAACATGCTGGCAGAGTACATGCATCCATGTTGTTGTGAACATTTTAATTAAATAAAGAAATTCCCTATCCATAGTCGCCGTGGGAAAGAATAAAATAAAAAAATAAAATAAAATAAATTCCCTACCTACCCATGGCCAAACTGACAACCAACCTGAAACCAACTATTCATTTTGTTAGGCCCAGGGATGATGGTGGACTGTTTGAGACATTGGGGGACTGAACAGTTATGGAGGGAGGTGTTAAAAATGTTGGTGAAGATGGGGGCTAGTTCTGCACCACAGTGATGGAGGACAGATGAACTGATGTTATCTGGGCCTGCTGCTTTATTTTTCTTTATCCTCTTGAAGGTGGTCCTCACCTCTTCCTCATGGATGTGGAAGGGGGGAGGTGGCAGGGGGGAGGGGGGTGGGGGGGGGTGACTGTTCAAATCTAGTGTAGAAGATGTTGAGTTTGTCCGGGAGCTGGTCATCACTGTCAGGTATGGGGGGGGTTTCTTTTTGTAGTTGGTAATAGGGCTGCAACTAATGACTAATTTGGTAGTCGACTAATCTGCCGATTATTTTTTCGATTAGTCGACTAATCGAAAACCAATGTAAACAACAACGTTTTTTTTTTTTTTTTTCTTTTTTTTTCTTTTAAATTACCTATCTTTGTGAAAGTGGCTTCTCAGCTCTGGTCCAGCTGAAGACAGAGCAGAGGAACAGATTGGACATTGAGCATGACCTCAGAGTTGCTTGTCTACCATCACCCCAGACTTTGAGACTCTTGTCAGGACCAAACAACAACATCATAACATGATGATCCCATAGCAAATTAAAATAATGACTCATGAAACATTTTAATTTGGATCTTTAAGCCACTTTAAATGAAAATGTATTTGAAGAACAATACAGCAATCACTCATAACAAGATAAATAAATTAAATAATACAAATGAAAGTGGAAGTGTACTTTAAATAACTTTTGTTTGCTGTGTGTGAGAGGAGTCCGTGTGTGTGTGTATGTGTGTGTGTCTTACTCTGATCGCTGTGTGAGTGAGAGGAGTGTGTGTACTGTGTAATTTGTGTGTGTGTCTTACTCTGATCGCTGTGTGAGTGAGAGGTGTGTACTGTGTAATTTGTGTATGTGTGTGTGTCTTACTCTGATCGCTGTGTGTGAGTGAGAGGAGTGTGAATGTGTGTGTGTCTTACTCTGATCGCTGTGTGTGAGAGAGAGGAGTGTGAATGTGTGTGTGTCTTACTCTGATCGCTGTGTGTGAGTGAGAGGAGTGTGTATGTGTGTGTCTTACTCTGATCGCTGTGTGTGAGTGAGAGGAGTGCGTGTGTAATGTATTGTGTGTCTAGTCTGATCATCATCTCCTGCAGGGGAACAATGTTTTCAATGTCCAAAATTTGCTATGGGATCATCATGTTATGATGTTGTCTGGAACCCTGAGAAGCCACTCTCACAAAGATAGGTAGTGCACAAAAACAAAAAAAAAATAAAAAAATTAAATATTTTTTTTTATGACTAATCGACGCAACAATTTCTCGTCGACGATTTTTTATAATCGACGTCGTCGATTATGTCGACTAATCGTTGCAGCCCTAGTTGGTAATGTCCTGGAGTTTTTTCCAGATGGTTCTTGTATCATTGGTTGTGATTTGTTGTTCTAATTTGGCGGCGTAGTTGGATTTTGCTTTCCTTATTGCAGCCCTTAATTTGAATTTTTCACATAGTGTTCTTTTATTCCTGTTATGTAGGCAAAGTTTTTCTCTTTTCTTAGTTGTTGGATTTCTTTGGTGAACCAGGGTTTATTGTTGTTGTAGAACTTGACCGTTTTTGATGGGATGCATAGTTGTTCACAGAAGTGGATGTATGACGTCACTATGTCGGTGTAGTCATGCAGGTCGCCGGCTGCGCAAAACTCGTCCCAGTCAGTGCATGCGAGGCAAGCGCGCAGCTTTTCGGTGGCCTCTGTTGACCAGGACCTGACAGATTTTTCCGTTGGTTTAATGGATTTAAGTTTTTGTTTATATGTTGGGATGAGCAGCAGCATTGCATGGTCTGACTTGCCCAGGGGAGCTCTTGGAAAAGCACGGTAAGCCTGCTTGATTGTTGTATAACAGTGGTCCAGTGTGTTATTCCCTCTGCTGGGGCAGGTTACCTGTTGGTGATAGCTCGGTAGCTCAGAGGACAGGTTGGCGTGGTTGAAGTCGCCTAATACAATTATTGCTGCGTCAGGGTGTTTGTTTTCAACAGATGATATGTAGTTGGCAAGTTCGCTTATGGAGGAGTTAGCGTTAGCATCTGGAGGGATGTAAACACCGATCAGGATTACTGATGCAAATTCTCTGGGGAGGTATGTTGGTCTGCATTTAACGGAGATATATTCCAGGTGAGGAGAGCAGATCTGACTGAGTGTTGTGGAGTTGGTACACCAGCGATGGTTGATCATAAAACAGATGCCTCCACCCTTGGATTTGAGCAACGTGTTGGCTAGTCTGTCGGCTCGGTGGAGCGTGAATCCTGGAAGCCTTACCGCTTGGTCGGGCACTGTTTGGTCTAACCATGTCTCAGTCAATATATAGTCAAATACAAGATTCCAAAAGGAATTAAACTTTGGGCAGAACCAAAACTGATGGGTAAATGTTCCGTTCTCTTGTTTACACCTATCGCATATAGGAGAGGTGTTTGGGTATAAGCATGAAGCCTGGACATTGAATAATGGAGTCTGTGAACTTCTTTGAATTGTACTAAAGTATGTGGTGTTTATAGAATTATTATGGTGAATATTGTCAAGAATTGCCTCCCACACTTCAGTATCGAGGATGCTTGGTAATGGATTAGACCACCTGTAGTCGATACCAATCCATAATATGTAGCTAGTATTGGCCTGATAGCAATAATGGGTATATGATCTGTGCATCCCTATATGTTGGTCGTGTTACTCCTAAGAGTAAGAGTGTAGTGTGAAACAGTCCTGTTCTGTCCCTTTAACTTTCAAAAGCATTTCCATTAAAATTATGTTATGCCCTTCTTTCTAGACTCCCTCGCCTTACAGGTGTTTATCTGTGAAGAGGAGGTTCCCCCTGAGCAGCAGGAGAGGAGCTCCAGTCTGGGCCAGGAGGAGAGGAGCCCCAGTCTGAGCCAGGAGGAGAGGAGCCCCAGTTTGAGCCAGGAGGAGAGGAGCTCCAGTCTGGGCCAGGAGGAGGAGCCAGAGCCCCTACAGATTAAAGAGGAACAGGAGGAACTCTGGACCAGTCAGGAGGGAGAGCAGTTTCAAGGGCTGGATGAGGCTGATATCATAAAGTTCACATTACATCCTGTCTCTGTGAAATGTGAGCATGGTGATGAGAAACCTCAGTCCTTATGGTTCAACCAAACCCAGGACCCAGAGTCCCTACAGATCAAAGAGGAACAGGAGGAACTATTTCAGGATCTAGATGAGGCTGATGGCTCCAAGATTACTTTACACCCTGTGAAATATGAAAACAGTGGAGAGAATACTCTGTCCTCACAACTCAGCCAAACCCAGGACCCAGAGCTTCATCAAGGGCTGGAAGAAGCTGATGGCTCCAAGATCACAGGACACCCAGTGAAATGTGAAGATGGTCAGGAGAACGCTCAGCCCTTCCAGCCTTTTCAAACCCAAAGGGCTTACACTTTACCCAGCATCTCAACTGAAGAGATGAAAGCAGAACCAGATGGAGAGGACTGTGGAGTATCACAACCAGCCAGTAACTTAGATCCAGCTGGTGATTTAGAACCATGGAAGGAGAGTGGAGGACCAGGTTTGATGACTCTGAAATCAAAGGCGACACAGAAAATACAAAGTTTGTCTAATAGCACGCCTGGCTTCAGAAAGAAGGGAGATCTGAAGATTAACATAAAACACATAAAAAAGCATACTGGAGAGAAACCTTTTGGTTGTTCAGTTTGTGCAAAAGGCTTCAGGGATCAAGGAAATCTGAAGAGACACATGAGAACCCATACTGGTGAGAAACCATTTAACTGTTCCGTTTGTGGAAAAGGGTTCAGTGATCAAGGAAGTCTGAAGCGACACACGAGAACGCATACAGGAGAGAAACCCTTTAGTTGTTCAGTTTGTGGGAAAGGGTTCAGTGGGATGGAACATCTGAAGAAACACAAAATAACTCATACAGGACATAAACCATTTAATTGTTCAGTTTGTGTGAAAGGGTTCAGGGATCAAGTAAGTCTGAAGACACACATGAGAACTCATACAGGAGAGAAACCCTTTAGGTGTTCCATGGCAGAAGCAAATGATACCGTCGATGTTGTTGCAGATTTATTAACGGTTCCCTTTTCAAGAAGAACATTCAATGAAAAGATGGACATTGTCAAAAAAGGCCGCCCAACCCCAGAAGGACTGGAAATCAGCCAGGCATCAAAGGCCCGTTACAAGCGACATTTCCAGGCTAGCAATTGGGAACGGTACCCCTGGATTACTGGCTCGGTTTCACGGAAGAAGCTTTTCTGCTGGGAATGTTTGTTGTTTGGGACCAACAAGGGTGCGTGGAACTTTAGAGGCTTCGATAACCTTAGCTGTTTAACAAAGTCTGCACAAAAGCATGAAGGCTCGGCAAGTCACCTTAAGGCAACAATTAGTCTGAAAACATTTGGAGACGCAAGGATTGATTTACAGCTGGATGAACAGAGACGGAGAGAAACAACGATGCACAACGAAAAGGTCAAAATAAATCTGGAGATTTTAAAACGGCTCATACACTGTGTGGTTTTCCTAGGGAAACAGGAGCTGGCTTTCAGGGGCCATGATGAGAGTGGAACATCTTTGAACCGGGGGAATTACCTGGAGCTTTTGTCATTTTTAGCAGAATATGATCCAGCTTTGCACTACCATCTGACCACTTCCAAGGTATTTATTGGAACCTCAAGTCAAATACAGAACGATTTGATAAGTGCTGTTGCTGATGTGATGAATGACGAAATTAAAGAAGAAGTAAGGAACGCGTCATGTGTAGCTCTAATGCTGGATGAAACGTCAGATGTGAGCAATGCTGCACAGCTGTCGATTGTTCTTCGTTATGTAACAGACGGTGGCGTAAAAGAGAGGTTCATTAAATATGTGGATGTGTCAGGGGGCAAAACAGCAGCAGAGGTTGCAACCCTGGCTCTTAATTTCTTGGAGGAATATGCATGCACAGATAAACTTGTAGCGCAGTGTTACGATGGTGCACCCGTTATGGCCTCGGGACTAAACGGTGTCCAAGCCAAAGTGAAGGAAAGGGTCCCAGATGCGCTTTTCATACACTGTTATGCACATGTCCTTAATTTAGTTTTATCTCAAGGTGTAAAAAAAATTCAAGAATGCAAAATCTTCCTCTCACACCTGTCTTCCATGGCCGCGTTCTTTACTAAATCGCCCAAACGTACGCAAGTGCTTGACCAGATGTGTCAAAGGCGACTGCCACGAGTTGCACCAACTAGGTGGAATTTCACATCAAGATTGGTTTGCACTGTATTTGAACAGAAAGATGCTCTTAAGGACGTGTTCCAGTACATAGTTGACCACCATGAGGAATTTGACGATACTGCTACAGGTGGTGCTGATGGTCATATATCATACTTGAGCACCTTTGAATTTAGCTTTTTAATTTCAACATTTTACGAAATGTTTTCCCATGCAGATGTTCTTTTCGACATTTTGCAGAGCAAGTCATTTGACATGCAGTTTTGTTTGGCTCAGGTGGATGAGTTTTGCATTCGCATTGAGGAGCAGAGGCCACGTTTTGATCAACTCTATGACAAGACAGTGAACACCACCGGTGTGCCACCTGGGCGCAGAGCGTGCAGAGATCCACGTACATACTACAAGAAGGTGCACGATGGCATTATTGACAATATTCTAAATCAAATGACAACTCGTTTTAAAGATCACGAAAAGCTTTCATTCCTTTCCCTTCTGGATCCCATGCAGTTCACCATCTATAAGAAAACGTTCCCTGAAACTGCTTTCACAAGCCTGACTGACAGCTACGGGCCACGTTTTGACTTGCCACGGCTGAAAACCGAACTCGGTGTCATGTATTCTATGGCAGATTTTCAGGGAAAGGACCCATCTGACCTTCTTCTATTTCTTCAACAAAAAAAACTCAGTGAAAGCATGAAGCAGCTATATAAACTGACGTGTTTAGTTGTAACTATCCCTGTCACCACTTCAAACGTGGAAAGAACATTTTCTGCCCTCAAGCGAATTAAAACATATGCGAGGAATACAACCGGGCAATCCCCACTCTCTGCATTATCCTCTATGTCAATTGAAAAACGAATTCTCCTGGATCTGAAAAGGACTGATCAGCTTTATGACCGGGCCATTGAAAAGTTCACCCAAACGGACAGGAGGATGGATTTTGTCTTCAGGTGAACCACGTCAAAATGGTGAGTGAAACAAATTAATTTATATTGATGGATCTGCCGCTGCGCATTTTATTTCTACACAAATATATGTCTGTCTTGAAATATTGGCTGGGCTGCTGTGCGTTTAATTTGGTAATTCTTGACTTGATCTGTCTTTGCATACCGTAACTGCTGTTATGAGGTTGATTGTGTGGCACCAGTGGCAGCTGGCATCGATTTAGGCCGATGTGCCGTAATTGTGAATGAAGTTATTAGCGCAAATATTAATTTAGCAATGGCATTGGTATTGGTTTCTCACTCAGTAGGATATAGGCAGAGGGCACTGGGAGCTCACACTGTAGCGTGTGTGTGTGTGTGTGTGTGTGTGTGTGTGTGTGTGTGTGTGTGTGTGTGTGTGTGTGTGTGTGTGTGTGTGTGTGTGTGTGTGTGTGTGTGTGTGTGTGTGTGTGTGTGTGTGTGTGAGTGTGAGTGTGAGAGTGAGAGTGAGAGAGACTGTCCAGCCTGCTCGTGCACTGTCTGCAGCTCATTGTTAGGCTGGCCGTTATGTGATAAAAAATAAAATCAAAATTCAAATCCGCCTCTTAAATAGCACAGTAAAGATGATGATAATCTAATAGTTCTTTATAGATTTTGTTTGCTCTCAAAGTGCACCAGATTGAAGCATTTCCATCGCAAAAAAAAAAAAAAATCTGCGGTACTGTAATGTGTACTATATGTATGTATGTACCAGTGGCGAAGCGTACCGGAGTTAACCGGGCCTTCATAATCTGCTACACCACGCCGGGGGGGGGGGGGGGGGGGGGGTCCGGATGGGGGGGGGGGGGGGGGGGGGGGCGCTATGATATAACGTACAATACACTATACACACTGTTATACACTTATCTTATCTTTTAAGGGTAAATACATAGATTTTACGGCTCCAGGTGATTTTTATTTCGTGCAGGAGGGGGCAAAATGGCTCTTTTGATAGTAAAGGTTGCCAACCCCTGCACTAGCCGGTAGACCCTCCTGTATATGACCAAGAGAAACCAAAGATCTGTCACAACTTCATCTAATAAGGGAGACAAATTCAGCAACTCTTGGAGGCCAATGGATGTTCTAAAAACAGTAGCGTAACAGTAAGAAGCATTTTGTATGAAAGTATTCTGTACTTCTGTATGACAACTATTAAAGAAACTTGAAACTTAAAAAGAATCTTCTTTATTCATATAATTAAAACCAACGTGTTTCAGCAGCAACTCTTCCTCAGGGTTACGTTGCAAAAAAAAGAAATACCCATGTAAAATGGCCCCCCAATTGACGGCAGTCCCTACATTCGCGAGTAAATTCATGGGGAAATCTTTTGTATTGGTCACTTATAAGGCTACTTAACTACAGTTAAGTACAGCTCCCTGTGAATATTACCATAAATGGCTCTGGTCAATACAACACTGTTGTGTTGATTATTTCTGGCACGTGATAGTCTATGATCACTATGAATTGAAAATGGGGGACCCTGATGTAAACGAGACGAACGTCTTTCTCTGGTCTGCATCCCCTTAACAATTGTGTGTACTGAGCCGTACTATATTGTACCCATTCTGCAATCTGTTAAATAAAGTTTTCATTCATTCATTCATTCATAGTTCTCCTGCTCTTCAAAATAGAAGTCCCAAGCACTTGTAACTAGAGTTGTTCCGATACCGATACCAGTATCGGAAAAGCCGCCGATACTGGCTAAAATGCTGGTATCGGTATCGGCGAGTACCCTCTAATGCTGCGCTCCGATACCATATGACGTAATTTATCAACAACACTGGTCTGTTGAGTAAGCATTATAAAACAAACTGGTGCTTAATCGATTAAAGTGTCAATGCCATTTGTCATTTTAACAGCAGATACTTTCTTAAATGTCATCGTCCCGACAGAGCGGTGTTGACGGGGAGCTCATGGGTTCGCTTGGTGGCTGGTGTTATTAGCATTGAACAGCTAACCGAAAGCTAGCTTTAACATTACCTTGGCTAAAGTTGGGGCTATTCATATAATCCAGCAATAATGGCTGCAGACCTGCAAGCAAAGTACAGCAAGTTGGCAAAGGAGTATTCGTTAAATCACAATGTCACCAGTAACGTTACAGTCTTTTCATATACCGGCAGCTCATGCTATGCTAACTTGGCTCACGTTGACGTCGTCATTGAGACCACCTCGCGTACACAATTAATGACATGTTGCGGACAGCCATATCGGTGACAATGTTTAGCTTTTAGTGCCAAATGATAAGAGTCTGAGGCGGAGTCTCAAAAGAGAATGTTGAATATTTATTGTGCAAAAATCACAACAGATCCGACTGCTACTGAAACGGAGCCTTGTAGACAGACTGAGTAGGGTATATCTGCAGAGCCAGTGGGTAGCGAGTGCAGCAACGTATAATGTCCGTGTGGATCATTGGAGTAGGGTATATCTGCAGTGCTGAAGCCCCATACTCATTGATTAATGATACTAATACAAATCTATACAATCACCTGTTGTTGAATAAATACCATTACTTTCTAGTTATTACTAAAAAACAGTATATATAAAACAGTATCTGTTAAAAAAAAAATTATATTTATAAAAAATGTATATAATATCGTTTTTTTTTTTTTTTTTTTTTTTTTTTTTTATGTATGCACTGGTATCGGATAAGTATCGGTATCGGCCGATACCCAAAGCTTAGGTATCGGAATCGGATCGGAAAGGAAAATTTTTTATCGGAACATCTCTACTTGTAACTATCTAGTATCAACACTTGTATCTAGTATCTGCACAAGTATTTCTGCATTATCTGTACAACAGTTTTGTCGCCTTCTGTTTATTAATAAATTAACTATTAATAATTATACGAAATAAGGACAAGGAGATAACAATGACAACAAATACATAAATAAAGACCAGTTTATAGGATGTTAAACATGTAATATACAATACGGAGCCTTATCACAGGTCCATTTATCAAATAGGAGTTGCCATGTTTTCAGGAAGATATTGTCTCTGTTAATAAACTTATAGGGAAGTCTCTCCATATGAAGCACATTCCCCAGATCCCTAAGCCACTGCTCGAATAGAAAGCTATAGCCTCTGACTTCCAACAGTGTACAGAGGGAAATGACTCGCCCCTCCTATTTATTAATAGAAGGATTCACTACTACTACTGATCCAAAGATAGCCAATCATGTATGTGGTGCAATATTTGTATTAAAGGCCTTTAATATATAGTCAAATACAAGATTCCAAAAGGAATTAAACTTTGGGCAGAACCAAAACTGATGGGTAAATGTTCCGTTCTCTTGTTTACACCTATCGCATATAGGAGAGGTGTTTGGATATAAGCATGAAGCCTGGACATTGAATAATGGAGTCTGTGAACTTCTTTGAATTGTACTAAAGTATGTGGCGTTTATAGAATTATGGTGAATATTGTCAAGAATTGCCTCCCACACTTCAGTATCGAGGATGCTTGGTAATGGATCAGACCACCTGTAGTCGATACCAATCCATAATATGTAGCTAGTATTGGCCTGATAGCAATAATGGGTATATGATCTCTGTGCATCCCTATATGTTGGTCGTGTTACTCCTAAGAGTAAAGTCGCTTTCACACCAGAGCTGTTTGGTCCGGACTATCGGACCAGAATTCGATAGTCTGCTTTTTTGGGTTTGTGTGAATGCGCAGTCGAACTCTAGTGCGGACCAAACAGGCGAACTCTGGTCCGCCAAAAAACATAGGTCTCGGTTCGCTTCATCAGACCAAACACGGACCAAATATAGGAAGTCTCCTGATAAACTGCATCTTGGGTAGAAGGAAGAAAAAAACGGCATTTACTGCAAAACAAGCACACTGTAGCCTAAACATCTCTCCTGATAAACTGTATCTTGGGTAGAAGGAAGAAAAAAACACAGCGGCTTATTATTATTACCGCGGCGCGCTGCATTCACTGCAAAACAAGCACACTGTACACATATGGGCAGAAGACCAAATAAAACAGCTACTTGTGGGCACTCATAAAAACAACGCAGTGTACAAGTTGTTTAGCGAGAGGATGGTGGTAATGGACTTCAATAGAACTATGGATCAATGCCACGTCAAAATAAAAAACTCCGCCTGTGCTGATCTGGAGTCAGACGGGGCTTGCAGTCCACACACACACGTGCTTGCAGCCACACACACATTTCCACTCTCTATTGTCCAATAGACGAGCACCCTTTTCGACCGCGTGACATTGTTCAGAAAGTTTGGTGCGCTTGACAAATTGCTGTGAATGCAGATGAACCAAATGAAGAATGCAACAATGTTGCAACTTCACCCCCCGAACCGCACAGAGTCCACCAAAACTATATGTGAAAGCGCCCTAAGAGTGTATTGTGAAACAGTCCTGTTCTGTCCCTTTAACTTTCAAAAGCATTTCCATTAAAATTATGTTATGCCCTTCTTTCTAGACTCCCTCGCCTTACAGGTGTTTATCTGTGAAGAGGAGGTTCCCCCTGAGCAGCAGGAGAGGAGCTCCAGTCTGGGCCAGGAGGAGAGGAGCCCCAGTCTGAGCCAGGAGGAGAGGAGCCACAGTATGAGCCAGGAGGAGAGGAGCTCCAGTCTGGGCCAGGAGGAGGAGCCAGAGCCCCTACAGATTAAAGAGGAACAGGAGGAACTCTGGACCAGTCAGGAGGGAGAGCAGTTTCAAGGTCCAGAGAATGCTGATATCATAAATTCCACATTACATCCTGTCTCTGTGACATGTGAGCATGATGATGAGAAACCTCAGTCCTCTTGGTTCAACCAAACCCAGGAGCCAGAGTCCCTACAGATCAAAGAGGAACAGGAGGAGCTCTCGACCAGTCAGGAGGGAGAGCAGTTTCTAGGTCTGGATGAGTCTGATATCATAAAGTTCACATTCAATCCTGTCTCTGTGAAATGTGAGCATGGTGATGAGAAACCTCAGTCCCCATGGTTCAACCAAAGCCAGGACCCAGAGTCCCTACAGATCAAAGAGGAACAGGAGGAACTATTTCAGGATCTAGATGAGGCTGATGGCTCCAAGATTACTTTACACCCTGTGAAATATGAAAACAGTGGAGAGAATACTCTGTCCTCACAACTCAGCCAAACCCAGGACCCAGAGCTTCATCAAGGGCTGGAAGAAGCTGATGGCTCCAAGATCACAGGACACCCAGTGAAATGTGAAGATGGTCAGGAGAACGCTCAGCCCTTCCAGCCTTTTCAAACCCAAAGGGCTTACACTTTACCCAGCATCTCAACTGAAGAGATGAAAGCAGAACCAGATGGAGAGGACTGTGGAGTATCACAACCAGCCAGTAACTTAGATCCAGCTGGTGATTTAGAACCATGGAAGGAGAGTGGAGGACCAGGTTTGATGACTCTGAAATCAAAGGCGACACAGAAAATACAAAGTTTGTCTAATAGCACGCCTGGCTTCAGAAAGAAGGGAGATCTGAAGATTAACATAAAACACATAAAAAAGCATACTGGAGAGAAACCTTTTGGTTGTTCAGTTTGTGCAAAAGGCTTCAGGGATCAAGGAAATCTGAAGAGACACATGAGAACCCATACTGGTGAGAAACCATTTAACTGTTCCGTTTGTGGAAAAGGGTTCAGTGATCAAGGAAGTCTGAAGCGACACACGAGAACGCATACAGGAGAGAAACCCTTTAGTTGTTCAGTTTGTGGGAAAGGGTTCAGTGGGATGGAACATCTGAAGAAACACAAAATAACTCATACAGGACATAAACCATTTAATTGTTCAGTTTGTGTGAAAGGGTTCAGGGATCAAGTAAGTCTGAAGACACACATGAGAACTCATACAGGAGAGAAGCCCTTTAGTTGTTCAGGTTGTGGCAAAAGGTTCAGTACTCAATCGGGTCTGAAGACGCACACAGGTATTCATACAGGAGAGAAACCCTTTAGGTGTTCAGTTTGTAGGAAAGGGTTCAGTAGGAAGGGACTTCTGAAGACACACGAGATAACTCATACAGGACAGAAACCCTTTAGGTGTTCAGTTTGTGCAAAAGGGTTCAGTGATAAAGAAAGCCTAAAGAGACACATGAGAACTCATACAGGTGAGAAACCCTTTATTTGTTCAGTTTGTGCAAAAGGGTTCAGTACTCGAGCACATCGGAAGACACACATGAGAACACATACAGGAGAGAAACCCTTCATTTGTTCAGTTTGTGCAAAAGGGTTCGGTGATCAAGGAGATCTTAAGAAACACATGAGAACACATACAGGAGAGAAACCCTTTATTTGTTCAGTTTGTGCCAAGGGGTTCAGCGATCAAGGAAGGCTGAAGACACACGTGAACACCCATACAGGAGAGAAACCCTTTAGTTGTTCAGTTTGTGCAAAAGGGTTCAGGGATCAAGGAAATCTGAACAGACATATGAGAACTCATACAGGAGAGAAACCATTTAACTGTTCATTTTGTACAAAAGGGTTCAGTGATCAAGCAAATCTGAAGAGACACATCACAACTCATACAGGAGAGAAACCCTTTATTTGTTCAGTTTGTGCAAAAGGGTTCAGTGATCAAGTAAGTCTGAAGACACACACGAGTACTCATACAGGAGAGAAACCCTTTAGGTGTTCAGTTTGTAGGAAAGGGTTCAGTAGGAAGGGACTTCTGAAGACACACGAGATAACTCATACAGGAGATAAACCCTTTAGTTGTTCAGTTTGTGCAAAAGGCTTCAGGCATCAAGGAAATCTGAACAGACATATGACAACTCATACTGGAGTGAAACCATTTGGTTGTTCACTTTGTGCAAAAGGGTTCGGGGATAAAGGAAATCTGAAAAGACACATGAGAACCCATACAGGAGAGAAACCCTTTATGTGTTCAGTTTGTGCGAAAGGGTTCAGTGATCAAGGAGATCTGAAGACACACATGAGATCTCATACAGGAGACAAATCCTTTAGTTGTTCAGTTTGTGGGAAAGGGTTTAGTACTCAATCAGGTCTGAAGACACACACGGGTACTCATACAGGAGAGAAACCCTTTAGTTGTTCAGTTTGTAGGAAAGCGTTTCATGATCATGGACACCTGAAGAGACACATGATAACTCATACAGGAGAGAAACCGTTGCTCAGTCTGTAGGAAAGGGTTCAGTAGGAAGGGACATCTGAAGAGACACGTGAGAACTCATACTGGAGAGAGTTGTGTAGTTTGAGCTGGGAATAGACTTGAAAAGAAGAATGAAAACCGGTCCCAAAACACAGTTTGCCGTATACTCAATAGGAACCCCATGTACCTAAACTAAGTAGGGGTGGGAATCACCAGTTTCATCACGATACGATACGATATCGATTCTTTGGACAACGATACTATATTTGCCGATATCACAAAGTCTGCCACGATACGATACGATTCGATTCAGGTGCCTGCGATCGATATGAGACGATATTATGTGCCCATTTAACACAATCAGTCACATTTAGATCAACTAAAAAAAGGCTACGGAAATATCAATTGACGTTTTATTTTTGAGCTCTTCCAGACATTTAAATCAAAAACAACCTATTGTTTTTAATACAAATAGATCTCCTGTTCACTGTAAAGTGCCACGTTTTTATATATTGAGCTTTAAACTTTAAGTAAAATGTTTTGGAACTCACAACATGCAAGCTAAAACCCCTTCCTCTCCCAAACCGTTCCTACAATTGTTTTATGTTACATGATGATCGTTTAAATATCAACATTATCTGTCCATCCTCAGTAAATAATATCAATATAATAATACTCCTGACTATCTGGTATTTTCAAACGCACACACGCGCACACACATACACACACACACACACACAGAGAGACAGAATGCCCCCGCCCCTCCTTCCTCTCTCCGTTTCTCTCTCTCTTAGCTTAGTTAGCTTAAGCAGCTAATGTAACGTTAATTTAGGTCTGCCCGCGCAACGTGGGCATAAAAGAATGGCGACGATGCAAAGCATGTTAGATGCATTTGACCCGTTGCGGGGAAAAAACTGCACAGACTTATAGCGGGTCTCAAAATAGAAGCTCCCTAGCGCTGCTCTGCTGTACAGAGCTACACAGAGTTTCACAACTGTGTAGCCCAGTGTTGTGAAACTCCGTGTAGCTCTGTACAGCAGAGCAGCGCCGCCATCGTCGCCATTCTTTTATGCCCACGTCGCGTGGGCAGACCTAAATTAACGTTATATTAGCTGCTTAAGCTAACTAAGCTAAGAGAGAGAGAAACAGAGAGAGGAAGGAGGAGGGACGAGGGCATTCTGTCTGTGTGTGTGTGTATGTGTGTGTGCGCGTGTGCGTTTGAAAATCGGATATGACGTCGCCGTCGCCGGATTTTCAAAATAAGAGTATCGCAATATGAATCGATCTTTTTACGTTGCATCGATCCTATTTGATTATTGATAATAGATCGATATATCGATCTGGATCGATGTATCGTCCCACCCCTAATACTAAGTATGATCAACCCCATGTACTTTGTTTTACAGTATGTCACTCCGTGCTGCTGCAGGGCGCAGAATGATTATGATGTAACTATCACCAGCTATATAATCCTGGACAAAATCACATCAAACAAGAAAGATCTTCTCAGATGGAGGTCCCTGAGACACAATCTAATCAACCAAAGCATCATTTATATGTATGGAGTGTTGTTCTTTACATTCTTTACATGTTTTTTTTAAGATTTATATTTTAGCATTTATTGCTTTATTCCTGGTCAGACATGACCGACAGATGAGGAGAGGATGAACGGGAGAAGAGGCGGGGAAGACATGCAACAAATGTCACCGGGAGTGGGAAGGAACCCGGGACGGCCGCGTAGGTGTGCGATGCACTAACATGGTGCGCCACAAGGGCGCCCCGACAGCGGCTTTTTTTAGCCCTATCTACTAGTCCATTATGTAAAACCACCTTTTTACAGCATCAGAAATCATGTAAAGCCTGTGTAATTTTGTGCTGTAATTTTATACATTCAGCTTTTTAAAGAAAAATGGGTAAATAACCACCCTCTTGTTTTCAATTGCTTTGTCATGCTCAAAGGATAATTGAAAACTCCTTTGTCATCTTGTACACACAATTCTCGATCCTTGTTCATTCATATCACCTAATGACTAGAATGTCTCAACAATAACATCTTGCCAATAGTGAACAGTTGATGTTATTTAATCTTGATTTATTTTTGTTTTGCCACTCATCATGATCAACTATCTCCATTCACTCTATTCTGCGCACATTTCCCTAAATACCAGCACTTTACACATAACTAGTTTTCACGGCACCTGCATTCCTGCAGGCCCATCTGTTTCTACTCTAGAGCACTCCACCCACCCTCCCCTCTTTCCCCATCCAAGGTCAGAGGTCGCTCATCTCTCACTTCACCCGCACAGAGCATATGCATACACACACTCATCTCCAGGCCACTCTAGCACTGGTTAGAGGCTAGCTGCCTTGCGACTCTGTCTGATCTCATCTAACACACCTTTCCCCTTCTCTCACCTCTGCAGGCCACTCTTAATGCTGGCTGGATGCTAGCTGCATTGTGGCATGTGTTGCATTTTGTTCTAAATCCACCTTTCCCCATGCTCGCACATCTGCAGGCCGCCCTAGCGCCACCTAGCGACATGTGTTTTTTGCCTTTTACCAAAGCCTTAATGCCAAATGCATCCTACACAGGAACTGATTACAAACACCCCAGCCAGTGGTCTGGTGAGCGCACTACGAGTGCATCCACGTCAAACCACAGTTTCAGCACGTCTCTTCTCCCTTTCTCGATTTCACTCAATAAATATTGTAAACTTCCAGTGTGTCTTGCGTTGTCATTGATGTAAGCCTGAACTAGTAAATTTATTATTCGGTTGGTTTGGTCTTAATCCACAAACGGTTTATGCTTTTTCCATGCTGAGTGAGTTATTTCCTGAAAAGTAAACACTAGATTTAAAGAGGTCCTTCTGCATTATTGCATGTGTCAAACAAAGATTTTGGTAGATTTGGTAGGCTACTTTTCTGAAGTTCATTGCTGATTTCATTAATCCTCTAAAACATTTATGACTAGAAAAACGTGACATAATGCTGATCTCAGAGGATTAATGAAATCAGCAATGAACTTCAGAAAAGTAGCCTACCAAATCTACCTAAATCTTTGTCCATCATCCATCATCCATAGCAACACTATTTACATTTACATTTAGTCATTTAGCTGACGCTTTTATCCAAAGCGACTTACAAGTTCTGTACGACAAGACAGCAAGAAGGGTACAACTCTATCAGCTGAGTAACAATGTTCATCAAGTGTTGCGTGTTACAGTGTAGGTTAGTTTATTAGGACAAGTGCATGACAGTAAGGTTAGTCAGGGTTAGATTTTTTTTTTTTTTTTTTTTTTTAATAATCATTTCAGATGATGGTTGAAGAAGTGAGTCTTTAGTCGACGGCGAAAGATTGGACGGGATTCGGCTGTCCTAACTGGGATGGGTAGTTCATTCCACCATTGTGGGGCAAGGACTGAGAATAGGCGGCTTCTCTTTGATGACCCTCCGGGAGCTTGGATAGGAGTAGGTCTGAGGCGGCCAGAAGATGCAGAGCGTAGGGGTCTTGAGGGTGTGTAGTTAGAGACCATTGACCGGAGGTAGGCGGGAGCGGTTCCCTTTGCCGCACGGTATGCTAGGTCGAGGGCCTTGAAGCGGATACGTGCAGCAATGGGGAGCCAGTGCAGGTCCCTAAGAAGTGGGGTGACATGGGCCGACTTCGGTAGGTTTGAGATCAGGCGGGCCACTGCGTTTTGAATGAGTTGACTATATTATCACCGACATCCAGTGGGTGGACGGATGGAGAATAGAACAGGCGAATAATTGGTATCTGTGTATATACATGTAATGAAACGTGTGTGTGTATATATATATATATACATACCATGGTAGCAGTAGTATCTAAGGTAGATAAGAAATGTTTTATTTATTTAAATAAATGGCTAAGAACAACAACAAAAAAAGCATAGGAGAACGAGAGCTGATGTGAAAATAAGATAAAGGCTAAAAGTCAAGGCTCTGAGCTAAAAGTATCAGTCATATTCCCCAGGGGGTAGGAGAACCGCTCTGATCCAGTTGAAGTAGAGCGGGCATGGTTAGATGCCGGTCAACTGAGGGCAACGTAGGGTGGATCCATCGTGCCTGTGGTAGTCAGAACCGGTTTGAGGAAGAATAACCGCTACAGTCGATTCTGTTAGCCACATCAAGGACGGCGCAGAGAACATCACACCACCTTGACCATCACCTCGAGAGATCCACTCACAGAGAGACATGGGTTAGAGAGCTCCCGTGTTCACAGTGGGCAGACAGGAGCAATAAATACATGTAATAAGCATATATAGTAGCGATAGAATCAAATTATATAAGACAATTATGAAATTACGGTAATAAATAGAACTAAGAACCCCCCCCCCCCCCTTATGGTCAATAAGCTTAGGAAAGACTTACATTCTCTGAATGCCCTAGGTCTCTAATTTATGGTTGCAAAGTCTCATGAGGCTATGATTATCCTAGACAACTATATAGGTTGGTCATTTTATACAATGTTTAAAAGAATGGTCTCACTAGAATGGAACATAATCTAACATCATCACACATGAAGACAATTTCATTTCAACCTTTATTTAAAACCGTAAGCTTCTGAGGTTTCCCTCATTTACAGAAACGACGATTGTACAAAATGTAAATGGTACATAATACAAGCAATATTCACAGAAAATTAAACACCAGAGTAAAATGTTTTAACTTTTGAAATAATTTAAAAAGATCAACTAAAACAGTTACAAGTAGTCACACAATGGTCTGAAATCATACGTTTAAACATACCAAGGGAAGGGAGCACCTCCATGAGTTAGAGGCATCAAAGGGAAAAGCTGACTTCCCTCGATCAGAACAAACTTGAGGGACCCTAAGAACCATCCAGTCATTCGATCGCGTTGAATAGGTTCCAATATTCCAATCTAACAGTGAAGAGATATAAACAGGTTGTTTACCAATAAGGGCTTTAAAAATGAATAAATACCGTGTTTGTTGCGCCTTTCTGTAAGAGAAGGCCAACCCACCCTATCATACAGCACACAATGGTGAGTATCATATCTGTCACCAGTAATAAACCTATAAGAGCTGAGTGATATGCAGAATCCAGAGGTTTAAGAGTTGATGCCGCAGCATGCCTATAAATTACATCACCATAATCCAAAACTGATAAGAAGACTGATTCAACTATTCTTGGGCTCATTGGATCCACAAGAGTCTCAGATTTCTAGTTATACCCAATTTATGCATTTTTTTTGTATGCGGAAATAGTCAATAGGAAAATATGTGAAAATAATATAAATTTATATATAAATTTTATACTGCATTCAAAGAACTGCATGGTTCTTGCCCCAAACTGCATAGGATTAACATATCTTGGGGCGAGAGGTCATGGGACCTCTTTGAAAATGGCCATGGCTGTTTTCCCTTTGGATCATTATTTATCCCCTTTCCCGACAAGCTAACAACATGCTTGATACCAATGGATACTTTATGACCTAACTTTTAGTCGACGGCGGAAAGTTGTCCAGGTTTCAGTTGTCCTGACTGTGGTGGGGAGTTCATTCCACCATTGTGGAGCGAAGACTGAGGCTGCGGTTACACTAATGGCCAGTTTTCGTTTTGTTGTCAGGGTCAGTTTCGCTTTTCAGAACGCAACGTAATGGCAGGCAAGTTAGACATTGGTTTTGCCTCCTGAGCACAGTGATGTAGTACAATGCCAAAGCAGTAGGTGGCGAACATGAAGGCAATTTTCAACTAATCAGAAAAGTTGAATGTGCCAATACACTTCCTGCAAAAAATCAACAAGTCCACCATCTTTAAATGCCTCGTGTGAGCCATTTAGCCAACGTAGCATTTATTTTTCAGCAAAGAAACTGCAATAAAAGTGCAATAAACAAAAACGGATACATTCACTGTGTGTTCTGCCTCTATACTATAACAATAACTTGACAACACGTTGGTAGCCGCAGCTAACAGGGTCTGAAAGTAACGTTAGCTACCTAACGTTAGCTCACGAGCGATGCTAGCCAGCCAGCACCAAACTGATGATATCAGACGTTGATATCAGGAACTATCAGTAGCTAGATAACATTAGACAACGCCTAATTGCAGCAAACCGTGCAATGTAACCATGAGAAGATTCACATGCATCACATTAGATGTAGGCTACTCTGCAAACTGTCAGAATGTAACTCCTCCACCTCAGACATTGACCCTATACCTACAGCTTTCTTCAAACGGGTGTTTAATAGTGTTTCAAGCCCTGTGCTAGATATCATAAACACTTCCCTTAGAACTGGTATTTTCCCAGATGCCTTTAAAACAGCAGTTGTAAAGCCATTACTAAAAAAACCTAACTTGGATAGTAATGAAATGGCAAATTATCGTCCAATATCCAACCTACCATTCATTAGCAAAGTACTTGAAAAGATAGTTTCAGTTCAAATAAATTCCTTTCTTGAAGAAAACAACATCTTAGAAGAATTTCAGTCGGGATTCAGAAAATATCATAGCACTGAAACTGCCCTCACCAAAATAATCAGTGACCTCAGGCTAAACTCTGACGAGAATAAGATCTCCATCCTTATCCTGCTAGATCTCAGTGCAGCATTTGATACAATCGATCACGATATTCTAATCGATCGTCTTGAAAACCTTGTCGGTTTCTCAGAACATGTGCTAGGCTGGTTCAAAACATACATCAGAGGGAGGAAATTCTATGTTAGACTAGGAGAGCTGAGCACATGTCTGATATATATGACAACAACTATGGAGTTGCACAAAGGAGTTGCTTAGGTCCTTTACTCTTCTCCCTTTACATGTTACCGCTGGGTAATATCATCAGAGAACATAATGTAGATTTCCATAGCTATGCAGATGATACACAACTGTACATATCTGCTGAACCAAATGATACAGCGATTAGCTCCATTACAGACTGCTTACTGGCAATAAATAAATGGATGAGTAAGAACTTCCTGAAACTAAACGAGAACAAAACTGAAATTCTAATTATCGGCCCCAAAACTAAAAAAGAAACGTTAATAAAGAACCTGGGAAGACTAACCCCTTGGATCAAATCTGAGGTCACTAGTCTCTGGGTTATCATAGATTCAGAACTGAACTTCAATTCTCATATTAGCAAAGTAACGAAAACATCGTTCTTCCATCTCAGAAATATAGCAAAAGTACGACCATTTATTAATCAGAACGATGCTGAGAAGCTAATTCATGCATTCATATCTAACCGGTTAGACTACTGTAATGCACTTTTCACAGGTCTCCCTAAGAAAACCACAGAGAGGCTTCAGCTTATCCAAAACTCCGCAGCCCGACTGCTAACTAGAACCAAAAGGAGAGAGCACATTAGTCCAGTCTTAGCTACTTTACACTGGCTTCCTGTAACATTTAGAATTGACTTTAAGGTCCTTCTCCTTACATACAAAGCTCTAAATGGACAGGGACCTAGCTACATCACCAACACTCTAATAAATTACACACCAGCAAGAACACTGCGATCATCAGCTGCTGGACTACTAGAGGCTCCCAGAAACAGTCAAAAGAGGGTTAGTAATGCAGCCTTTATCAACTATGCCCCAAAACTGTGGAACAAACTACCCCAAAACATCAGGGAAGCCAACTCGCTAGACATCTTCAAAAGAATCTCTTTGCTCAGGCATTTCAATGAAACATCAGGGATATCCTGACACAAATTGTACTTACCTGCACTATTCTTACCCTGCCTACTTTTATCCACTGCCTATCAAATTCATGTGTCGGTTCTATGCTAATTTTATCTGACTGCCTCCTACTGTATGCACTGTAATTTTACTATTTTATCACACTTTTTACTTCTTACTGATGCACTGCTGTTGTATGTTAAATACCCTGTTGTATGTCCGTTCTATTTTATAATTTTTAGACTATTTTTTAACTGAATCATTTTAAACTATTTTTATTATTTGTATTACTGAAAACTGTAAGCAGAGAGCCTATTGGGATGCTAGATCCCAATGTGAAACACTGTGATTTACCATACCTTGCTACCTGTCTATCTTTTTTATGCTCGCTTATGCCTGTATTTTTTACTGTTGTGAAGCACTTTGAACTGCAACCTCTGTATGAAAAGTGCTATACAAATAAAGTTATTATTATTATTATTATTATTATTATTATTATTATTATTATTATTATTATTATTATTATTATTATTATTATTATTATTATTATTATGTATTAAACAAAAGTGAATAGATGACTGGGCCATTTTGTTTAATGCTTGTTATGTTGAAAGAGGAGCTCTGAGCTCAAGTTTGTTAGCTTACGTGCTAACGTGAATGGAATACGCCAGTATAACAGTATACATGGGCGCCTGACCAATGGAGCATGTGGAGCAGCTGCACCCCCACAATTGAACTTGGGGGAGCAAACGTGTGCTTTTGCACCCCCACTTTTTGATCATATGAAAAATATGATATGTCCCCAACCAATATATATATGTAACCATAACTACGTAATTTCAATCAAATGAATAATACACAATGACACTTAATAGCGAGCATGAGCGCATGCGATGTGACTAGAACGAGCAAAGGATTGGGGGAGGCGGCTGGTGCAAAAACAGCTGTTTTGAATGCCTCGTTTGAATGAAGAAAGTTCACCTGGATATTGGATAACATTCACTTTGTGAGGATTATTCGTCGGCGTCACCAAAATGGAGCAAATCATTACGTAAGTCGAACACTGTGACTGTATACTAAATGCGCAAACAGATTGAAACTGAATATTTCTCGTATGGTGATGCGAGCCGCCGTGCTCGACTGGGGCTATATGATAGCGTCAATATATGAGCTACCTTGCAGCTATAGCGTTAGCGTTACCTAACCATTAGCTAGTGCTGGCTTTAAAGTCACTGTTAGCTTGCTTGGTATCCAACTCTAGCTTGGCAGACAGTGAAGTGATGCTACTGTAATGTATAGCTTCGTGCCTAGCTAGCGTTAGCTAAAAGAGCCCTCGCAGTGAATCTTTCATGATGTTGACGTGGTCATGATTTAAGAATGGTTGTTGTTGTTTTTGTTGTTGTTGCTACTGCTGCTGGGGATGTGAACGGAGGGGCTTGTCTAGCTCCGCCAGTTTCTGACAAAAATGCGTCAAATTGGTTACTAATGTGAAAGATCGGATCGGGAAAGATCGGTATCGGCAGATACTCAAAATCAAAATAAAAAAAACGCGATCGGGACATCCCTAATTAACCCTTTCCCCGCCAATAACGTCGTACAACGTGTTTCAAGTTCATGCGAATTCTGCCAATAACGGCGTACGACGTGATTCTGATCATAATTTCATATTTTCGCCATGGTATTCATATTTCACTCACGGAGCCTTGTTGGATGCTGTGTGAGCCAGCCCAGCACAACTCTGCAACGCTTCAATACTGCCACCTGGTGGCTGATCGGCGAGTTGCAACTGGAAGTGGATCTCTTGTGATCCCGGTGCGTCTCCCTATTCCGTCCGGCCACTCGTTTATCGTCGCAGGACTCAATACACACACCGTGGATATGGATCTTTGCCATAACTCAATAATCTACATGATTTGGGCGTGTATTAGTAATATACAAACCGGAAATGGATCGCCTAGATCCCCACCACATAACTGGGATCTGTTTGCTCCACTCTCATCGCCCAACGGTACGAGGAGACTGACGTGAGTTTCAGCGTTTTTGTTTTTCATTTTCGATACAAACTGCTCTGATCAATATATCACCCATACTACATGAAGCATCTAACGACTATCACGGAATTATAAATGACCCCCCCTCCTCATACCGTTTAGGACCATGTACAGTTGAAATTTTTTATATAGCGTCGATCAGTATCAAACTGCATTTGATGATCTAATATATGCATTTGTGCCAATATCTCACGTTCTGGGAAATACTGCAGAAAACGATAAAAACATATTTATACTCTAGACGGTATTTTCGTATGAATGTGTGAATGAAAAAGTAAAACGTTCCTACATCCTGAACGATAGATAATTGATGTTGAATGGGCCATAGTAATGTCAATTTAGCAATACAATTTAAAAAGTTATAGCCCTGCAAAGAAGGTGAACATCTCCATAGACTTCCAGTGCTGGCAGAGATCAAACAGCGATGGATATAAGCGTGGCAGAGAATGGGTTAATATATTATTATTATTGTTATTATTATAGTAATTGGCTATCATACTGCAATATAAACTGAGTTTTATAGTGAAAAGAGCAGCTTTATTGGTCAAGATTGAAGGCTCTATATTGCAGGAAATTGCACATACAGTTCATTAAATAAAAAAAATCTGCCATGGAGGGGGTCGTGCCGGACCCCCTCCAAACCACCCATTGCCTGTCACTTAATAATCTTGCACCCCCACTTTCAACTATAACTAGGCGGCCATGACAGTATAGCATTGTGGCTAGCAGCTTGGTAACATTAATGCTAGCAGAATGAATGGATGTAAACTTTATTTAACAGATTGCAGAATGGGTACAATACAATATGGCTCAATACAAACAATTGTTAAGGGAATGCACACTGTTGTAGCTTGGACTGGGCTCCTTATAACAATAACTTGACAACACATGGTAGCCGCAGGCGCAGCTACTCGGGACAGCTCTGCTGTAAACACTGGAAATAACCGTGCGGGTCTCTACTGCGCATGGGCGTTTAGCAACAACGGCTCTGTATCCGGCTCACGCAGATTACATGGCACCATTGTCTGCGAGTTTTGGCGAGTATCCAAAACGGAAACACAATTTCAGCGTTGCCAGTAGGACAACGCGTTATCCTGCCAAAAAGGCGTTTCTTTTTAACTTGGACAGCAAACGTAATCATTCAGCAACAAAAACGTTGCTGTATTCACCAGTGTAACCAGCCCCTGAGAATAGCCTGCTTCGTTTTGATGACCCCCCAGGAGCTCGGATAGGGGTGGGTTTGACTGGAGGTAGGAGGGAGCCATTCCCCTCGCTGCACGGTAGGCCAGCCGGCCAGGTCAAGGACCTTGAAGCGGATTCGTGCGGCAATGGGAAGCCAGTGCAGCTCTCTGAGAAGTACGTTAACATGGGCTGACTGGTAGGTTGGAGATCAGGCGGGCATTTTGTAAGAGTTGAAGTGGCTTGATGGCAGTAGCCGGTAAACCAGCAGTGCATTGCAGTAGTCGAGGAGTGTTGGGTTGCTTCTTTTGTTAGGAAGGTGTGGATCCTTCTGACGTTTCTCAGGAAGAATCTGCAGGTTCTGGTTGTTGAGGCAATGTGAGCGGAGAAGTTAATCCAGTCGTCAAGGACTACACCTAGGTTCTTGGTGGTCAGGGACGGAGCCACGGCTACATTCTCCACTGTGATTGAAAAGTTGGTCAGTGGGGAGGATTCGACTGGCAGGTGAAGTAGCTCCATTTTGCTTAGGTTTAGTTTGAGGTGATTGGTCGTCATCCAGGTGGAAATATTGTACAGGCAGGCCAAGATTCACCCGGAGACATGGGTATCTGAGGGAGGGAAGGAGAGGAAGAGTTGAGTGTCATCGACATAGCAGTGATATGAGACGTGATAATGTTACCCATTTGTTGTAGAGAGAGAAGAGGAGGGGTCCAAGGACTGAGCCCTGGGGGACACCCCTCTGTAGGGGGCGACAGCGTGTCTTTCCATGATACTTGGTAGGAGCAGTTGTCGAGGTAGTGTAGGATGACAACCATGCCAGCGCAGAGCCTACAACTCCCATTCCTGTGAGAGATGCGAGGAGGATCTGATGGAGAATCAGGACATAGGAGAGGCCTTTCGTTCTTGCTAAGGGAGTCGGCTCTTGCTGTCTCTCTTCTTTTTTAAGATATTTTTTAGGGCATTTTTAAGTGCTTTTATTGACAGGACAGTTCGGAAATTGCGAGAGAGAGAGAGATGGGGAGGACATGCAACAAATGTCCTGGGCCAGATTCGAACCCAGGACGTTGCAATTACGCTACAATATGTGGTGCACCACCGGGGCGCCCTGGCTCTTGCCGTCTCTGTGGAGTGGCATCCAAGTGCAATAATAATATACAATGTACAGCTGATTAAAATGGGTATCAAATATATAAATTAGTACTACTAATAGTAGTGCTAATCAGATTTATGTACAGGGTTGTAGTATTTACAGTGATACAGGTATAAAGACACTATGGTAGTAAGTCATACTGGCAGCAGCGTAACAAGTAAGAGTAAGGGGATATGTATAGATATAGATATAGTAGCTACAGATATATAAAAAAGATTATTTGCATACATTTTTTTTGCTAGACTTCACTCAGGTGTATTATTGATGCTCTCATTGATACTATGTTTGTTTCTGAAGTGTGTGTGTGTGAGATATAGAGAGAGAGGGGGGTGAGAGAGAGATGAGGAAGGGGCAAGAGAGAAAGAGAGCTAGAGAGTGTGTGTGTGAGAGAGAGGGGGGGGGGGTGTGATTAATCAGCCCTTGTGTGGGTGAATGTAACAAGTTCCTAACGTTTTCTTCCCCCTATTATGTCATGCACACTTTATTCATTGTTTTAAATTATAATTTTTTTGTGCATCACTCTGTTTTGAATTTGATGCACATTTGCAATGCATGAGGGTCATCCTTTTGTGTTAAATGGCTGCATAAAGCAAGCATTTGTTGACTCGCATGTTGATAAGAGTATTACAACTTGGAATTTACATGAATGTATGCATAACATCACAGCATGATAGGGATGTAAATATGCCGGGAATAGCACAGGGCTAATTTCCACCCGTAGTCCTAACATAAAACAAACACAAAATGGACCTTACAACGTTCATTCATAAAAACTGACATCACTGACATGACCACACTAACATGACATTCAGTCAGTACAACATCACTAACATCCCTAATGAGTGCATATTTGGCTGTCTAACGATAGGTTATGTATATAACCTAGTTATATGAGTATTGGCTGAGCGTCCCGCTCTTAAGCCTATTGAGATACCCCTTATCTCCTGTACCTACTGTACTCCACCACGAAAACAACTTGTACACCCACACCTGACCGGGTCCCGCCTCTATGGAGGCGTAGCCTATAAGACCATGGCCATGGTCACCAACACACCCTTCCTCGCCAAAATCCCGTTCCAGTAAAAGATCCCTCAAAAGGGAACTCAGGGCCGCTTAAGAGCGGGACGCTCAGCCAATACTCATATAACTAGGTTATATACATAACCTATCGTTATATTTCGTATCTGGCTTATCGCGTCCCGCTCTTAAGCCTATTGAGATATGGGTTAGAGCGGACGCGAGACCCGACAGATGTACCCCCTGAGGACCCGTAAGCCCACATCAAGGGGTTCGGGGAGCCCTGTCACCCCATCCTTCCTAATGAAGGGGGGGCGCAGTCAACTCCACCTGAGTGCGAGCAAGAGGGAACTAGAACCCCTTGAACACACAGCACAGGCGGAACCACGTGTGACCTAACACACTGTGGCCCATACCCACACACTCCTGCTACCCTACCAAAGGACGGGAAGCAGGAAAGGCCACAGACCCCAGAACCGCCTGGAAGACAGAACCCCCGGTCATGTCCATGAGGTAAAACCTTACAAAGGGGCCCGGGGAGGACCATGACCCTCCACCGAAGCCCTACCCAGGAGAGCGGCAGAGGCAGCCACCCCATGAGTGGAGTGCGCCCTGACGCCCCCAGGGGGATCCTGCCCAGCCAACGTGTAGCAGAGGGCAATGCCCTCGCACAACCAATGGGACAGGCGTTGTTCGATAGTGCCTTACCGGCATGAGAACCACCGTGAAAGACAAAAAGCTGAACGGTGACCCCGAGGTCCTGAGTACGGCTGACGTAATTCCCAAAGCACGGACCGGACATGACAGGTGAAGGCCCGCATCTAACTCACTAGCGTGAGGAGGCGGATGAAACGCCTGAACCACAATATCCCTGGAGCGGAAGAACTCCGGATATTTACAGGCACGAAGGCAGGATTAGGCCGCAGAGTGGCACCGCAATCGGACGAAAGACAGGCACTCTGAATGTACAGAGAGAGCACAAAGCACACCCACGCGTTCAGCGGAGGTGACGGCCAGCAAGAACGCGGTCTTGAACGACAGCTGTTCCAACGGCGCCTGCTCAAGCGGCTCAAACGGGGCCAAGGACAACCGACCGAGGACCAATTGAAGATCCCAAGTCGGAGCCAAGGAGCGTTGCACCGGCTTAGCGCGTCGAGCGACAAGCAGGAAACGCTTCACAAGAGGGTGGCTGAACAAGACATCCCCTCAAATCCCTCATGATAGGAGGATATAGCTGCTGCATATACCCTCACCGTCGAAGCCGACAGTCTATCAAGGAGAGACTGGAGGTAACTAAGGACAGCATCCAGGGGGCAGGAGACTGGGTCCCGGCCCCCCGCCTTACACCACACTTGGAACATACGTCATCTGCCCGCGCAAAGCGCGACAGTGGAGGGAGCATGCGCATTCCGGATGGTAACACCATCAGGATCAAGAACCTGCGCCCCTCAACGTACCCGTCCCAACAACTGACCTAACAGATGTATGGGGAAGAATCCCAGGCGGCACGGCATCGGTCCCAGACCTGCCTGGCTATGTCTGGACGTAATCCCCACCCGTCAGGATGAGGACCGCCCGCGACAGTACACCTGTACCCACATTCTCCCTGCCGGGGATGTGGGGAGCCCTCAGGCCGCGCAGATGGAGGACGCCCATAGCCAGCCGCCCGCCGCCTGGTGCAGACAGGGGGAGCGTACTCCTCCCTGTCTGTCGATATACGACACTGACGTCGTATTGTCCGTCCTGATCAACACCGTTTGAGGACCAGAAGGACCGCTTTCAATACCAACACATTGAACGTAGCGCAGACCGGGCAGCATGGTTTGCCAGCTGCCCCCTACTGCGTTGGCCTGACGCGTCACCAGCGAGGGAGGCGTCGGTGAAAAACGTGACGTGAGACAGCGCCGTAACCGTCCTAGGACGGAACCTCCCGAGCGTGTTGACAACACGCTCTGAGAGGGATGCCCATAGCCCTCCAACCGTTGACTGGGAAGAGGAGTACTCTACTTCCAGTCTATAGCAAACCCCAGGCTGGTAGGGACCTGCCTGGTACGAGACCTGACGATCCACCTTGACCGCGAAGGACCAGAACGTCGTCAGGGCAGAATACACTCCGTGTACGCAGAGGCCTCAGTGCGGCCTCCACGCACTTGGTGAAGATGCGGGGAGCCAGAGAAAACCGAACGGCAGCCTCTGGTACTCATACGCTAACCCTGCAAAGGAAGCGTAGATAAGCCCTAGGATGGAAGATCGGAGATGCGCATACGCATCCTACAGGTCTATGGAGGAGAACCAGACCCCCACCTGACAGTGTTCAACAGGTAGGAGATGATCCAAAAAATGCTGAACCTTCCCATGGGACAGGTCCAGCCTGGGTCTGACACCCCCCCCTCCCGATTTCTCAGGCACCAGAGAACACCGGGAGGAGAACGCCACGACGATGGCTTGCTTCGTCCACAGAGATTAGATCTCGTTGACCAGAGCTGTCACTGCTGGAGACCCTGACAATAGGGTCTGTACCAAACCCAAAAACGGGTGGGGTTGTGTAAACACAAGTCCCCGCCTCAGCGTTCTCTCCATCCACCTCGACATATGGTACTGCCGTAGTCATATGTGATGACACTCCCAACGCACCCGCCGCCATGTGGCGCAGGTCCGCCAGGAACTGTAGATAGTTGGCCCGGTCCCACCCGCTGTGCATAGCCAACCCTGGAACCGTGCGAGCAGAGCGTTCCGTGTCGGGACATCTGACCCTGACACTACCCATGAGGCAATCGCACCCAAGGGGGGACCCCGACAGAAAGGGCCGGTTTGATACGGGGGGCTTTCTAGGTGAAAAAAGCCCCCCCACTGAACACCCCTCCAGAACATGCTGAGGAGTTGTTCTGCAGCCGGATATGCAAGGCGTGAGGACCCCATGGGTTCCTACACACCGTAGCCCTGCAGTGATATTACTACCACCCAAATCACGTGTGCCTGCGAGACCACTGCCAATCTTTCAGGAGTGGGAGGCACCAACATGATACCTGGCCTGGCGAAGGCGAGGCCGGGGAAGCCCGCACTGTGTGCCTCAAAAGGTTTCGAGCCCCCCTGCTGACAATACTTATAGTTGACAGACGTAACACCAGGCTCAACCAACACAGCTTATGGTGTGGGAGCCGCTTGACAGCACAACATTCTCACGGACAGACCCAGGCTCAGCCATCAACTGGGTGTCAGCCCCAGTCCCCATGAGAAGCGAAAAGTGGGGCCGCCCGCGCTTCAACGAAGGCACGCGGCCCGCAGCCAAAGGAAACAATCAGAGCCCACTTTTTCCGCTGGTGTTGGGGAAGGGAGTGATCGGAGAGCGGGCTGCTCGCGGCAGGACGGTGACGGCTTGTTGTTCAAGCCGAACCCATCCAACATGGCCGATCCCTCGGCCGCCAAGGCTGTCGGCCTTGTGGACACCTGTCGAATCAACGCCCAGGATACCTCTGGCGGGGGAAAACATGGCCACCTGTCGAGGGCCTCGTCATCGCCGCTGACGAGGCCGTGCTCTCTCTTCTTCTGGCTGCGCGGTGTGAGGCGGTGTGGGGCCTAGGACAATACCGCCCGCGCTCCAGCAGAAGACCAAAATCCCCTGCGGAGAGGGGAACCCTGAGCGGTTATAGCTTGTGGCTAGGTCAAAGCTAATAATGTCAACAACCTCGCGCGATGTGTCGACGTCGGCTGGCCCTCAAGGCCCCGCCACCAGACACCATTTTTTTTTATAGAAAAAACAGCAATTCGAACACAGTTCTAATCGCTGCCAATTCCATACCGTGGCGGTACAGGCTTTAGCAGCCCACCAGCCACTCGCCAGGCCGACCCACCCATGGCGTCGGCCGGGCGGGGCACTGTTTCAATATGTCAAAAGCAAAGGACTGATGTTAACACGGAGCACCATTGGTGGTTGCAAACAGCAACCTCCACTGTGGTGTGCACCATGAAAGGGTTAAATGAATAAAAGAACTAAACCACAAAATACTGTAGAATGAGCAAGCCCATATACACACGTTAAGGGGAGGCGGACCAGAGCGAACTAGTCCCGCCTTCATTCAAAATATTCACAACAGCACACCAGCCCTAGCTTAGCCCATTTACCAAAAAAGGTAAACAAAGCCCCCCCCGCATACTCTTCCAATAGACACAGATTGACAGTCAGCATGAATGGTTGAGAGGAGAGAAAGCTGTAGCATAGACAGACCTTCTCATAGCAGAGTGACAGAACAAAACAGTAGCCCACTACACTACTACAGCCTAGCGTGAGGCGATGTGGAACCCAGATCAACAACCTCCTGTGCACAAACACGCAACATGTTTACACTGTCGGCTGGACCCATAGCCCCACTACCCGACGCCAATGTGGATAGGAACTAGCCAGCTGAGCCATAACCCGCCTGTAACTGAGGGGTACAATTCCCTGACTGTATTGAAGAGTATGGTATATTAAACCACTACTAGTTATGTACTTTAATTACTGGCCATACAGTACATGAATATATATGGTGAACACCCACACAAGAATACGGCAATGACACATAAAGTACTATTTAGAGGGTATTTATTATTATCAAAGCAACGTTAGGTTACAGATTGAGAATTATGCTTGCGCTTGTATGGCGAAGAACACACGTAAAGTAAGTCAAGAGCGTAAGTCAATGAGAATAGTATGAATACTAAGATGCGTCTAAACTGACGCCACCTGTGGTATAGCAATTACATAGGGCACACTAGTACCAGCTGGAGACACTGGGGGGTTCCCTCCGGGTGTAAGGCCGGCAGGGTAGAGGAATGTTCGGGTACAAAGTCTGGGTCAACGAGGAATAACGAGGTTCCAGATACAGGAGCCAGTGCAGTACTCCCTTGATCAGTAGACAAAGCAACAGCTATAATCCAGTATGCTCGACAGCATGGAAGACAGCTAGCCAGCCTCTTCCTAGAGGCAGGCTCGAGTGATGATCCTCCCGGGGGGTAGATCCCAAACGATAGTGGGGTCGACGGTTCTCTGCTCCAGCAGTCACGGTACCAAAGCAATATAATCCAACCAGAAAAGGTTCTGCAGTCGCCGGTGTAGGTTCTCCGGTGTACATATCCAACAGTTCTCGTCTAGGACTCCTCGGGTGGGGGCACGAGTTTAGGCCGCCCAGCCTGGATAAGTGCACTAGCTATATACACGACGAACCGGTGGTAATGCTGGTCACTGAAGAACGGTAGCCGCACGATATACTATAAATGATAGACTATTACTTCACATTAGAATAAGTCGAACTCAACGGTACTGCGTTAAACTCTGACACTTTAGCAATCTATTCGCACGCGGTTCTCAAGGCTCTATTCAGAGGCAAAGTTGCTCACTTCACTGCACGTTGTCTCGTGGTGAAGGCATCAAGGTTTAGAAGACAAGCTAAGTGCTGCTGTGTACACCTGCGCCGTATTTATACGTAAGGTGAATTATCTAGTGCCAACCTCAGTTCTGTCTCGTATTACTGCGCAAACCCTGGGCATGTTGAGACATGCCTGGAGTTGCCTTTGAACTTGCCGTTGGGGGTATGGTCGTTGGCGCCTAGGGGTCGCTGTCCAATAGGAGAGCGAATATGTGACTCCGCCCAGCGTGCGCGCCTACAACTCGGCAACCCAGGTTCCTGACGAGAAGAGAAAGTATTCTTTATTTTAATTTTTTTTTCATTTCCGTTTTGTTTTTTTTAATATATATACTTACAGTTCGAGGGTTGAAGAACATATTTAGTATAACAGCGAACATATATAATAACTCTAATTGTGTTTAAATTGTGTTTAAAAATGGCTCCTTGAGACACTCTGAATCGTCTCTCACGAAGCTCTACTGATGAGGTCATGGGCGTCGCGCTCAGGGGCCAAGTGGAGCAGTCTGCTGTCTGACGGGACTGGCTTTGATCCCTGCAGACAGTCTAGCTCGTCGGGGAACGAGTCTCTTTGGGCTCGCTGTAGCAGAAGGAGTTCTGCTTCTTCATAGTTAGCTGGATTAATGTCAGTCGTGGAGGGAACCTCAGGGTGGTGCCACAGGAATGTCTTTAACTGCGCACTCTCAAGGGTGGGGCAGTCGTCTATGTTAGGGTCGGTGGGGACTGGTGTGTGCGTCAACCCACAGAACATAGATTTCTTGATCTCTGCCTCCTCTTGACTAGCCTCCCGTGGGGTGGGGTTAGGCCACTCTTCTTCCGGGAGCTTGAGGAACTCAGGACCATCACTGTAGATATTGTGACGTGTGAGGTCATCTAGGGACATCCCCCGTGTGATGACATCTGCTGGGTTCTGTTTCGTGTCCACGTACCTCCAGCATGCTGATTCTGTTAAGTCTTGGATCTCTGTGATTCTGACTCCCACGAAGACCTTGTATCTACACGAATCGGACTGGATCCATGTGAGTACGGTCATGGAGTCTGACAACAGGATTGTTCTTTGCACCGGGATGGTGAGTTCACGTTGGATTAATGTGGCGAGTTGCGCGCCTACCAGGGCTGCGCAGAGCTCTAGACGCGGGATCGATTGTTGCTTGCGGGGGGCTATGCTTGAGCGAGCCAGGATGAAGGCTGTGTGTATTTCTCCTCCCTCCTCTCGGGCCCGCAAGTAAGCCACAGAGCCGTAGGCTACTTCTGAGGCGTCGCTGAAGACGTGCAGGTCCATCTGGCACGTCTCCAGCCGCACTGTGGGTGGGAAGTAGCTGCGGCGTATGTTCACATTTGGGAGCGAGTTGAGTTCTTTCTCCCACTCTCTCCAGGTGGAAGCGAGGTGGTCGGGTATGGGGTCGACCTTCCCTGCTCCGTGGTCAGGGGTGTGTATCTGTAATGGAGCGAGTCTGTTTTGAAGCGCCAGACTGGTCCTAATGTCATTTCTTGGGCTTCACCTGGGATGGTCGCCATCCAGGTCTCGCTGCTTGCTGCCTTTGTCTCTGGGGAGAGGCTGCGAAGTACTTGAGGGTCGCTGCTGGCCCACTGCCGGAGATCAAAGCCGCCTTTGATCAGGGAGGCGCGGAGCTTGAGTAGGAGGGCTTCGGCTTCTTCTGGCGTCGAGACGCTTTGCAGACAGTTGTCCACGTAGAAACTCCTCTCTACACTTTGTCTGACCTCCTCGTCAGCTGCTGGGTCCTCTGCGACATGTTTTTGCAGTGCGAACGTAGCACAGCATGGGCTGCATGTGGTTCCGAAAGGGAGGACCTCCCATTGGTAGATGGATGGTTGCTCATCCCCGATCCTCTCTCTCCATAATAACCGCAGCAGGGGCTTGTCCTCTTCCACTAGTCGCACCTGCAGGAACATCCCTTTGATGTCGCCGCTGATGGCCACCTTGTCTTGGCGGAAACGTAGCAACACGCCTAGTAGAGAGGGGCCGAGTGTTGGGCCGGGCAAGAGTTCTTTATTCAGATTCTGTAGTCCGATCTGGTAGCTGCAGTTGAACACAATACGATCCTTGCCGTTGTGGTGGACCTTGTGGTGGGGCACGTACCATGATTCGGTCGTCTGGTCGGCCTCTTGAATGTCAATTTTCTTTATGTGTCCCGCTGTGATTAGCTTGTCAATCTCAGCGCGGTACACAGTGGCTTGAGTGGGGTCTTTGGCTAGACGCCGCTCGGTGTTCAGTAGATATCGCTCCGTCGCTTCTTTTGAGGCGTGGAAGGTGGGCATACCCTCTCGCCTCAAGAGTGGAGTTGCGTATCTCATCACTCCATTGACCTCGACTCTCTTTGTCCTCTGCTCGAGGAGGGTTATGGCATAAGTGTCTTCCTTTGATCGAACGAGTTTCTTTTCATTCTTAAAGGGCATTGCGTCTAATGTCCATAGCCTCTCGACGTGCTGTAAGAGGGTGGTGTCTTCTTCTTTTATTCTTGAGTGGAGGCAGCGAGTGGCTGCTGGTCGGTTGGGAGACCTGGAGAGGGGGCCTTGTAGTGTCCATCCTAGGCGGGTCTCGACTGCTGCTGGACAGCCTCTGGGCCCGATGTGGACCCGGTCCGTTGGGACGATGAGGTGTGCGTGGTCGGATCCTATGAGCAGGGTCGGGGTGGCGCCGTCGATGAGCGGTATAGGTAGTTGACGTAGGTGCACGTATTTTTCCATCAGCTTGGGGATGGGGTAGGTGTACTGTGACAGGCCTATGTCTTGGCTGGTGAAGGCGTTAGTAATCCTATACTGCTTCTCGGGCTGCCCCACTGCTGCTATCGTGAAGGAGACATTTTCACCCTTTATGGTCTTCAGGTCTCTTCTTATAGTACGGATTGTCATTGTTTCTTCGCTCCCCCGCAGACCCAGCCGGGCTGCGGCGGATGCGAGGAGGAGAGTCTTTTCTGACCCATCGTCCAGGACGGCGTAAGTGTCCATGACCTTGTCCTCGTAGCTTAATATCACTCAGACCACTTTCAAGAGCACTCGGGAGCTCCCGCTGCTGGCGGGGTCGATATACATGACGTTCACTCTCGAGCTGCTTGGGGGTACGAGTTTCTTCTTGTTGCTGTCATGTAAGACATCCAAGTGGGCGCCGTCGCACTTGCTGCATTTCTTCTTTAAACGGCACTCGGCTGCCATATGGCTGCGCGCGCAGCGGAAGCAGCGGCGGTTGGCTTTGATCCACTGACTCACCTCGTCAGCGGTCATCTTCTTGAAAGTATCACATTGAGACAGCCAATGTTCTTTCTCACAGTACTGGCATACAATCTTCCACTTCTCTTTCGTCGAGGGGGTGTTGTGGTTCTTGTGCTGCGGTACTGACTCGGCTTGGTGCATAACGGTCACCGACCGGCGGTTATCATTAGATCTCCGAGGTCCATCTCTTGGGCTTGGTCCACTCCACACGAACGTATCAAGTCGGAGGCTGCTGACTTCCCTCGCGAGGAAGGCGGCCAGGTCTAGGAGGGATGGCTCGGGACCGTCGGGATCACGGTGGTCTCTCTGCCGCCGAAAGCGCTCTTGGCGGGCTGGAGGGAGCTTCTCTAGTATTCGTTCTACATTAGAGTTAGCATATAGTTCATGTCTCCCTTTTTCCTTTTGGGACCCCAGCATCCCTACCAGGGATTGTACCTTGATAGAGAGGTCATCCAATGCTCTATTGTCTTTGGCTGGGGGGAGATGGTCTATAGTTCTTATTTCTTGTATCACGTAGTCCCATATGCGTCCATAACGCTGGTCGAGGGCCACTAGAGCCGCGGAGTATGGGGTGCTTGAGTTGGAATATGCCAGCGCTATATTATGCGCTCGGGGCACCTTGAGATGCTTGAGGAGGATGGCATATTTGTACGACTCATCAGGGACGTCGGACATCATAGTCTCTAAGCACATCCGTAATTCCGTGTACTGTGCTCTGTCCTCGTGCGTAAAGTCTGGGAACGTCGGTGTGCCAAGGTACGATGCCATGGATGGCTGGCACATTGGTGAGCGTAGGGGAAGAGGCCTCCTGGGCGAGTCTCCCCGTACGTGTTGTCGTGGGCTGGTACTTGGAGGGTACCAGAGGCCGGGTACCCAGGTGCTGTTCCTCGGTGCTGACTGTGCGTCAAACTCACCCGTGAGTTGAGTCGGGGGTTTGTAGCGCAGTGACTCGGGGGTGAAGTCTGGGCTGTACTGGGCCTCCTGGTCCCGAGTACGTTGCTGCTGGTGGGCTTGACTTTCCTCCTCTTCCTCTTCCTCTTCTAGGTGCTGAAGTCTTCTATTCAGTCTCTCGGCGGCGTAGGCCGGTTCTTCCCGGTTGCTGGGTCTCGTATGGACCAGTCGGGGAGGGGGTTCGGAGACGTAGATAGGATCCTTCTGTTGGCTGGGTTCCGGGTCACTTGGTCGGGTAGGGGAAGGTGCCCTAGACCCTTGTCGTGATGATGTCCTGGAGCTCCGTGCGGAGAGAGGGGGTGTCGCCCTGGCAATCAATTGTTCTATTATCTGTGCCTGCAGCCGGTCGCGCTCTGCTTCGCGCTGGGCATGGGCGATGTCGCGCTCTGCTTCGCGCTGGGCATGGGCGGCGTTGCGCTGTGCATGGGCGGTGTCGCGCTGTGCATTGGCGGCGGCGCGCTATACTTATGTGTTTTTTAACCAAACGTGTCTATTTTGTGCAATCCACTCTGAAAGAAAAGACTTTACATTGCATTTACTATCTAAACATTTCTAAAAAAGGAGAGAGCTTAGCTAATGAAAAATGAAAAATTAATATATACACGCCCTCTCCAAGGCCTATCAGTTACACTATCCCTTCTTTCGCCTATGTATACCGTTGAGGCTTCTGGATGACTCGTTTTGGTCGAGTATCTTGTTCCGGGTTTGTGCTAAGCACTGGTTCCTCCAGTTCTTCTGGTACCTTCTCCAAATCCACAGAGGAGAAATTATTATGTTCCAATTCATAATCTTCTCCTCTGTCTGGTTCCTGTAAAAAACCCTCATCTTCTACTCGTGGCCAATCGTGGTCCCCTCGGTCTGGCTCGCCATAATCATTCGCATCCTCCCCATCGTTTGGGGTTAGCGCCACCCCAATTTCATCCTTCGCCGCTTCCACTTCGCCTTCATGTAACGGTTGCGACGCCCCGGTTTTATCATCAAGGTCTCGTGGTTCAGGTTCCCATTCTTGGTCCGTATCGATTGCTTTTACACAATGAGTAACGTGAAACCACATAGGCGATCCTTGGATTTGTAAAGCCCTCTCGGTGGCTCGAACGACTTTGTATGGCCCTTCTCGTCTCGCGCCAAACCACTTGCGTCTAAATACTTTAACATAAACGTAGTCGCCTGGTATGATTTGAGGTGTAGTCTGCCTATTCACCTCCTCCCCGGTTTCATGCTCCTGTCTACTGGAGACATGATCCAGAATATTTCTGTGTATCTTTGACATGTATTTTACGTACTCACGCATATCGTTGTCCAGGATGTCCAAACTCGGACCTTTGCCTGTCGCGCGCAAACCTGGTACTACCATGCAGCGACCTAACATCATTTCGTGCGGTGTCAGACGCAGTCCGCGAACCTCGCTTGACCGGCATGCCATCAGTGCTAGAGGAAGAGCGTTCAGCCAATTCAATCCTGTGTGTTGACAGATCTTTACCAGCTTGTTTTTTAGCGTCCCGTTCATGCGTTCCACCATCCCCTGGCTCTGCGGATGATAAACGGCCCTCAATCGCTGTTTTATGCCTAAATGTTGGAGTATTAAACGTACAGTTTTGTCGACAAACTCTTTTCCATTGTCCGAGGAGATTCTGTCCATTAGCCCAAAACGGGGACATACCTCTTGGCATAGGAACTTAGCCACCGATGCTGCATCCTTGTGCCGGGTGGCGCACGCCTCCACCCACCTTGAAAAACGACAGACAACGACAAGAATATATCTCTTCTGATTAATGGGCTTAATCATGTCAATGTAATCAATTACAAGGTCTCGCATTGGGCGTGGGGATATGTCCTGGTGACACACTAATCCCCTTACGTATATTGTTTTTCAAACATATTACACATCTCTTTAGCACATGATCAATTTGACTGTTCAAATCTGGCGCCCAAAAGCCATATTCTTTGATTTTTCTCCTTACCTCTCCTTTATGCGCATGGCAAAAGTCGTGAGCCGTGTGGATCAGCAGTCCGACCAGGCCAGCAGGAGCCACCACAAATCCACTGACGTCGCGCCACAAACCTGAATCATCCTGACAAGCTCCCCTGGTTATCCAGAGGTTCCGTTCTACCTGACTAGCCTCCTCCTGGAAAGTCAAAACATCTTTGTAGGTTATCTTGTCCTCTAACTCAACTCCGTGTGTGATAACCAACACCTTACCTGCTCTGTCGGCACCTGTCACTTCCTTGGCGGCTTCGTCTGCTCTTTTGTTTCCTCGAGTTATTTTTGACTCGTCAGACTGGTGGGCAGCACACTTGATTATCGCAATCTGCTTTGGTTTCATAATTGCTTCTAACAACCGTTTAATCTGACTACAATGTTTTATGGCGCTTCCATCAGCTTTCTTAAAACCTCGCCCTTTCCACACCGTGCCAAATAAGAATGCGGTGCCGTGCGCATAGGCCGAATCTGTATGAATATTTACAGTTCTGCCCTCTGCCATGTTACATGCTTCCGTCAGTGCGACCAACTCTGCTAATTGGGCTGAACAAGGTTGTGATAATGCTTCGGCTTTTTCCACCACAAACCCTTCGCCCTGTGACCTTACCACGGAGTAACCTGCTTTTAGTCCCTCGCCAACTCGATAGCAAGAGCCGTCAGTCCATAATTCCAGATCTGGACTGCTAAATGGAAACGCCTGCAAGTCTGCTCTGAGTTTAGAGTACCTCTCGGCTTCGACTATACAGTCGTGGGGTTCTCCATCCTCAGGCGTAGGGATGTCAGCTGCCGGGTTCGTTATGGAACACCTGACCAGCGTCACGTCTTCCTGTTCCAAAAGTCTGTAGTAGTGTTTAATGCGAGGCATCGTTAGTGCATATTTACCGGACTCCAACAGACTCTTTAAGTCATGCCTCACCATGATATCCACTGGATATCCCATCATAATACTTGCGGCTTTTTCGTACATCGTATACACTCCAGCCATTTCTCGGTAGCATGGAGCCATCCCCATCTCTACTTCCGAGTAGGCAATCGAGTAGTACGCCATCGGCTGCGGTCGCGCCCCCACCCCTGTGTTCTGTGCCAACACCGCGCACGCCTGCTTCTGATCTGGAGAAGAAGAGACGTAGAGTATGAATTTCTTGGTATAGTTAGGCAAAGCCAGGGCCGGCGCCTCTAACAGTCGGGACTTGATTGTTTCGAATGCCCGTGAGCCATCTTCGGTCCATACCACTTTACTGCTCAGTTTATCAATGCCCGCTTCTTTCATCATCTCTCTCAATGGTTTCACTATTTCCGTATAGTTCTCGACCCATGGAGAGCTGTACCCCATTATACCCAGAAATCCCATTAGCTGTCGTACCGTCACCGGTTTGGGCGCCGTCTTTATGGCCACCAAATGTTCTTCTGAAATAGCCCGATGGCCCTGTGAAATTGTTTGTCCTAAATAGATCACTTTAGGTTTACAATATTGCAACTTTTTCAACGACACTTTATGGCCGTTTTCCGCCAACAGCTGCAACAGTTTCACGGAATCGCGATGACATGTTGTCTGATCGTCCGCGCACAGTATCAGATCATCCATGTACTGAATGACCCTAGAGGTCATGACTTTATCCAACCCCTCTAAATCCTCCCTTAGGATTTTGTTGAATATGTGTGGCGAATGCTTTAGTCCCTGCGGGATCCTAGTATACTCATAATATTCATCCTTATAAGTAAAACCAAAAAAATGCTGGCACTCCTCGCTCAAGGGCACACTAAAATATGCACTACACAAATCTATAACCGTAAAGTATTCAGCTTTCGACGGGATAAATGTCAATAGCACATGGGGGTCGGGGACATCTGATGGATAGTCAAGTAACACCTTGTTGATAGCTCTTAGATCATGCACCAGCCGGTAAGAGGTATCAGGCTTCTCCACGGGTAGCAACGGCGAGTTGCTCCGGGGATTAGTTGTTTTCCGTAGGACTCCTGCAGCTAAAAGTCCTTTAATCTGTGGCTCGATTCCAGCCACCGCTTTCTTTTTCAATGGATACTGTTTTTTCCAAGGCAGGGTGGCCCCAGGTCTAAGCTCCACCTTCACAGGTTGAGCGGACTTGATTAGTCCAATGTCAGTGCTGTTCTTTGCCCACAGCGTCTCAGGCACCGCCTCCATCATGTCCTCTTGGAGGCTTGATGCATTAGGGAGTTCTCCCAGTGTCTCTTGGGATAATTGCACAGTTTGGGGACGACCCATCCCTGTGCCTTGAACCATGATCTTAATAAACCTTTTATCAGGGCTTATCCAGATCCGTTTGTTTTCTTTCATCTGTTCAAATTCTATCCCTTCAGCTTTTTTCATCATTTCGCCTATGTGCTGTTGATCACATGAGCTGATTACCTTCAAAGTCACATGGGGAACACTGTCCATAATGCCGTGCTCTTTATGCAGATAGTCGCTCCGTGCAATACGTAGCGCTGCTCCCTGTGGCCCCAATATGATATTGGTAGCATTCAGCTGTACTTTGTCAGGTTGCACCCTCAGCCACTCCTTAGTCTGTGACGAGTCTGCATCTCTATGATACTGCAGAGTGCAATGATAGGGGGTCTTTGGATCCCTTGCTTCAGGCATATTGGCAGTGATACATTTCTCCCATTGCAAGGCTGGACCAAGTAGCTCTTGGTCCAGTCCCCCTAGACAATAAATCTCTGGTGGTCGACTGTCGATTCGTTGTACCATCTGATAGTACTGGTCTTCTCGTTCGGCTATCACGCAACCCTCCGCAGTACATTTAATGTCCATCCCCAGTAACCCCAGCCCATCTCGGCCAAGTAAGTTAATAGGTGTGCTTTCCGAGACCAGCACAGGGAGAGTCGCTTCCCTGCCTTGATATCTCAGAGTCACAGGATCGGTAACAGCCGTCAGCTGGTTTACTCCCTCAAATCCAATTGTCCGTACGTATCGACCGGACATGGTTAGGTGCGTCGCGTCTTGGGGTTGTACTACCGTGTAGGCCGCACCGGTGTCTGCCATCATCTCGACAGATTTGTCATTCACCGTTACGCACACAATAGGCTCCTCCCTCAAAGACGACACTGACAGCTGACACCTCCCCATTGGACTCTCTGGGCCTCTTCATAGTGGTTCATCTGGCCCTCTTGCTGGATTTACCGGGCCATTGTTCTCACTAGGGTCTTGAACTCGAGGTGGGCCTTGGCCTTGCCAATTTCTTCCCCGGTCTCCCCCTCTGGCTTGATAGTCCTGTCCACAGTCCCGTGCGAGATGACCAGTCTCCCCGCACGGCCAACACTCCATCCGCCGCACCGGGTATCCATTCGGATTCCGGCCTCTGCCTCCACCTCTTCCTCGTGGTTGCCACCAGATTGCTCCTCTTGACCTTTGTTGTTGTTCCGGCGCATGACCCCCTTGTGTTCCCACTTGAGCCCGTCTTTGTTCCTGTGGTTCCCCTTCATAGCCTGTCCCACCTCTTGGTTGTGGGGCCTGGACTAAGGCTTGAAGGTATTCCACTACCTTCCCTGCATCGGTTGGCTGTTGATACATGATCTTACGTTGTTGATCCATATCCTTCTCCTTTGCCCTTTGCTCTTTTTTCCGATACAGTTCAACGTAATGGTCTACTTGATCAATATATAAGTTCACTGCCATACTTGACAATGACACCACCTCGGCCAATTTCTGTCTTACCTCTAGGGGGAGGCCGTTTTCAATCTTGGCTCTTAACGTGGCTTCATGCATAGGGTCAAGTCCTGCCTCCTGACCAGTTGTATTCTTCCACGCGGCATAGGCTTGTCGTACGTACAGCCTGGGGTGAATTGTTGCCCCCAGAGTACCAATCTGAATTTGGTCTGCGTGCAGTCTCGTTGGATAGGCTTCTCGTAGGGCCATCCACATTACTCCCCTGTACGCTGTGAACAGGTCCGCATCATGCGCTCCAGTCCCCACATGGCCATGCAGGCGAGCCGTCTCCAGTATCCTTTCCATGCCGTCTTTTCCCATCATGTTTGTCAATATTTTCTTGACATCCCCCATTGCCATTTCTGTGCCGACCATCAACTCCTCCAGTTGGGCAATCCATGGGTTGGCCCCATTCTGGAGGGGCGGCAATTTCTCAGTCACCTGTGTCATGTCCGACGCCTTCAGGGGGTGATATTCCAGGTCCTGTCCTCTTATTATTATAGGAGCCATGCGGATAGGGGCTAGCTTGTTTTTCGTCTGTGATCTGGTCAGCATTCTCTCCCTTACAGCATTTTCTACTTTCTGGAGGGCCTCTTTCTGCTCTCCTTTTTTGTCTTGCAGGGCATTTTTCTTTCCCTCAATGCCAGCCCGCATCCTCATGATCTCTTTATATTCCTCTCCCCCATCCTTGTTTGCAGGGTCGTGGCTCGTAAATCGCCCTGCTAGGACAGCGTGGTCCCTGTCCAAAGCCACGAGCGCCTGGTCTATCTCTGTCAGATCGTCTTTTATCTGTGTCATCTGCCCCCCAAGTGCGATGTCGATAGCCTCCGGCTTCTCACCTACTGCATCTACATCCGCCCACTGTGGTATCGTGAGACCAATCTCGACACTGTCAGGGGCTACCCCCCTGCGGGACTGGGGTTGGGGGGAAGGGAGATCTCGGTATACGGAGTGGGGCGCAGGAGCTGGGGGGCTTTGGAAGTACTCCGGCTGGCGGACAGACTCTCTCTGGTGGTCATACCCTCTCTGGTGGTCATAAACTCTCTGAGGATGGCCGTAGGTCTCCTTCATCCTTGCCCACTCTTTCTGTTTTAACATTGTCTCATAGCCTTCCTTTCCCATTCTTTCAGCTTCTTGGATCACTCTAGCTCGCTCTGACGTCCTTTCCATCCCTTCCCTTGGCCGTGAGGTGGCCGCATACTCTCTGTCTGACCAAGTCTGGGCTGACCTGTCTGCTAGCCGTGAGGCGGCCGCATACTCTCTATCTGACCAAGTCTGGGCTGACTTGTCCGGTTGCCTAGCTATCAGCTGAATTGATGTCTTTGCTTGTCCCTTCTCTTTGTTCCCCAGATCATCTGTCAACTCATAAGGGCTTGTCATCTCTAATACAGGTAGGATGGGGTATATTGTCCCCCCATTCCTATTGGCATATGGCGGGGGTGCTAAAGCTCCCTCAATTCTTTCCTGTTGGGCAATAAGATAGGAGGCTGGGGTAGGTGAGGCTAACTGAACTGCACTTTGGGCGGTGACCGGTGTTGTGTTAGGGGCCAGGGGAGTTATGGTGACCGGGACTACCTCCTCTATTGGTTTGTCTGCATCATTGCCATTTGCAATGGCCTTCTTTTCACTATCTCTCCTCTCAGCTTCCTGTGCATAAGCTTCTATCATTGTTGTTTCTTGCAAATATTTCTTTGCTCTTTCCACGTCGCCCCCTTGATATTTGTATGTCCTAATTAGCATTCGTATATCAGCTATTAACTCCAAATCAAAAGAACCCTCGACAGGCCAACGTTTCGCAAGCTTCCATCTATCATTCCATCTTTTTGATACATAAATTGCTTTTTCCAAGTAATATTCGTTACCTTTTGTCGTGTTGTGTTCGTTGGCAATAATCTGTACTGGACTCTCTTCCATCCATCCAATTACGGTCGGCTTATCTGCTTTGGTTGTGGCTTTCATTTTCTTATATGCGCTTTTTCGCCCCATTTTTCTAAAGTTTCTCTTGTCTTTTTTATCTTGTAACAATGGCAACAGGCAGAAAAGTAGCTTGTGTAATCCCTATCTAAGTGTAGGTGTCTATGCTTCTTGTGACTGACTCCTACTCGGACAGCCAATAGTGGCACTGTGGGCCCTTCCTATTCTCTTCTGTCCCTTGTTCAGTTGAAATTCCTATTCTTACCTGATTTGTGGTGTTCCGCATGTCCAATCGAACTGCTGGAGATCAGAGCACACAATGACAACAGTTCTTGTTAATTTATCAACCGGACTTGTACTTTACTCTGTCTTTATAATCAAATTCCTGAGAGGTTCTTTTCATTCACTGTATGAGTATCTTTTTACTTTCCTCATACACTCTTAAACACGAGACATTTGTAATTGATACATGTGTGTGATACCGCCAGTTTCTACTCCCTGTTTTTCTTCTCGTTCGATCTCTGTCAACACACTGGGTTCCTATTTTTTGTCGAATTTCCGCTCTCCTTTACTTCCGCTTGATTCTGCTCCAATTCTGATACTCCTCGGAAAACAAAAACATCTTGATTAATATAGTTACATTCATTTTTTCACATTCTTTTTCATTATTCAGTACCACACCCCCCAGGGGACACCTGTCACTCAGACACGTGTCCCCCAGAGATAATCTAAAGAATGCCACGGACGCCGCGCCACGCACGCCGTGAGGTGCCAACCCTGTTTATTGAAGAGACCCTGACAGCCCCTCCACAGCGGTCGAACACACCTCACCACAGGTACAAAGCAGTCAGCATCCCGGCAACTTATCCCGTCCTTCAGGCCAGTATCCCCAGAGTCCAGTGCCCTGCCGGACGGCCATGCATAGCCGACCAGACCCGACACCGAACTCCGGGTACACCGCCCCACATCATACAGTCAATCCAAACGTACCTACTACGGAAAAGAAAAAACACAATTGCATACACAACCTTATCTCGTCAACGGCAACGTACGGTCGTCCAGGAACGTCCCCCGCCTCACACCCACACGCACGCTCCGGCCCTCCCACTCCCCAACCCTGAATGTCCACCACCCAGATCAGAGAATAGTTGCCAGCGCGCGGACGCCGGGCATCTCGGCTTTATTGGAACGCCCACACCCACCCTGCCACCCTCCGTGCCATCCCCTATCATCATCATCGCATACGCAGGCGCAGTCGAGTGGTGTGGGTCCCCAGACGCAGAACCAGCCGCGCCGAGAGTCCTGAACACGTACGTCACACACACCCTGATTACATTCACACAAACAACTATAACCGCAAACATCACCACAGCACACAGCAAATACTTAGCAATCGTCCATCCTATATAGCCCATCCAACTTTGACCCCAGCCCTCCCACGAGTCCTCCCGCGTGGGCTGCATCTCCCTAGTAATATTCTTCAAATGCTCTATAACCTCTTGTATGCCACCTATATCATTTTCTGGGATAAATGTGCAGCATTCCTGACCAATCAACGCACACGTGCCTCCTGAACTCGCCAACAGGAAGTCCAAACCTGTCCTCGACTGCAGTTCCATCAGTCTTAAGGACCGTAACTCTTGAGCCTCTAGGGTCATACCCTTTGCGGTCATAGCCGCCATATCCTCAAACACGCGAGCTAGATGGTCCAGTTCACCCATGTTCGCATACGTCCCCCACCAGAGAAACGCCACCCTGAAAAAGTGGTCCGCATCCCTCCTTCTCCTTGACCTGGGAAGCGTCGGCAAAACATCTGACACCCTCATAGCCGGCACTAAATACCCCAACGCACACCTACCCCTCCACTTAATAGGTAACGCGGCGTACGCATTCTCACCACATATCCAAAACGCCCCCCCCTAGGGGCTGGCGCCTCTGAATCCTTACCCCATACTCCACTCTCACCCAAGCAGCCGTCCAAATAGCCCACGTCCCTACCACCGGACCTCCCCTCTACGCCAGACCACGTGAGCGGATCGGCGCGGCCGAGAAATCCGCTCTTCGCTCTTTAAAGCTTGGTCCGCTCCGCTAATCACTCATGTTGACCCCGCCCCCAAGTCGCTCTCCGCTCGCTCCCCGCTCACCTTGAATCGAGCGCTCCCCGCGCCAGATCGCTCGGCAGTTTTTTTTCTTCTTTTTTTGGAGCATGGTGTAAATGAGCTCAAACTACAACAGTCTACACCCCCTGGGCCCCTTAACAATTGTTTGTATTGAGCCGCATTGTAATTGTAGCCATTCTGCAATGTTAAATAACGTTGTTTATCCATTCACTATCTCTATTAAGCGATGATAGGCTAGCCGAGCCACAATGCTATGGTCGCTGCCATTAACGTTAGCATGTAAGCTAACGTCAACAACAATGGCGTCGATACTTTTTCTAACTGGATTGAGTGTGGGCGTCTCTACAGTGACAAAGCCTGAACGAACAGCCTATCACAGGTTCACCCTTCTCATTGGTTGAAAATGGCCTTCATGTTTGTACATCGCCATCTGTTGCTTTGGCATTGTACTGCATGTATATATTACATCAGTGTTAAACCACTGTGAGCGGCCTGGAGTGGATTGGAGCGGAGGAGAACTCTCGCTCCGGACGTCGCGCCGACTCATTTTAAAACCCACTCCTCGCTCACGTCAAAACCGGCCGCTCCGCGCCCCGCGCCGCTCGCGCTCCGATCCGCTCACATGCACTGCTCTACGCACATCTCAAACCCAGCCGCCCTAAACGCCACTGGAATGGGGCTACTGTCCTTTAGCCCTCCATAACCTATAGCCTTATTCGACCCCAACTCCCGGCCCAAATACCTCAATATCTTATCATGACCCACCCCGTCGCATAGGCCGGGGAGAGGCACGTCTCTCAACACATTGGCATGACACTTCGTTAAGGGGTGCGCAATCAGAGGAAGACCCGCGTCGGCCGCTAGCGGGGCCAAGCCACACACATAGCAATCCGATTTATTAGCCGCTTTAGCCACCGTCCTCGCCATCCCCAAAAACAGATTCCCGCGATGGTCTGGCAGCGACCTTCTACCCACTACCACCACCTCTGGCTGTTCAGATCGCTGATATGGATCATACATTATCGTACCGACCAACACACACAACCAAACCACCGCCACAGCACACCCCCGAAGCACCCGCCTACTACTGTCACTCAAACCAGGAACCATGTCGAATGTTCCGTCCTCCTCTTCTTTCCTCTGTCACCGGCGCGTATCCTAATATGTCCTGCAATCCCCACAAACAACAACACAACTTTATAACCACACACACCACAGTCCACCGACACGAAGACCCCAACCTAAACACAATACCAGGACAAGAAAAAAAGGCCGCAACGAAACCGCCGACCGGCCAAGAGAGGACCGGGCCAGAGGGAAAACATGTATCTCCATGCCGGTCTTCAGAAGGAAGAGGGGGGAGAGAGAGAAGGGCTCAGCGAGTGAGGCAAAGGATGGAGTGGGGGGTAGAAGGGAAATGGGAGAGAGGGGGAAAAAAGGGAGAGAGAGAGAAAAATATGCAGAAGGGGGGGGGCAAAGGGAAAGAGGGAGCAAGACAAGGAGGGGGGCAGAAAAAAGAGGGAAATCGGGAGGAAAAAGGAGAGGGGGGAGAGGGAAGAGAAAGAGAGAAATAGTGAGAGAGAAGAAGGGGGGGGGGGAAGAGCGAGAGAGAGAGGGGCTGAAGGAAAAACAGGAGAGGGGGGGGGGGGGGGCAAGGGAGAGAAAGTGCAAGGGGAGGGAAATGGGGGAGACCAGAAAGGAAAGGCATAAAGGGGGGAAAAAGGGAGAGAAAGAAGCCATGGAAGGGGGGGGGGGGGGGGCACGTGGTCCCGAACAGACCTGTTCCAAACCATAAAACATATTACACAATATGCCATACTTTGCAACTGCCCAAACGCCTCCTATGGAGGGGGAGGGAGAGAGAGAGGGAGAGAGAGAGAGAAAAGAAAGAAAGTTAGAGAAGAGATAGAAGTGAAAGAGAGGAGACGGGGTACAGGGAGTGTAGGGAGAGAGATAGAAAAAGGGAGTGAGAGGGAGGTTAGGGGGTGTGGGGAAAGAGAGAGGAGAGGGAGAGGGAGAGAGATGGAAGGAGGGAAGGAGTAGTAGAAAGGTGAGAGAGGGGGAGAGAGAGGGAAGGAGGGAAGGAGTGTGGGAAGCGTGAGAGAGGGAGAAAGAGAGAGAGAGGGGGAGAGATGGAAGGAGGGAGTGAGTAGTAGAGGGAGGCTAGGGGGTGTGGGGAAAGAGAAAGGAAAGGGAGAGGGAGAGAGATGGAAGGAGGGAAGGAGTAGTAGAGAGAGGGGGAGAGAGAGGGAAGGAGGGAAGGAGTGTGGGAAGAGTGAGAGAGGGAGAAAGAGAGAGAGAGGGGGAGAGATGGAAGGAGGGAGTGAGTAGTAGAAAGGTAAGAGAGGGGGAGAGAGAGGGAAGGAGGGAAGGAGAGAGAGAGGGGGATAGAGATAGAAGAAGGGAATAGCAAGGTGAGAGAGAGGGGGGGAGAGAGAGAGAGAGAGAGAGAGAGAGAGAGAGAGAGAGAGAAAAGAAAGAAAGTTAAGTGAAAGAGAGGAGACGGGGTACAGGGAGTGTAGGGAGAAAAAGGGAGTGAGAGGGAGGCTAGGGGGTGTGGGGAAAGAGAGAGATGGAAGGAGGGAAGGAGTAGTAGAAAGGTGAGAGAGGGGGAGAGAGAGGGAAGGAGGGAAGGAGTGTGGGAAGAGTGAGAGAGGGAGAAAGAGAGAGAGAGGGGGAGAGACGGAAGGAGGGAATGAGTAGTAGAAAGGTAAGAGAGGGGGAGAGAGAGGGAAGGAGGGAAGGAGAGAGAGAGGGGGACAGAGATAGAAGAAGGGAATAGAAAGGTGAGAGAGAGGGAGGGAGAGAGAGAGAGAGAGAGAGAGAGAGAGAGAGAGAGAGAGAGAGAGAGAAAAGAAAGAAAGTTAAGTGAAAGAGAGGAGACGGGGTACAGGGAGTGTAGGGAGAGAGATAGAAAAAGGGAGTGAGAGGGAGGCTAGGGGGTGTGCGGAAAGAGAGAGGAAAGGGAGAGGGAGAGAGATGGAAGGAGGGAAGGAGTAGTAGAAAGGTGAGAGAGGGGGAGAGAGAGGGAAGGAGGGAAGGAGTGTGGGAAGAGTGAGAGAGGGAGAAAGAGAGAGAGAGGGGGAGAGATGGAAGGAGGGAGTGAGTAGTAGAAAGGTAAGAGAGGGGGAGAGAGAGGGAAGGAGGGAAGGAGAGAGAGGGGAATAGAGATAGAAGAAGGGAATAGAAAGGCGAGAGAGAGGGGGGGAGAGAGAGAGAAAAGAAAGAAAGTTAGAGAAGAGATAGAAGTGAAAGAGAGGAGACGGGGTACAGGGAGTGTAGGGAGAGAGATAGAAAAAGGGAGTGAGAGGGAGGCTAGGGGGTGTGGGGAAAGAGAGAGGATAGGGAGAGGGAGAGAGATGGAAGGAGGGAAGGAGTAGTAGAAAGGTAAGAGAGGGGGAGAGAGGGGGATAGAGATAGAAGAAGGGAATAGTAAAGTGAGAGAGAGGGGGGGAGAGAGAGAGAGAGTGAGAGAGAGAGGGGAGGGAGAGAGAGAGAGAGAGAGAGAGAGAGGGGGAGAGAGAGAGAGAGAGAGGGGGAGAGAGAGAGAGAGAGAGAGAGAGAGGGGAGGGAGAGAGAGAAGCAGATGGAGGGGGAGAGAGAGAGAGAGAGAGAGAGGGGGAGAAAGAGAGAGAGAGAGAGAGAGAGGGGGAGAGAGAGAGAGAAGCAGAGGGACTTCACATACATCCAACCATACTATAAGCCACACATGACTTGCTGCTCAGGACGGGAGTCCAACGCCTCCACCGCCCCCCTAGCGCAGTACCCACCACATCACACCGAAAACATAAATCCCTTTCAATGGTCACCTCAGCCCCGTCTAAAATGGCGACCATTACACTCCACTTAAAACGGCCGCGTGTCCCAGGTTGACTCTGACGCCACCTAGTGCACTTTTAACCACATCACAATTACTTAAAACGGCCGCGTATCCCTTGTCGACTCTGGCGCCACCTAGTGCACTTTTAACCACATCATAATTAATTTCAGTCTCTCACGTCTCACACACAATGTCCTTTCTCACAAGCGCGCATGCGCGCACTCTCATACGGCCTACTCACTCACCACTCATCCTGCATTCGTTCAAACTTTCAGCCAATACCATGTAAACATTAGCCCATACCGCAAACTCACACGACTCATCCATCATAAATGACAATTCAGTTACACTGCAATATCATCCCATTCACAACATACAGTATTGAACACCCCAAGCGAGCCACGACGAGCTATTGTTGTAACATGTAGCTTTAGCCTAGCCGCGCGCTACGATACGCACAAGTTCTGACGAGAACGCGATCTGTCCAGCACGAGCTCCGACGAGCATGCACGCGCCCCTCCACGCATAGTTGGGTGGCGCATTGGACATGGCGTGCGTACCAGATTCAATATTAAAAACCGTTCTCAGTCATATTGTAAGTGCCAATTTACAGATTTAATCCATACACATCACGCAACGTACAACACAACCATAAATCCTTTCACTCATACTCAAACACATGCCTAACCATAGCTGCAATATCATACACAACCTACTCATCATAGACCCCAAATGTCCGCGGCAGATCTCACATTCCGTCAATAACTACCGCGCGACTTCCTAAATGCAAGATCAGGCATATTTACCCCCCGTACTATAGTCAGTGTTTAAGTTTATTATAGCGCTTTTTAATCGACTTCCCATTAAGTACTTATTTACTATTACAGCGTACGCAGTCAACCAACACGCCGGTTATGCTCAAGGTCAAAAAAGATCTCCGGATCTGCTCGATACGCGCCCTAAAATCGAACACACATCTTCATTTAATTCGTCTCGATAGCTTCCCGCAGATACCATGTCCCATGTTCAGTCAGCAAAACCATCTTATTGAAGCCCCTCGAGCACGAACACGACCCCGCTTATATTAATTACTACGTAATACTGTAACCTCACAAACCACGTTCCCCAATCACGAAGGTTCCTATTCATCTTACCAAACTGATTTACATGTTCTAAAGAGCAACAGAGCCTTTCTATTACACACGGCTCTCTTCCCCCTCCAGAATACGTAAATCCCAATCATTCTAGCGCTCCTCTTCCCGAAAATAAGTTTTTGGGAACTCGTATTGTTCAGGAAGCGCTCCCTATCGCACGCCACAGACTACCGCGTTTCCTGGCCAGGAAAACCTTTAGTCAGTCGCCATACGACGCTATAACCATCTCCCGTAATCAGATAGTCTGTGAATCCCTTATACATCTTCATTTACATGAGGCTATATCTTAGCAATCCCCCTCTTGGTTCGAATTGAATGCCCGTACACTCCATAGTCACACTCACCTGTGTATCGGCTCCGGATCCGCGATGACGACTTGTTGAGGTGAAAAAAAAAATCCTTTTCTGTTCTCGATCAAAACGGACGTATTAATTCTAGGGTCGCGACACCAATAAATTTAGTAACTTCCTAGCTTAATCTATCTATCTACCTGCTCTGCGTTGTGTTAAACCTTAAAAAGCTCTTGAAGTACTATATTTACCAATGCAGATAACCAGATAATGGTTTCTGCTCGTTACCAACAGAGAAAAACGGCGCGGCGGTGAAGAAAACGAGTTCCGAGCAGATTGATAAGAATCCGTGTTTAATGAAAAGGATTTCAACAGATATTACAAAAGAATATGTGCAATGAACCTACGAGATGCATCCAATATGCCGGAGGATCGTAGAATTCAGACTAAATATTCAATATCTATAAGCATCTCTCGTCTCGGCTTCTTCAGATGGTATTTGCAATTGCCGTCTCTCTGCTGTGTTTCTCGCCGGTCGGGTTTTCCTTGAGTCAAAGGGAGTGTGTAGAGTGAGCTGTTTCCTTGTCTCGTTCGTGGGGTTTGTGTGTCTCATCTCTCCGTGGAGCCGGCCATATTCAAATCTAGACTCCGCCCCTAATTTTACGTCAAGCGGGCGTATCCGTCTGATTCGTACCGAGCTTTCTAATTGGAGAAACAATCGCTCTGGCTGTCAATAGGCTAATCCACTACAGTGACGTCAGAACTGAATTCATTAGTGGGCGTTTTTCCAACAGTTTCAAGATACCCCTATGGGGCAAAAGAGGGGGGCTGAAGGCAAAAGGGGAACTCTTTGATCTATTCTTGTAGACCAAATGTCTGGCTCCTAAGGCCGTTTGAGTATATCCTGTGTATTCAAACTCACAGACCAGATGTCTCCTGGAGGTTCTTTGATCTTAAAACTGTAAACCACGCAGCTGCTGATTTCATCACCTTCTCAGGAGATGAAACAGCCACTGTCTCTGGTTGAATTAGCTTGCTGCTTATCTCATCCCCCCACCAGGAGATGAGAAAGCCAACTGGTTCTCTGGTTGATTTGTCTGCATTTTCTAATCTTGTAGTGTGCATTTATGTTGGTGTAAATTACCTGTCCCATTCTCGCCATTCTGTGCAGGCTGGTGTGCAGTACATTTTTACACAGATTGGTTGATAAAACTACCACACAAGCTAAGTGCTGCTGTGTACACCTGCGCCGTATTTATACGTAAGGTGAATTATCTAGTGCCAACCTCAGTTCTGTCTCGTATTACTGCGCAAACCCTGGGCATGTTGAGACATGCCTGGAGTTGCCTTTGAACTTGCCGTTGGGGGTATGGTCGTTGGCGCCTAGGGGTCGCTGTCCAATAGGAGAGCGAATATTATGGTCTGTACCCAGGTAAAGGGATATTCCGTGTATATATACAAATAATATACAAGGGATATCAAACGATATACAAATATTATACAAGGGATCTCAAGCAATAAATATATATATTCGGTTTAATCTGACCCTTTGTAACACCGCCGTTAAGTCCCATCCTGCAGTAGTATAGCTCGGCTAGGCTACCTTTGATTGATTGATTGAAAACTTTATTAACAGATTGCAGAATGGGTACAGTACAGTACAGCTCAATACATACAATTGTTAAGGGGATGCAGACCAGAGAAAGACTTTCGTCTTGTTTACATCAGGGTCCCCCATTTTCAATTCATCGTAACATATATGACATACATGACATACAGATAGACAGTACTGCTACATCTATACATTTATGACATACCAGATTTGCAAATACAGTACTGTTTGTGATACAAAAAGAGTCCAGAAAAAAGAGTATATACATTGGAGGTGGTTGGGTGGGGGGGTTGGGTAGGAGTGGGGGGGGGAGGTTGGGTAGGAGGGGTGGGTGGGGGACACTGTACAACTGTACAAACAAAACTGTACATTGGAATATTGACAAGACCATACTTGGTAATTTACTGTACATTGGAGGGGGTTGTGTTCGGACATTTACAGGGGCCAGTTTCGAATTGCAGTCTCCCTTAGGTGTTTTTTGAGAGTGTTTTTGAAAGTGGGTAGTGATTCACATTCCTTTACAGCTTTGGGTAGGGCGTTCCACATTGATGTGGCATAATTGCGAAACATGTTTAGTCCCTTGTTTGAGCCGAATCTGGGTTTAACATGATTTGTGGAGCTCCCTCTGGTGTTGTGATCGTGGTATTCACTGACATTTGGAAAGTATTTTGACATGTACATGGGTACCTTGGTTGTGTAGTGTATCTTGTAGACCAGGCCCATTGCAAGTTGCTGTACTCTGTCGTCTACTCTAAGCCATCCTAGGTTGTCAAAGTGGGCAGGGGTGAGGTGGGTTCTAGGAGTAAGGTCAAGCAGTAGTCTGACCAGTTTGTTTTGAGATGTTTGTAATTTTGTTTTTAGCGCCTTTGAGGTGCTTTGGTACCATGAGGTGCAAGCATAGTCGTAGTACCCTTGAATGAGTGCTCCTGCCAGAGTCTTCAGGGTATTCTTGTTTACCAGTGAGGAGATCCGGTACAAGAATCGAGTTCGTTGGTTGACTTTTTTTATTACATTGGATGCCATTTTGTCACAGGAAAGATTTGCCTCTAGGATGGAACCCAGGTAGGTAATATCTTCTTTCCTTGTGACAATATTGTCACCCACTGTAACTGAGAAGCCGTCGGTCTTGCTGAGTTTGTTATTTGAACCGAAGAGAATGGACTCTGTTTTGCCCATGTGTAATGATAGTTTGTTATCAGCGAGCCATATGCAGATTTTGCCTAGTTCTGAGCTGAGGGTTTTTTCAACTTGTAACTTGTTCTTGTCAGAGACCAGCAGGGCTGAGTCGTCCGCAAACAGGAACAAGTTGCAGTCACAAGCTGACGACATGTCATTTGCATAAATTAGGAACAGTAGCGGACCTAGTATGCTTCCTTGTGGAACACCACAGCTTACTGTGAGGGGGGTAGCCACGGCCTACCCTGTTGTCAACCCATTTACCCGTAAAAAGGTAAATAGGACTCAGCAAAACCCCCACAACAGCTACCGACTGACCTTCATTGATGAACCGGCCAAGAGGAGGGAGAAGTGACAACATCTCACGGCGGAGACATTAGAACAGCGTAGCAGTAGTGTTCAGCATGTAGCATTAGTATTAGCATGTAGCTAGCATTAGTTGTTTAACAGCACGCTTGCAGGACCGTTTGGAACCCGTTCACCGCAGTGAACGTTCACCAAACCATCCCCCCCTGGCGCCGACACACAACATGGTTGTGAAACAAACAACCCAGCATTACTAACACTAATACCCGTGCCTGATGACACAGGGCTCACCAATAGCCAAACCATGTACGCTGCCCCTCGATCTGTTGTCGTCAGACGAGGAAACATCAACATAGGCCCGTCCAGGGTTTCCGTTAGAAAAAATTGTTGCCGGCCTCAGTGTCCGGTAGATTTCAATCTACCGGTCAAATGAGAGAAATTCCGGTCAGAGTTTATTGAGCTTAAAAACAATTGATAGGCAAAAGAATGACAACAAAACAAAAGAATGACATTATGATGAATTGAAAATGGGGGACCCTGATGTAAACAAGACGAAAGTCTTTCTCTGGTCTGCATCCCCTTAACAATTGTATGTATTGAGCTGTACTGTACTGTACCCATTCTGCAATCTGTTAATAAACTTTTCAATCAATCAATCATCAAGGCATGTAGATTTATAATATTTTTACTTAAAACTAGGCTACTTTTGCGTATATAGAGTCATTATATTCCAAATAAAATAAGTCCAGAGACTCCGTGCTGCTGCCGACTTTAAATCAAATATGTCTGTGGGCAGTCTGTTACAATCACATTTTTATGAGCTAACGAATTCCGTTATATTGGACATTTTTTATTTATTTTTTTTTTTGGTCTTTTTCCCCCTCCATTTTCCTCCGATTTTCTCCCATCCCAATGTTAGTCGTATGCCAATTCCCAGTCCCTTCCTGGTCGCTGCGCTTTACCCCCCACAGTCAGATCATTTGGGAGAGTGGAGGCTACCACGTGCTTCCTCAGACACACGTCCAGCCAATCACCGCTTCTTTTCACCTGGCAGCGCGGACTCTCATTGAGAGGGCGTAGCGTGTGGGAGGACCACACTATCCCCCTCACGTCCAATCCGCGCTTAGCAGGCGCCCCGACCGAACTGTAGGAGTCGCTGTTTACAACAACCCGGACCCACCCCGCCAGCTTCTCCCACCCTCTGATACAGCCAATTGTATCAGTGCAGACGGCCAGCCAAGCTGGTGACAACCCCGGAGCTGTGAGCTGGATTCGAACAGGCGAATCAAGCTCACAGCTCCGGGGCTGGTGACGAACGCAATCTCCGCTCGACCACCTAACCACTGCTATATTGGACATTTGTATTAATTATATCAAGCGAAGAACTGAGAAATTTGGCAGAGAGAGACAGCAACATTATCGTGGGTTTGCGTGACGACTCTCTCTCTCTCCACCTCCCAACGACTTATTTGCGAGAGTATGTCGATGCAGAGCAGCAGATTCAGCTGTTTTTGGCTCTATCTGGGGACCGCTCAGCAGCGCCCCCCACCCAACAGGTGAATTGATATTTGGCTGAATTGGAGTACTGCACTGTGCCGCTGCTGCTCCGGCTCTGCAGCTACACATGCATTCGCAAACTCAGCACTAAGCTCTCGCTGACAACGTGTGTGTCATTATTAGAAGCAACGATGAAACAAATGTAATGATTAGGGATGTCCCGATCGCCTTTTTTTGCCCCCGATCCGATCCCGATCATGTGATTTTAAATATCTACCGATTCCGATCGTTCCCGATCCGATCTTTCACATTAGTAATCAATTTTGACGCATTTGTGTCAGAAACTGGCGGAGCAAGAAGCCCCTCTGTTGCCTATAGTCCGGGGCGCGAGCGCGGCGGCTCTTGTTATTTACATTCATATGTGCTTCATATGAGAAATATTAAAAGTTTCAATATATGTTTGCACATTAGTATACATTCAGTGTTCGACTTACGTAATGATTAGCTCCATTCTGGTCTGAAACGCCGACGATAATCCTCAGTCACACAGCAAATAATTGCCGTTATCTGAAAAGTTAGTCTGAAAACTCCGCCTCCTGCTGCTTCATGAGTTTTTCCTCCACGCGAAATGTCCTCCTTGCAAACATTGCAATTGCTGTTGGACTGGCTTGACTTTCTATTTTAAAATGCTTAGTTACAAACCTCTAGCAGCTGCTCAAGTCAGTGGATAACGTTTTGGGGAGCAACGTGTTGTGATGTGAGCGTCTAAAATTAAAGGGAAAGTGTTTGTTGCAACGGTGTAAATTAAAGGGGATGTGTTTGTTGTGGACAATTATTCTGCTCTGTGTGACAATAAATACATTAATGATATATTATATGTAATTTAAAACCAAAACTAAGGCCTCCGTATGAGTTTAAGACGTGAACATGGTCATGTTTGTTGAAAAATAAAAATAAAAATCTTTTTTTGACTGCCGATTTTTATTAAAAAAGATTCCCGATCCCGATCCTCTGAAAAGCACGTGATCGGCGCCGATCCCGATCACGTGATCGGATCGGGACATCCCTAGTAATGATTGTTTCGTTCATCGCATAGGCTATTTAATTTTAGCCTATTTTAATACAATTCAAATAATCAAATTGTGCTTAGAAGGAATTATTTTCGCCGGACATTAAGACCGGAGAGATTAAATATGTCGGACTTCAACAGATTTTGCCGGTCAAATACCGGTAATTACCGGCTAACGGAAACGCTGGGCCCGTCGTGTCGCTGAACATGCTTCGAAGATGCCAGGGGCAACAAACCTCCGGTAAGCTTTCAACATTACGCAATTCCTCCAATCTTTTTCATACTACTAGTTACATAAGGTGCACTGCATCCAATATGATGGAACGAAAATAGAGGAAGGGTGTGTTGGTGACCATGGCCATGGTCTTATAGGCTATGCCTCCATAGAGGCGGGACTCGGTCAGGTGTGGGTGTACAAGTTGTTTTCGTGGTGGAGTACAGTAGATACAGGAGATAAGGGGTATCTCAATAGGCTTAAGAGCGGGACGCGATAAGCCAGATACGAAATATAATATTTCAAAATGAAAAATTTGATGCTTATCCAGGATTTTACAGTGGTGGTATGAGTACTGTTTCCTGTCATACAGTATACCTTAAATGCTCTGTTGTAAAGCTGTTCTATGGGTTTCATGGCTGTGGCCCCAGTAAATGACCAGTTTAGAAGGCAATATTCAATGTGGGAGAAGACCATACAGTGTAGGTATGTCTTTGCGGCTCCAAGTGTTAGGGAGGGCCGTATTTGTTTGAAGTTGGAAATGTTGAAGTTGATGGTGTTCCTCACTTTCTTTATGTGTCACTTTAAAAAATAGAATATTTAGAAACACTTTAAAAGATATTTCAATTGATCCTATTATTGATCCACCCCGTATACAGTAAAAACACATAATCCCCACTGCTCTGAGGGTCCAGCATGAAGCTGATCGACCCCGGTTACATGAGTGAGAAGTAAAATGTGGAGTCCGGGTCTTTTTTTCTCATTCATTTTCACTGAGTCCAATCCAAAAGGGTGAATTACCATCTGGGAGACGATAGGGGGCGCTTTTTTCACATCTGAGCGCCTGGGGTGGCTGCTTTTCCAACGGTAGACTCGGTTGATGAAATATGAATTCAGATCGCTAATAAAATTTTAAAAGCGAAAAAAATACGAATATTCTCGTTATGGGCATTCAACCCGTGGGGGGTAAACCCGAGAAAACTCGGGTTGGGCATCCAAAGTGTTAAAGGTCAGGTTTGAGTCTAAGATGACCCCAAGGAATTTGAAGTGGGAAACAAGTTCTAGTTCTTCCTCCCTTCCCTCCTTCCCCAGGAACACGTTGGACCGCTTGATGGTTTCTGGACGCTTGCTAAAGAACATGCACACAGTCTTTTTCGCATTAAGTAGGAGACAGGTGCTGTTTAGCCAGCATTGTACCTTGTCTAGTGCGCATGTGAGCCTAGATGTAATCAACTCTATGTCCTTGCCCTGTCTGTAGATGACTGCGTCATCGGCATACATCTGTACATTGAGTTCGGGACACACATTTGGCAGGTCATTGATATACAGGGAGAATAGCAGGGGCCCAAGGATTGAGCCCTGAGGGACACCTACATGGTTGTCTAGATATGGGGACATGGCGCCAATGACCGTGACACATTGTTTTTGGTTTGATAAGTAGGATCTAAACCACTCTATTGTAGCAGCTGAGAAGTTGAAGTGAGTTTGTTTGGTTAGGAGGACATTATGGTTGACCAGGGGTGCGTTGTTCATGGGATGGGGTTGCATGCCGTGCAACTGGCTCTGTGAGCATGCGCACGCACATGCACCGATCTGCATGCACGTGCACACAGGAATGCGCTGCACTCGACTGGTGCGCCAACTCGCTAAGTACCCACCTGGCTACGTTGCATAACAATAGCGCAGGTCGTAAGGTGTGTTCAAATACATTCTCAGATACATTCACACAAAACTTTTGAATGAAATGTGTTACATTCCATTTGTAGAGGCAATTAGGCATTGTCTTTAGTCTGTGCGTACGCGAGGGAACATTTATGCGCATGCACGGGAGCGTGCGTGCACGTGGCGTCATTAAAACACTGTGAAGAGTGCACTAGATAGCAACACGTTTTTTTTTTTTTTATCCACTTTTTCTCCCATTTTCTATATTTTCTCCCATCCCAATTTCATATCATCCAATTCAACCCTCCCCTGTCACGAACACTGTTTCTTGCCTCCCACAAGCCGGCTGCAATGTGGACTAAGTCATACATAGCACAAGTCCCCTCCGGTACTTGAGGTAACAGCAGTCGCATCTTTTCACCTGCGCAGCTCGATCTCTCAGTGGCGAGGAGTAACGCGTGGGAGGCTCACGCCGCCCCCGACACTTCCTGATTCTACTGCGCAGGCGCACCAACCGACCTGTAGGAGTCGCTGTCCACAACGCCCGATCCCCACCCATCAGTTTCCCACCCCCTAATACGGCCAATGTGTATTAGTATGAACGACCAGCTAAACTGAAAGCAATGTGGAGCGCTGGGCTCGAACAGGCGAGCCCAGCGTCTCCAGCATTCGTGGCGAGCGCCTTGCCCACTACGCCATGTAGCCGCCCTAGATAGCAACAAGTATGTTGGTGCTGTCTTCTTAGACCTTAGCAAGGCTTATACAATGGCATGCAAATTTCTCGATTCTGATTGGCTGAAACAGTCAAGTTAGACGTGGTTATTTCTCATAACCCACGCTCGTGATCCCAGAACCCGCCCACAACCGAATTACAATCACTCCGCCAGTTCAAGTTTTTTAGAAATGAAACCAAGATGGCGGACAATAATCTTTACGAATGGATGTGTTGATAGCGTCATGTGGAATGTGTTAGTTTCTTACACAATGTTGGATTATGTAATTGGTGGGTCATGAGTCATTGTGAAACAAAATAAAAATCCAATCAATCCAATAACACACTCACTTCACTGTTAGACGGCATGCTTTGAAGCAGCTTCGATGTGCATGCCATCTAAGAATGAAGTGAGCGTGTGTTATTGGAATGATTGATTGATTGAACATTTTATTAATGTCCTCCTTGTTTCGAACTGGTTATGCTTAGGCCCTCTTTCGAAGTCGGTTATGCTTAGAGTTTATCTTTAGAGCAGGGCGATAGACCACCAGCCCTGATTCCAAACTCTAAGCATAACCGACTTCGAAAGAGGGCGACTTCGAAAGAGGGACTAAGCATAACCAGTTCGAAACAAAGCGGACATTAATAAAATGTTCAATCAATCAATCAAGCAATCCAATAACACACGCTCACTTAAAACAGCGCACCTCCGAGCTGCTTCTATAGAAAGTAGGTTTAAAAAAAATATTCTCTCTTTTTTTACTAGGTTAAAAAAAAGATTTGCCTCCTATAGGAGGGCAATTGTATAAAGATGTAAGCACTGTCTATCTGTAATACAATTTTCAATCAATCAATCCCATAACACACGCTCACTTCATTCTTAGATGGAATGCCTTGAAACAGCGCTGCTTCTACACACGGAGGCAACGTCTCTTCTTTTTTTTGGAACTACTTTTTCTGCAGATGGTTTTGTGTTTATTGTATAGCAATAAGGTTGGATGAATGCTGCAATTGTATAATAGCCATTACACCACGTGCAGTCGTGCGTTATGAGAATTAGACCATGCCTAGGGGTGTCTAACAACCACCCCTAGGCATGGTCTAATTCTCATAACGCACTCCTGCGCGTGATGTAATGCTTCATTTCGACAGTGTCAACCACAGGGGTGCGTTGGTGATTTCAAAGCTGGTTGATACAGTGATGGGCTGCATGAATGGCAGTGATTCTGAACCTTTTTCACATCAAGGACACCCAAATTGATACACATTCAGCTGCGAACAAATTTTATACGATTTGAGAAGTTCAAAATTCCATAACTGCCTAATGTGAGGAGATAACACTTCTATATTCTCTCATTGGGCTAACCTTTAGTGAAAGAAATAGCCCACGCTCCCTTCGTTTTGGCAAGCTCATGCTTATTCTCCTCTTATTTTTAAAGTGCTGTAAAATCCTAACCATAATGACTACAAAAGTTAATTGTTGTGCAGCTAAAAAGTAGATAGTTTGAGTTTGATGACAATGTACTGCTTTTAAAAAAACTCCTCAAAACTCACCTCTTTAACATGGCCTTTGACCCCTAGCTTCCTATATTTAAGTTAATGTTGTGTGGCTGTGACTGTCTACCATGTTTGTCTCTTGTCTGTAAAGTGACCTTGGGTTTCATGAAAGGTGCTATATAAAACTAAGTTATTATTATTATTATTATTATTAAAAAAGGAGGAATAAAACTGGGGCTAAATGTGTCGATACTAGGCCTACCGGTAAATTGTATGACTGTTGGTGAGCAAGTGCTGTCCAGTATTGTCAAGAAAGACTCCTGGAAAAGTCTTGGAAAATGATTTATCAAAAAGAGTTGGAACCCTGACAGCGTTTAGAGCTTACGATGAGGTTAAAATATATTTACATGGATAGTTCAAGTAATTTTATCTGTGATGTAGGAACACTGCCACCAGGGGGAGACTATCACTTTACCTCCCTGTACATTTCTGGGTATTCAATCATTGTAAGCAAAAACAGTGTATTAATGCTGAGCCTTAGTTGAATGAATTAATGAATGAATGAATGAAAACTGTATTTAACAGATTGCAGAATGGGTACAATACAGTACGGCTCAATACACACAATTGTTAAGGGGATGCAGACCAGAGAAAGACGTTTGTCTTGTTTACATCAGGGTCCCCCATTTTCAATTCATAGTGTTATACTACCCAGCCAGCAGGGGGAGCAACTGAACTAAGAATGGAAGTATTTAGGCGTGGACAGCACTGCAGAAGGTCAAGGTTATCATTGTGATGTTCAGTGATGGACCAATTATAGCCTATATTTTCCCTCCGTATGAGTTTACGTTGTTCGGACACTTATTTTGCCTTTCTATCTATCCATGCTGCTTTTTGTCAATTTACTTCAATATGAACAGTACAAAATGTTAGTTTACTATAAATAGGGTAATGAGGTGTTTCTGCATATTTGTGTCATGTGAGCCCCCAGGGCAGGCAAAGGGGCTCCAGTGTGGCATTTTGTGTAGCCAACATTTTTATAATTGACACTATAATATGATTGTATAAGATAGTTACATAGTTACATTTGACCCACTGTTATTTTGACATTATGAAACCTTCCTTTAACCTGTGCACGTGCACGTCCATGCGTTCGTTTGTATTATTTTGCTTGGGGGGGGGGATTCTACAACTCCATAGTGTAGTATTGTTACATCATCGTTAAATGTTTAAAAAAATTAAATAAAATAAAATGATATCTCATGTATGATTTTACACCCGGAGCCGGAGGAGTTCAAATAAAGTGTGAATAACACCAGGAATGACAAAGAGAAATTACTTTTACTGAGTTTTTATTTTTATTTTTTTTAATTATTATCAAACATTGGCCCATACGGATTTTAAATTGACCCGAAATCCGCAAGGGCAGAGTCGTAGCCATAGCGACTGACTTGAATTTCCCGTAACACCCACTACATCATTTACTACCAGTGCCATTCTTGAGCCCTGAGCAATGTGTTACTACGGCCACGCCTCCATGACCAGATCACAAAGTATAGTCCCGCCGAGTAAAATAGTTCCCTCATTCAGTGCTTTATTATGTGCAGTTGAAGCAGATATAATTTAGAAACGTTAAATAAGAAAGAACGACCGTTTTTATATTGATTATATAACATACACATTTTCACAATGTCACTTGTAAACCACTGAAATTAGTTCCCTTACTGACAGATTTGGCGCGAAAAGGCATTGGCTGTGCGGATGAAGAAACACACAATCCGTAGTATTAAAACCCGCGGGAGAAGCTGATTGTGATCTTGCAGTAAATGACGTTCGAGAGGGTGGTAACTACAACCGAGTCTTGAATAGGCACACACAGAGCATAATCAAGAAGTGAGTTTACTACAAGACACCGACCGCTGTGGACTACTCCCATTTCTGGAACATATGGTTGCCTACCTTAGTTTGTTGGGAATCATAACAGCAATTGGATTTTGCCCCCTTAACCGATTTCCCCATCGAGCTTTATTTAACAGTCATTACGGTATGTTGTGGTGATATTTTATTATCAATGCATTATTCTGGTATTTTGTGATTTGTCCTGTTTTCAGATGCATGTGAACAGACAATCTTTGTCCTTTGCGGACGTTTTATTTATTTAGCGAATACAGCTTTCATTTTTAAGCCAGTGCCGATGATGTCAAGTTTGGCTATAACTACTTAGATAAAAGACAGTGCGACGTGAATGTGTTTTTGTGACAGCTGCCTGAGCGGCGTGGACTCGTTTCGCAAGTAGTAGGGTTTGTTGATTAGCCAGTGCAGTAGAATAGAATAGGCTAATGACTGTGTCCAAATGTATTCTTATTTTTTCTTTTACTTCCCCCCCACAGGCAGACACAATGCCGCAAGTGTTAAATATGGCCAGTAAAAACTACGATTACGACTACGACCTTGTTCAACCCTACTTCTTCTGTGACACCGAGGAGGAGAACTTCTACCAGCCGCAGCAGAGCCAGCTGCAGCCCGCTGCGCCCAGTGAGGACATATGGAAGAAGTTCGAGCTGCTGCCGACGCCGCCGCTGTCCCCGAGCCGGCGACCCTCGCTGTCGAGCCTCTTCCCGTCCACGGCCGACCAGCTGGAGATGGTCACTGAGTTTCTGGGGGATGACGTGGTCAACCAAAGTTTCATCTGCGACGCGGACTACTCCCAGTCTTTTCTCAAATCTATTATTATCCAGGACTGCATGTGGAGTAGCTTTTCGGCCGCTGCCAAGCTGGAGAAAGTGGTGTCGGAGAGACTGGCCACTCTGCAGGCGAGGAGGGACTCCGGGGCGACGAGGGAATGTAATCTGGGAGACAGCAGCGCGACGAGCCCGAACGCTAGTTACCTGCAGGACCTCAACACGTCGGCTTCGGAATGCATTGACCCGTCCGTGGTTTTCCCTTATCCGCTGACTGAAAACCCTAAATCCACCAAAACAATTTCAACATCTGTCTCAGATTTGCCCTTGGATACCCCACCGAATAGCAGTAGCAGTGACAGTGAATCAGGTAGGCATAATAATAAGACACCTGGAGTTTTTATTTGTATTTATTTTATTTTATGTTATCATGCTTGTTTCTTTGTCTGGCCATTACTTGATATTTGTATGTATGGGATTTAAAGTGTTAAATATTGCATTGGGTTTGCCTCTCACTGATTGCTCTGAGACGGCTAGAGATCTCCGCCCCCAGTTTCCAGGAGGGGGGATGTCTATAATTGCTGTAATACTCAGCTGAGCGAGGTAGCAGGAAATTGAGAGGATGGGCAGCCAACCAGTTGCTTTTAATGTGATTGTTGTTTCAGCTGTAGACACCATGCAGAGAAAGTGGCTACTTGCGGTCCAGCACTTAACCCTTTGTTTTCCCTTACCCCCCCCCCCCTAGACGACGAGGAGGATGAGGACGACGATGATGATGATGAGGAGGAGGAGGAAGAAGAAGAGGAGATTGACGTGGTGACTGTGGACAAACGAAAGTCCGCGAGGAGGTCTGACTCTGGGATGTTTGACGGCAGCGAGCAGCATCTCGTCCTGAAGCGGTGTCACGTCGACATCCAGCAGCACAACTACGCGGCGCACCCTCCGGCGCAGAGCGAGCAGCCGGCGGTCAAGCGGACTAAGTTCGAGAGCGGGAGGGTGCTGAAGCAGCTCAACCGCAAGTGTTCGAGCCCCCGGACGTCGGACGGCGAGGACAATGATAAGCGCAGGACTCACAACGTGCTCGAGAGGCAGCGACGGAACGAGCTCAAGTTGAGCTTTTTCGCACTGAGGGACGAGATACCGGACGTGGCGAACAACGAGAAGGCCGCCAAGGTGGTCATCCTCAAGAAGGCAACGGAGTGCATCGCGGGTCTGCAGGTGGACGAGCAGAAACTCGCGTCTTTGAAAGAGCAGTTGAGGCGAAAGAGCGAACAGTTGAAACACAGACTGGAGTTGCTGAGGAATTCCCAGCAAGCTTAAATGTTCAGACAGTTGAAACACACAAGACTTTTTGAGCTGCTGAGGAATTTCCCCCAGCGAGCTTAATGTTTGGACTCCAGGACTTAACTAAAAATGACTGGAAAGGGGTCCCGTGTTTTTTTTTAAAGCCGTGACTAACTTTGTATAGTTGTGATGTTGCATGCAAATGCAAATGCGAACAAAAACAAAAACAAACAAAAAAAAAACGACTCGAGCTCTCAGTGTAGACTTTACTTACACCTGGACAGGAATTGTGAATTTTGACAATGTTTCTTTGTGATAATTTCACTGCCTCACTTGAAATATTTCCTAGAGGTTTTTATCAAATTGTTTGTATTTAATTATTTTTATTGAAAGGTTCTGCACAGGTCGTTAACCTTAACTTAAATGTTTTTTTTGTAAGTTTTGTAGATAATTCAGATGTATGGATCTCACAAATACATTTTATAAATCCAATATTTGACTGCATTTGCGTGTCTTCATTTTTTCTTAAATTCATCAGACAGCTTGTACATAGACATATATATGCTTATTAATAGATATGAGTTGAGCATTGTATATCCAACTGCTCTTTAGAAAGACCGTTTGTCTCTCCAGCCCTTTAAAAAGAAAGCCACCCTGCTCTCTTGCACTGTACATGTCTACATACATTGTGTGAATGAATGTAGAAATGGAGGGAACTTGCCAGCCATGCGCACTCCACTCAATGCCCTCATGGGCCTACTCATGCTCACACATACACTCTGCCCCGCCCCGCCCCCTTTCCTGGAAATTACAGACAGGATTGTGAAATCTGGGTTACAGAAGTCGGGTCATTCAGATATACATGAAATGCAACACCGTTGTGAGATTTTGAGCAATATTGTAGAAAGTAATTTGTTGTTGCCACAAATGGAAACTCATTTGAACACCAAGGCAAAAGTTATATGGGACCGGTGCCGTTTATTTTGTTGGGATGCTGTGTGTGTGTTCATACTTGTATCTGTCCAGAACATCCATGTGGGGTTGTGAGAGGTCGAAGTGTTAAAAGTGGCGAGCCAACAGGATGGTGAAAGACGAACAAAAACAAATTATAAAGGCAGGCATGAGGGAAAGTAGTCCATAGTCACAAGGCTGAGAGCCAAAGTCACTCTCATTTAGGTTAGCAAATCATTGAGCCATGTACTGTCAATCTTACCTTGACACATTAATACCCCAAGATAATTTCTTTGGTCATGCGTCAACTATCGCTTTCATTGACGTCCAGGCCTTTATCAAGGCAAGAACGACACACCCAAATTACTAAACTATAGAAAATGATAATGTATCCTTTAAGCTGTCGCATGGCTTTTAGTTTATCAGTGGAACATTAGAATTTAGTATTAAATTGTTCCAGCATTAAGTGTTTTGGGATCCCATCTCGTCCTTGCTGCCCGCTGGAATAGCTATCTTCTGATCTGACCGTGTCTTCAAGGATGACTAATCCTTACATCAGGTGCTTAGTTGGCCTACTTCTTGGACTCAGCTGCATTCCATTAGAACTCTAGACAAGCCTGGCTGCCTGTCTGACAAACTCCAAAAGTCTGAGTCATAATCCTGGTTTAGTCGAACGGCGGGGCCCCCTTCTTCTACCGCTCAACTCTGTCCGCCACAAATAGTGTTGTGAACATGTGGATTACGGTTAATCCCTGGATGTAAAGTAAAGGTAAATAATCTGAAAGAAGGCTATTCACAGGGGAGGGACGTCAGCGAATCGGAACACATGTAGGTTAACCCTGCCCATTTTCTGCACTATTTCTTTTGCTAACTGCAGTCAGATCAGTGAGTTATGTAGTTTGAGGCTTTATAGGCAGGGAGAGAACACAACACCACGCCACTCATCCTTACATCAACATTATGGGCACAATGAAAAGAATACCTGGCAAAAAAATAAACCTGAATGACTAGATTGGGCCTTCATTGGTCAGGCCTCCAAGAATCACTGACGGCAGCATTTGTCTCCTTTAAGATTTTGAACTTGGCTTATTTTGTATTTCAAGACTGTATTTCAAGACTCAAGATGTCTGTTGACTTATCTGTAAGGTATTCACTTCACAAAGGATATAGCCACTAGCCACTGACACTGCACACTGAGTACAGCTCACCTTTCTGCCTGCAGGACAAAGCATTCGTTAGCCAGGTCCATTTGTCCTGGGGCCATGCATTCCAGTCCATGGAATTTTACCCTGGGCTGGGCCCATTGCTGCCCACTTATTTAAAGCCCCTCCCCACACACACACACACACACACACACACACACACACACACACACACACACACACACACACACACACACACACACACACACACACACACACACACACACACACACACACACACACACACACACACACACACACACACACACACACACACACACACACACACACACACAGCGCAATGTTTTCATGTGTGGTGGGGACATTACATAGACTTACATTCATTCCTTAACTCTGTATACCCTAACCCAAAAACGACATACCATTACCCTGGCCTTAACCCTAAAATAGCTCCTTTACCTTGTGGGGAATGGCCAATATCCCCAAAACGACAAAACAAAACGACATTTGGTCCCCACAACGGGAAAACAAGGGCATACACACACACGCGCACACACACACACACACACACACACACACACACACACACACACACACACACACACACACACACACACACACACACACACACACACACACACACACACACACACACACACACACACACACACACACAATCCAGGGCTTTACCTAAATAGTCGTCTAACACTTACACCATTCAACTATAGGATTATTTTAATTAGATGTGTGTGTGTGTGGTGTGGGGGTCATTGACACAAGAGATTCAGAGACATATCTACTCCATCCATTTCTTGTTGCCTCTGCTGCCCCCCCCCCCCCCCCCTGCCATAATATGAACATAACATGAACCCTCAGGGAGGGTAGACCCATCAATCGATCTGGGTGTGCGTGCATTTGGACAGCAGGGACACTTTTTCATACCAGGAAGCAATATGATTTATATAAGGCAATTCAGAGATTAGCAAAAACACATTAAAACGTGAAAACCGTTTACTGCACACGTAGTTCGGCCCAAGTTTAATCACTATTCTAAAATCATCCGCTACCCAACCTGTAACCATAGCAACATTAAAGAGCACAGCTGTCAAAGCCCTACTGCGGCAAGCACAGCGGACGTATCAACTTGATAAACTAATGACTGGGAAGGAAGTGAAATGGCAAGTGAAAAAACGTTCACCAAAAATGACAGAATGCTTTTATTTTATATTGTTGGCCAATGACCGCAATCAACTTGTAGGTGCTGCGTCTTGGGTCATGTCGTGCCTTTAAACGTATTACTTATACCATGGTCATTGGCCAACACTATAAAATAAAAGCATTTTTGGGGAACGTTTTTTATCTCTTACTTATCTCTCTCTGCCACCCATCAAAACATACCTTGCAACAGTATAAACAAAGATTAAGATAAATACATTTCTGATTGGGCCTTCAAGGGTGCCATGGGGAGTGCCTGACATGCCATACCTTTTTTAAAGGGTTTGATCCCAAGTAAAAAAAAAAGTATATTGTAACCCGGGTTTCAGATTCATAACTATTTAGTCATAGGGACATAAATAGTTAATGCCATTGAATAAGAACATAAATAGTTAATGCTATTATGTAAGAACATTTGTGATGTCAGTATGATGTCATAAATAGAACATTGTAGAACATAGAAACTTCTAGAACGTTTGTGGTGATGTCGTAATAAGACCTTTCTGGAACATAGAACATTCTGGAATGTTTGTGGTGATGTCATAATAGAACTTTCTAGAACGTAAAACATTCTAGAACCACCGTATGATGTCATGATAGAAAGTTATAGAAGTTTCGTGATGTAACCATACATAACCGAACATTCTAGAACATTTGGGTCTCTATATAAGAACGGCAGTTTTTGCATCTTGAAACAGTACTGAACAGACTGAATAGACTAAACAACATAGACTGAAACCTGCATTTCTCAACCAAGGTGCCTTGCCTACCGTTTTGCTGTGGAAAGGCCAGGTTTTTCCAGCACCCCGTTCCACCCTGGGAGCAGTTCCAGACCACCCATCACCACGTGTGCCCACGCGGGACGAGGCGGTGTGCCGGACCGATACCAGATGGCGAGCCAACCCCTGAACCTCTGATATAGCTCAAGGCTAATGCCAGCCTGAAGCGAATACCCCTGTTGCTCAACTCCTATTACACCAACAGCCCGGTAGGCTTGAACCGATTGAACTTGAATCATAAGAACTTCCAAGGATTGACCTGCCCAATATACTTTTCTGATACACAAACTGATTGAACGAGAATACAAGGACTTCCAAGGGCTTCGACCCCGTTCACCTTTTGTTATTTTGATATTGTATTTTGTATTTGATTTGATTTAATTTGATATGGGTACTGATATTCTCCTATAAGAAGGGAGAATTAAAGGGTAAATACACCCAGTAAGATACTTGAATCCCATTGATGACATATTGATTATAGTTGAATCACTGATGGTTCTCCTGTAAAGAAAGATGTTTTAAAGGGTAAATTCACCTAATAAGGTATTTGCATTCCTATAACCCGGAATATTTTTATTGGTACTTTGTTTGTGTTACACCTTCAAAGGAAGAGTTTAAAGGAGCATTTCACCTAATAAGGTATTTGCATTCCCTGCACACTTAAAGGTTTAAATTAATATGTTTAAACATTTACCTATTGAAATGATAAACTGATATAGTGTTTACTAATGATAAAAGGATACATCCAATATCCAACCTTGAACCTAGCTTTTAGCTAGAGATAACCTCAGAGACGTCAGAACCAACCCTAATGTGTTGATCCAATCAACCTAGGACTTGATATAGAACGAACCCTCCCGAAAGGAGAGGTTACTGAAAGAACCAAAAAGGGATACTTCAAACCACTACTTGTACTTTACGTCTGTATGTATTATTACTGTCTAGCTAGCGCGATTTTAATTAAAACACCGGTCATTGTTATAACTCTGTCTCTGGTCTACTATTCTTTTAATTGTGCATATTACTCCTCTCCTCATTCGAACCTAGAACTGTGCCCGTGGTGAACAGCTGTTACTGTTAGTGACACAAGAGCTACAATATTCCTCCATACTGAAAGTATATTTTTAATATATTAAGTGTGTTGAAAGCATATTTCTACCCATATGTAGTTGGGAGAGTATACTTCTAATTTAATCTAATCTAATACTTCTTTTTTGGTACCTTACTTCTTAAGTGCTTTCACATACTAATTCAAAACACATGTTTAGTATAATATGCTGTAAGTGTAATCTTGTTGCACTTAAAAAAAGAAGAAAAAAATATGTTTACCAAACTTATGTTGTACTTCAGTTTATTAAAAGTGTACTACTTTGGTAAGCAAAAGTAACCAAAAAAATAATACAAGTATAATTTCAATATATTTATTATGTATACTTTTTTTCCCTATTCAGATGTCTTTGTTCCTCTTCCTGCACTCATGTTCTCTTCCCCACTGGCTGTGGTGCCGTCAGCAGAGATGCACTTGTTGTAAATAATACCCCCCGGAGGCGTGATGGGCCAGTCTGTCACTTGATTACCTCATTGAGACTTTTACAAGGGATTTATGACCTGCCAGGTCTGCAATACCAAGCGAGCCAAAGTCCCCTTCTCCTCCTCCTCTCCTCCTCCTCTCCTCTCGCTCTCCTCTTCTGTCCACCCTCTTTCATCACCCTCGATGTAGCCAGCAGCAGGTATCATCACTGACCTACAGACCTGGGTCAAGTCATATTTGTAATGAATTGGTTTCAACCTGCTTGGAGCGCCAGATGGGTGGGTTTTGTCACATGGGAGAAGAAAGTGAGTGACATAAAGTTTAGATGGTTTACATTTACATTTACATTTTACATTTAGCTGACGCTTTTATCCAAAGCGACTTACAAGTTCTGTACGACAAGTCAGCAGGAAGGAAGGGTACGACTCTTACAACTGAGTAACAATGTTCATCAAACAGTGCTGAAACGTGGGTGCTGCAGTGATGAGTGCATAGTAGTAAATGCATATTAGTATAGTAGGAAGTAGGAAGAGAGTAAAAAAATAAAATAATAATAATTCATTTCAGATATTGATTATTGTGGAGTGAGGACAGAGAATAGGCGGCTTCTCTTTGATGACCCTCCCGAAGCTCGTTTAAAAGTCAATATAGTGTACTTTCATGTCAATGACAACTGTGTACATCAGACTACCTGGACTGTCCTGATGTGGTACTATAAGCCCACATGTCCTCTTTGACCCAGGTTTGGTGACCTGTTCAGTAAATACAGATAATCCATGACAAATAACTGTTGTTAATTGGGCAGCCATCAGCCACAACAGATGGGAAATAAAAACCGCCAAACTAACTTAAGCCAAATTTCAGCTCCACGCTAAGGATGTTCAACAATGAACTTTTAAAATGTGCCTGCCACAGTTTTGTAACAATGCTTGTCTTGTGTATGATCGCCAAGGTCCCCCATGAGTGGATCTCCTCACACTCTTGCATTACTGGTGTTTGATATATTATATACATTGAGTGTGTGATATATATATATTTGATATATACACAGAAAACCTCATCTTCTTTTGGTTGATTTGCCGACGTGCCTATCCATCTTTCTGGGCAGTGTGGTTACTGCTGGTGAGGCAAACATGAAATATCAAACCTGCAAAAAATAAATGTAATTCAAACAAATAAAATCATTCAATCAAGTTGATCTGCAAGGTGGACATGGTCACTTGTACTATTTGACAAGAGGGACATATGTGTCCCCTCATCTGTCCTTTCTGCTGATTTATACGTCTGTGTTGCTCAGAGCTGAACGAGGCGTCACACATCCCGTATTAGAAATGTATGAATATGACCTTTTTTTGCTGGCTCAGGTGTCTATTTACAACGGCACGTGATTTATCATATAGTATAGTGCATCCTATCAACACAGGCCCTCAGTTCTGTCCCATTCAGGGAAATGTGCCCTAATGAAATTGTCTGCTGCGGGGTTGAGGGATGAGGTCAAAGACAGCGACCTTTGTGTGCACATTGAAAGCGTGTGTCTATAGCAAGGACAGAGTGGACTGTGACATGTCATTTGTCTCACTAGCGTGGTGGTACACGTGTGTGTGTGTGTGTGTGTGTGTGTGTGTGTGTGTGTGTGTGTGTGTGTGTGTGTGTGTGTGTGTGTGTGTGTGTGTTGCTAGCATTTATTTGTCTAGCTTTGGGGATGCTTCTGTTCGTCTGTTGGCACATCCTTTAGTTAATGTGTGTTTATACAGCAAAAACAAATGCGTCAAGTGTCACATTCAAAAGTATCACATGAATACAAATCAATACATTTAAATACTTCAGTAGTCACTCATCTTTGGTTTCCACATGACTTTGGACAGTTAGAGACATGTGTCCTGCCATTGCCCTGGGATGTTCTGGACTCACTTCTGGGGACTGTTTCTCCTGCTGCTGCGCTGGGACGTCCCGCTGCCTGCCTCTGTCTGATACATGCACTGCAGTAATAATCATAATCATAATCAAGTTGATTTGTATAGCACATTTACAACAGTTGTGACTCTACCAAAGTGCTTCACAGATCATAGAGCAAGAGCATAGAGCAAGAAATACATATGCAGTACATAAACTAAATATAATCCTCTCGGGATCTGCATGCTTCGATCCTTGCTTGGCCGCATTGGTCCACAATCTAGCGGGTCGGGGTGTTGGTCCTGGGGTGTCCGGGGGTCCTGGGGTGGGGTGGTGGGAGTGGGGGAGGAATTGTCTTTTGTGGTGTCTATTGTATGTTCTGTGTTTATTATTTTTGTTATTGCTAAAGTCATTGTTGTTATTATTATTGTGGTATGGCGAGGGCTTGTTATTGTTACTGTATTGTGTTTGTCTTGTTTTGTGTATAAAAAGAAATAAAAACATTTGATAAAAAAAAACTAAACTAGATATAATGGTGCAAAAAGTGCAAATTACAAATAAGTGCATGGGTTCAGATATAAATAAAAAATAAAAGAAGAATAACAGAAAGAAAAGTGCAGCAGAATACAAAAATAAGGCATAAAAGGACTAAAAGTAACGAGTAACGACCTAGGAGGCAGTCTCAGCTCTGGTCAAAGGCCAGAGAGAATAGGTGAGTCTTTAGCCAGGACTTAAAGACATTGTGTGTCTGGGCTGACCTAATGTGGAAGGGGAGGCTATTCCACAGTTTAGGATCTTGGCAATGTACTGCACTGAACCTGAACACCCAACGTTAGTAGCACTAGCAGGACACCCCAGGGCAGTTAGTAGCAGGACACCCCAGGGCAGTTAGTAGCAGGACACCCCAGGGCAGTTAGTAGCAGGACACCCCAGGGCAGTTGCAGAGCAGGATGGATGCGAATGACACCACAACATTGTTATGAACCCCAAGGACCCCTAGGACAGGGTCAGAAGAGTGTCAGGACACTAGCATGGCTATGGGCTGGTTTCCTTGTCTAAACTCCTGTCCATCACCATCAGTATTTAAATCTAATGTGAAAAAACACCAGTGTCATAGTTAGTCCGCCGATCGAATAATGCCAACAACGTATATATACGTTATTATGATCGTTATTTCTTTTATTCGCTATTTCCATTCATAAACATTAGTGTTGTCAAAAATATCGTTTTCTTCCGATACATATCGATTCTGAATATTTAAAACAGTTTCAATACTCATTTCCCGCAATATCGATACTTTCTGCACTATCGATACCAGCTGGTGTTTGCGCGGTCTTCTCTCCTACAGCTTCTCTCCTTGTTGACACACGCACACGCTGCTCGGGCATTGCCCCTCCCCCCTCCCCTCACGGACCTGTCTTGTCAACACAATCCTCTCACTCGCTCCAAGTGCAGAGCCTCAACAGGTCTTCTTTCAACATCACTGAATCATTAAACAAAATGGCCCATTGACGATTGACTTTAGTTTAATACATGAGGCGTTGTCTAACGTTATCTAGCTGGCTATCTACGGATAGCTCATTATATTCGTTGTTGCAGGCTTGCAGTTGTTGGCTAGCTGCTAGCTAGCTATCGTTCTCAGTTGGCTAATGTTAGCTACCTAGCTACTAGCTAGCTAATACTGGCTGGCTACCTTTTAATTAGCAATGGAATGGCTAGCTAACCAACTGTACAAATCGATGGCTGAGACCATATTGCAGTTCGTAGTGCAGTAGCTGGCTGGATAGCTGTTGTATTGTGGGTTAAGGTAGCCAGCTGGCTGGCTGTTCGTGGTGCAGTAGCTGGCTAGATAGCTGGCTAATGTTGGCCAATATAGCTGTAACTGAACGCCAATGATGCTAGCCTTATGTGGTCTTATGAGTTTCAGTTCATAGGAAAATACTTTGACTATAATGGTCAGAAGTAAATTAACTTTATATACTCTCTTTTAGAAACTCTGTCTCTTAAACAGTACTGTATATCTTGTATGTCATAAATGTCTGGATGTAACAGTACTGTTTATCTGTATGTCATAAATGTTATGATGAATTGAAAATGGGGGATCCTGATGTAAACAAGACAAGTCTTTCTCTGGTCTGCATCCCCTTAACAATTGTGTGTATTGAGCTGTACTAACTGTATTGTACCCATTCTGCAATCTGTTAATAACATTTTCAATCAATCAATCTGTTATGCTTAACACGCAGTACTATTAACTTACTTAATTTCTAAGATTTGATAATTTAGTTATTTTTAAATGTTTGATCTAAAGATAAACAAAGGGTTTTAAAGTGTTATATTTATCTTCTCTTATAGAGAGAAGCTGAGGAGAATCGACCAGCAACAAAAGCAAAACTTAGTTAAAAAAAAAATATATATATATATTTATCTTTTTTATTTTATTTTTTACATTTTAAGATTTAAGATTTTCCCCTGTGGTATCGAAAATGGTATAGAATATTGATACTTTTCAAGGTATCGTATCGAAGTTCGAAATTCCAGTATCGTGACAACACTAATAAACATGCAGGCAGCTGTGTGTTATCACTGGGGATGGGTCTGAGATCGCAAAAGTCCAATACCGCCACCTGCCGCCTTGCGGCCGCTATTGCACTCCATTTGAAACAATGTGGCTTGGTGTCTGGGCCGATCTGCGGCCTATGGGCGGCGTCTAACTACTCGGGCAGGGCAAGCGCTTATAACGCATGCATCGACGAGGGTCGGGCCCCCCGGGTTCATGTTCATTGCTGGATTACGTTGGAAACACGATCGCGGTCAGTACTTGGAATGGCGATCAGATAATTGGAATATTCTTTTCGGGACAGATCCTGGTCAAGGTAAGGGCTAAATGGTATCAATATTGCGTTGATCCAAAAATTTATTCATGCGATCGGGAGCGTGTGTGTGTGGTGTGTGTGTGTGGCGTCTTCCGTTGGTAGCGATCGAAGCACGGAGGGCCCCCCCCCCCCCCCTTTCATGCATCCATGATGAAATATAATACCGATAATCTGAATTTGATTTGAGAACAGTAGCTAGTCCAGGGAAGAAACGATAACGCTTTTACTAGAATACACGTTGCCGGCCATTACGAAGCATTTTGGAAATGCACTCATATTCACGACAGTATAAAACGGAAATGTATGTGTAGACACGTGAATATGTCCAACCGTAATTCAATGTGTCTAACTCTAATTCCTTGTACTCTACTGTGTTCATGATAACGTTGTGTAACTCGCTGACCCGTCTTGATTCTCCATATCCTAATATTGACATTTAGTAGTGGGATATGGCGCTGGACTGTCGCCAGGGGGAGCTGGTGCGACGTTGCGCTGGTGACAACAGGTGAGGAAGAGGCTGGCTGAAGGAGGAACTCATACAGCGAGACGACCTCTTCGTCGTTTTCCATTGAAGCGAGCAGACGCGTGGACCAAGAGCTCCTGATAATAAAGACACGTGAAAAACGAGTCCTGCCACGGGGTGGGATAGTAACGTCGTATGCGAAAGTTTAGCTTCCCAGTATAGTGCTTAGGGTACGTTTGAACCAAGAAGAAGACGTTCGAGTGCCGGACTGTACTGTGGATATTCCACCCGCTGCGTTTAGGAATGTATAGGCGAAAGACTAGGGGGTCGCACTGACCACAGCTTAGCTTCAAGTATAGGCCTGTTAGCCCAGTTAGCACATACGTCGCTCCACCGTCTCCCAGCTCCGCAGCAGACACCGCAGCAGACGGCGCTGGACCGCACCCGCCTCCAGCGTTCTCCAGCTATTCGCCTGCCTAACGTCAGCCCAGCCAGCCCCCTTGCTATCACAGGTGACCGTTCGACCACGGGACCGTTCGACGGCCACCTCGCGTCACAGACATGCGTTGCGGGAGCAGGCCAGCACTCGGTTGGTACACTCACACCAGGTACTGTTAGCGCTCCAAGTGCTCTGGAACATTATCTGCGAACATTCTCCTTTTCGAGAGCATGCCCTCTAAGGGCGAAGAGAATAAATACTTTGAGCTGGCACATGCACCAGTGACTAGGGGCGCCCCAACGTTTGTTGTTTTTGGTAATGCCGACTTAGATAGGCTTTTTGTTTCAACTGTGGGCCCACTTAATTTTCTGGTTACATGTGTTGTGTGATTAAGTTGTGCAGACAGCACTAAGGTATATTGATAATTTTTCCCATTGAATAGCTCGCGGAGCTCGCCATTACCCTCTCTCTCCCTACGGGTGAATGAAAAGAATATTAACCCTTACGGGGACCTGTATCATTACCGTGGAGTGTAAGATCCAAGTGCCATGCATTGTGCCATGTATTGAATGCATGCCCGCTTTATATAAAAGGAGAGGCGTAGAAATGGGATCATTGTGTGTGTGTCAATTACTGTGAATGTGTATTACTGCTTAACCCCTTCTTCCCTACGGTCTATGTGCAATTGGGGCAGGTGCTCTGTACAAGTCTTCACCAGTCAACAAGGAAAGGTACTGCTTTGGGCAGAAATTATATTATTTACCATCACTGCCACCGGGTGTGAGAGGGTGTGGGACATATTATGGGAAGTGCGGTGTTTGAGGAAATACTACGGTCGCCCGGGAGGGCAAGAAGGACCAGCGTAGAACCCCTAGGTTAGTAAATCCTAGGCCCCATCCATCCCTCTGCTAAATCCCAATTCTAATACTCTGTGCTCCCACTACCTGGGGACAGTTCATATCCACTCTCATAAAGTAGGGATAATCCACCCTTCTACATATGGATGGAAAAATTATCTGGTTTTTGCATCTTGACCGGAAGAAACTCAATGACAATCGACTATATTATTAGATCCCTAGCTATAATATATAATATAGCTTTAGGCCTGCAAACACAGCCACGTATCCCCATGTTAAAAGGCGATGGCATTTCAACGGTAAGGTAAACAGCGACCCCTGGTGCTGAATGAGTTAATGTGCTCAGTGTGTGTGTGTTTATGTGTCATGTGTGTTTACGTTTGTTTCGTTTATTATTATTACTATTTGTTTTTTTCTTCTTTTTGTAAAATGTCATTATGTTAAGGAAACAAATATCCATAGTTTTAGGATACAAGTCCTAGAAGGGATGTGTTTACTGTAATATTTCATTGTTCACACAACAATGGATAGATAATACAAAAGATAAATAAAAACAAAAAATAAATATATAATACAATTAGGGCTGTCAAAATTAATGCTTTAACTCTGGAGATTAATTTAAATTCTTTAAAGCGTTAAAGAAAATGTATCTAGATTAATCTATGGAGTGAAAAATGTTCAATATAATATAAGAAAGCGGTCTAGCTGAGTCAATGTTGATGGTTTTGTTGAACATTTGTATTTCACAGGAGAGAAACTGTATTCAAAGAAAGCTATTAAAATAGTATTTGAATTGTATACTTTCTTTGTGTTGATTTTACATTAATTCCATGATTTTACTCAAGTAAATATCTGTTACAAGCTTCGGTCTTAACCTGTTAATCTGTAGACCGTTTTCGCCTAAAGGTACATGCCTAAGTAAAGTGGAAGATTGCCCCACTTCTGCAAGGTCAATTTGCATGTTCTTGGTATCTAGGAACATCTATGGACCTGGGGGTATGTATTTCCAGTGTCAAACATATTGTGTCTGTTACTAGGCTGAGTAAATTGTAATGAATAAATGAATTATGATTAATTATCTCATCTCAAAATTTATATGGCGCAAGAAATGTCCTAGAGTCCGCCTATCTCTGTTGTATCTTCCATTCGATGCAGGGGGGTTGACCTGTCCTAACCTTCATTGGTATTACCTGGCTGCACAATTGAGAACTGTAATGTTTTATTTTTCTAAGGAAGAACCACCATCATGGATGGGAGTGGAAGCATACCCAATGCAACTACCACTACATTTATACATGTATTCAGCTGAGCCAAAATATTTAAGAAAACATACTACACACCCCATAGTGCTCAACATGATTAATGTATGGTATGAGGTAAAGAAATTTATGAAAATAAACAACTCCATGTCGCAATTCAGCCCAATCTGGGGAAACGTCTCATTTAAACCAGGCAAACTGGATGCCGGATTCAAACTATGGACAAAAGAAGGAATAAGTAAAATATCTGACCTTTACAAAGATGGGGTCTTGATACCTTTTGAGGAACTATCAATAAAATACAACATCCCAAGGAAACATTTTTTTAAATACTTGCAACTGAGAAGTTTCATTTCCTCTCTGCAAAACCAGTCACTGGCAATTCCTACACTTTCATCTTTAGAAAAAATTATCATCAAGAACTGCAATAGCAAAGGCCTGTTATCAATGTTCTATAACTGGGCCCTGTTTCTTGTACCTGGTTCAACTAAGTCGATCAAGATGTCATTATCCAGCTTCAGTTAACCCGATGTTTGAAGCCGGGATTTTCCTGTTCCTCGAAGGTGGATTCAGTCTCGTTAACTCAAGCCAGACTTGCGACCCAGGCTAAATGCGCGCGGCCGCTTCAGTTGAAAAGCCAGCACGTATCGATAGCAGAGAATCTGATTCTCTAGCGGCATTGATTGATTAATTGATTTAGAACTTTATTAACATATTGCAGTACGGCTCAATCGCCTCGCCGACAAGTTAAATGCGTTATCTATAGGCTAATTTCAAGTCCCTCATTACCTCAATCAATCAGATTATATTTCTTTAAACTTGCCTGCTGGATTGAATAATCAAATGAGATCTTGCTAGCGAAAATAATTAGTAAAACTGTCATACAGAATAACGATACGGCTCCCTTACCCATTGATTGATGTATGGTCGATCTTTTACTTATCTTCTCTGTGGTCTAACGGGTTGTTCTTCTGACTTTCACGCAGACGACGGGGTTCGAGACCCAGTCATCTCCTTCTTTTTGCAATATAGGAATAATTCAATTTGGTGCACGTTGAGAGCTATATAAAGAATGACATCCTCAATGCATGTAGATTTATAATATTTTAACTTAAAACTATGCTACCTTTGCGTATAATCATTAATATTATATTCCAAACATTTATATTGGAAAGACAGGGATTCAAACCCCGGTCGCCGGGTTGCCAGGATTGAGCACTACCGCTGAGCCACTGTGCCAGATGGGATAAATTCATTGTTTATACATTAATGAACGAGAGACCCGTGTTTAGAATATTCTTTGTTTTGAAGGAAGTTTTATCTCTTTATCCTCATTCATTAATGTGACGTCAACGGCTCATTCAATTTCTCAAATCCGTCAAACAGCGCATCTCATCAGACATCTTAATCCCAGTTACAATTAAAATAACCACATAATGTGTACATCGCACGAGCGAGCGCCACGGTATATATAACGTGCATTATTTAGGACAAAGTGAATTTAGTATCAGCATTTTGGGTCTATTTTACATTTCAAAAGCCCCCTCTGGAAGAATGGAGCACAAAAACGTAATTCAGAATGGTATAATGCAGATCATAGACTGTGGGAATAATTTCAGGAAACGGGCTGTCACTTCTTTGCGGGGGCGTGGCGATGGTTCAGGCTAACTTGAACTTAAACTCTGCTTTCGACCAGGCTCAAACTTTTGGATCTGTTGTCATGGTGATTTGGAAAATCCAGGTACGGGGAACCGGAAAGTCCGGCTAACTCAGTTATCCAGTTAAAGTTATCCGGCTAACTCAGTTATCCAGGTACGGGGAACGGGGCCCGATTGTATCTGGTTCAGACGAGACGTCATTATCTAGATTGGAGTCATGGAGGCTGGACTTGGGAGAGGAGATCTCAAACGAGGACTGGAACAGAGCATGCGAGGAGGCTCAGACACAAACAGCCAACACTAGCTTAAAACTACTTCAATACAAATGGCTGATGCGGACTTATATAACCCCTGTCAAACTGAATAAATACAACAGCAACACACCAGATAGGTGCTTTAAATGTACCAAGGATCGGGGAACTTTTATACATGTATTTGGGAATGTGACAAAATCAAGAAGTTCTGGGGGGAGGTGGTGAATAAAATCAAAGATATCCTGTCAGTGAATATCCCACTAGACTCCAAAATGATATTGTTACATTTATATCCAATAAATCTGAACCTGAGAACCAAACAATTTAAATTGATTGATTTTGCTATACTACAGGCAAAAAGAACAATAGCTTTCAATTGGAAGAAAATAGACGCACCCACAATCGGTGCTTGGATTAAAAACATGGCACAATGCATGTCTATGGAGAGAATAACGTATATCCTCAGGAACAATATAGAGATTTACGAGGATATATGGAAACCATTTAATGAATATCTGAGAAGGGAAGATATAGGAGGGCTGCTATAGGATGAGTCCCCCCGCTCTCTCCCGCGGTCAGCCGTGACCCGGACCCCGGGAGAGACCGGAGACACGTCAGTGAAGGTGTTGTAAAGATGTCATTTATTTTTATTTCTTTATTTCTTTTTATTTTTATGTACATTTTCTTTTCCTCTTTTCAATTATTTATATTTGTGTACAAGCTATTCTAATGGAGGTACCAATGAATGTACATATTATTTCTGTATGAGAACAGTAAAAACAAAACCAAAGATGCTAAGAGAGAGAAAAGGGGAGGGGGGTATGTGGGTATATGTATGTATGTAATCTTGTGGAGAAAAGGAATTAAGAATAACTGACTACAATGAAAACCTGAAATGTGTACTGTAAAACCCAATAAAAATATTGTACTAGAATTATGATTAATTATGATTTATGATTTTGATGATGATGATCAAAAATTTAAAAGATTTTCTGAAAAATGCTCACTGAGCTCATTCACCACCTTATTGAGATCATGTGTACAAAAAATCTAAGCAAATTAACCGCGGGAAGATGATTAAACAGAAGGATTTGTAGATACAGTAATTAATGATAATCGATTTAAATGATAAATTCATATTTGACCTTGAACTTGACCTTGACCTTATTATGGCCAAATCATACATCTATGGATAAGGAAAATGCTCCTCTTTCCAATGGCAGGATTGAATCTGGATTTAGTCATTTCTTGCGGTTTTTACGATAATTAGCATTTTCCGATAAATTTGTATTTCCGATAAAACATATAAAACATTGGTAAAAATGAAAATATACACTTTGACTACTGTTTTTGATAGGGTTATGGTCTTTACTCTTGGCTAACATTTTTTTTTTTTTAAACATTGACCTCTTAACATCCAAGGGCCCACATGTGGACGATTCTTTGCCGACCTCTAGTGGCTCGGGTGTGCATTTCTTAATACAATATATAGATAGAATTAAAGCCCTATTTGTTGCCTGTCGATTGCCCTTTCAGGTGACAAAATCCGTTCAGCGGTTCTCGAGTTACATGCCGATATGTGAGGCGTGCCCCAAAGTACGCAAAAGTACACATTACCACCCCCGACTCCCGGGGCTCTAGCTCCGTCAATAATTTGGCGATCTCGAAAATCTTTGCACAGGGTTGTAGCCAATGAGTGTGGCTTTCCAATGATACCCCATGATATGATGATTGGGGATCTAATACGGTCTCTATTGATCTATAGGGGGACCTTAAGGCTAGAAAAATGCTATTTTTAATCTAGATTAATCTAGATTAATTACAGAAAATTGTGAGATTAATTAGTAAAAATGTTTTAACCTATTGACAGCACTAAATAAAATATAAATAGAATGTACAGAATATACAGAGTATAATTTAGCATGCATTTGTTTGTCCTTCTACTGTGTATATATTATTCCATTTCCGTCTCCCACTTCACACAATGGTGCATGAACAATTATCTGCAGCTGAATGTAACAAAGACAAAATAACTGTTCATTAACACTTCTAGCAGCACAGCACAGCCCACCACTCTACCCACAAGCCCACCTGCATCAATAATGGGACTGTTGAGATTGTGGAGTGCTTCAAATATATCTCCGACCTGGACAATATCACCCTGAGCTTTGAGCAACACGTCACTGACATCCACAAACGCTGACAACAAAGACACCCTGCCCTCTTAAAGCACCTTCTGTTTCCTCCACCTGCTGTTGTTGCTCTACTAAAGTAGAATTCATCCCATTCTCCTCTACTGACACATAGGAACAAACTCATATGCATCACACACAAACACAATGCCTCCCCACCCCCCAACCTCTCAGACTTCAACAGCAAAGCTATTACAGGCAGAGCATGCACCGTAGCACCCCCTCAAGCCATTCTTCACACGGTTTCCATCTGGTCGCAGATACAGATCCCTGGCCTGGAAACAGGTACGTTATGGCAGTTATGGAGTTTTATCCCCTCTGGCCTCTGCCATAGCATCACTAAAGAAACTGTCACCCCAGTAACTGTCATGTGTACATGTATGTATATAGGTATGTGTATATAAATGTGGATGTATAGATATATGTATATAGGTATGTGCATATAAATCTGGATGTATAAATAAATATGTCTATAGGTAGGTGTGTATACATTTGGATGTATAGATATGTATTTAGGTATGTGTGTATAAATGTAGATATATCCTGTATGGATGTCATTCATATAAATATGTTGTTGATGTATAAGATAAGATAAGATATTCCTTTATTGATCCCCTTGGGGAAATGCAGGCATCATAGCAGCATGGGGGAGGGGGAGGGGAGGTACAGGTAGTAAAAACAAGCAGTGTAAACAATATCGATATAATTAACTAACTAACTAACTAACTGAAATATACAGTATTCACATATGGTGCTGTATGCATAAGGTAGTGTTATTGTCCTTTTTAGGTTCCTAGTAGTTGTAGTTGGATGTCTGGCAGCAGTCCCTGCCCACTGTTGTGGAGACTGATGGCCGCTGGTATGAAGGACTGGCCGAGGCGGTTAGTTGAGTGTCGGGGGGTATGAGTCTGTGACTGAACGTGCTTCTCATCTTGACTATAGCTCGTCGTAGAGGGGGTGGGAGGGATTCTCCAGGATAGCAGCCAGCGTCCTTTTCATTCCCCTCTCTGCCATCACCTCTAGTCTGACCAGCTCGACTCCCACCACGGAGCTAGCCTTCCTCACCAGCTTGTTCAGTTTGTTGGTGTCCCTCGAGTTGATGTAGCCCCCCCAGCATGCCACAGCATAGAAGAGGACGCTGGCCACTACAGACTGGTAGAATGACTGCAGCAGTCTACTGCAAACATTGAAGGACCTGAGTCTCCTCAGGAAGAACAGCCTGCTCTGTCCCTTCCTGTAGAGGGCCTCTGTGTTGTCCGACCAGTCCAGTGTATTGTTCAGGTGTACCCCAAGGAACTTATATGACTCCACCACCTCCACCTCCTCCCCTCGGATGGTGATGGGAATCGGGGGGGGGGGGGGGGGGCCTCTTCTTGCCCCTCCGGAAGTCCACCACCAGCTCCTTGGTCTTACTGGTGTTGAGTTGGAGGTGGTTGCTGTCGCTCCACCCCACAAAGCTCTCCACCAGGGCTCTATACTCCTCCTCATCGTCGTTGGTGATGTAGCTTACGATGGAGGAGTCGTCAGAGAACTTCTGCAGGTGGAGTTGTTGAGTTGTATACTGTATCTATGTATTTATGTATTTACTGTATGGGAGGCTCTGTACAGACTGTGGCAACACAATTCCTTGAAGGACAATAAATAATCTATCTATCTACAGTGTTGGGGAAACTACTCTGAAACTGTAGTTTACCGAACTACTGACTATACTTCACAATTAAGAAGAATTTCAACTAAGGCCACTTCACCGAAAAACAATGCTTGATTTATTTTGCACATAATCTCACACATATCCCAAGGCTCTTAAACTGTTTTGCACACATTCATTTAGTTTGACAGTTATTTTGACAGAGAGTTAATGAGTTAAGAGTTAATGAGTTTGAATATCTCTTACTGTGATGTCATCAGATGACGCTGAATCCTTGTGTTGTGTTAATTACAGCTCAATGAAATAAAATAGATATTCAAACTCTGGAATGCCTGAGGATGTGTTTTAAGAAGAGGACAGGGAGCAGTTGTTGAGGTGATATCAGGAAAATGCTTAATTCTTAGGGAAATATGTTGTTTGTAATTAACTGTAATCTACATGACGGAAAGTAGTCAACTACTGAGGAAACTACATTAAAATATCACTAGTATGTGTTTTAGCCTGGTACTGACCTGATATCCCATACTAGTATCTGTTTTAGCTTGGTATTAACATGATATCCCATACTAGTATCTGTTTTAGCTTGGTATTAACATGATATCCCATACTAGTATCTGTTTTAGCCTGGTACTGGCCTGATATCCCATACTAGTATCGGTTTTAACCTGGTACTGGCCTGATATCCCATACCAGTATCTCTGCATCCCTAATGCTGACTGTGAGGTTTGTCGGATGTTCACTCACTCAGCTGCTGAACACAGACTTTAGACAGTTATGCAGTAGTTTGTCACGAGCAGTTTACCCTTTACATCTACAAGTCCAAATGGCAACATGGTCCATACATGATACACCAGCTATATTTATATGCAATGTACTCCTGTTGTGTATGTGTGTGTATATATGTGTGTGTGCATACATGTGCCTACATAACCTTCATGTTGACACAGCATGCTAGAGATTAAGCTGAGCAACATGAACCATGAGAAGCATACTGACTTTGTGCTAATATGAGAAAGGTACCCACCCTTAACAAACCAGAAACACATAGACTTTAGCAGCCCTAACCCAGAGTGAGTGGGGTCATCTGCTAAAGGTCAAAGCAGCATAAGGGTCCATAAGATTCTCTTACTTGCTCTCTTGACCTTGTTTCCAGTGTAGGAGAGTATGGTTTCCCTGATAAAACCCAAGATTGTGTAAAATCATTCATTCATTTATTCATTCATTCAGTTATTTATTCATTAATGTATTCATTCATTCATTCATTCATTCATTCATTCATTCATTCATTCATTCATTCATTCATTCATTCATTCATTCATTCATCCATTCATTCATTCATTCATTCATTCATACATTCATTCATTCATGCATGCATGCATTCATTCATTCATTCATTCATTCAATTATTCATTCAGGATCACTCTCTCCAGACCTGCTCTGCGATATTGTTCTGCTGGTAATGTCTGCTGAAGTAGTAGCCACCAGCCCTCCAGTGCTTCAAATAGAAGCAAAGCATTACAACCAAGTATATAGTGAACAAAATACACTAAGTAGAGTTTAGATGAATTATACTAGTAGGTCAAAGTATATTGATATAATAATGGGTCGATTTGGAAAACAACACAATCATTTCGGGTACTACAACAATGGGAGCGTTAAGACAGCAAGTTATTTTATTTAAGATTTGTTTTAGAGTTGTAAGTATTGGTGTTAGCATTAACAAAATCTCGGAACTCAACAGCTATCATGTTTTTTTTAAGTTTTTTTTTACTGACTACGATTTAGCCTCTGGGGGCAAATGTCAACACTTCGTCTCTTCCGGTGTAGCTGCTGGCTGCTGGCTTCTGACTTCCAATATCTGGGCCAAGACTTCCTCTTCTGTGCACCGGTAATTGTTTACAGTCCGATTAGCGAGCCAACTCATGTAATGTTTTCAAAGGCAATTGTATAATCTGACTTTGAAAGCAATCTGTGTCTTTTATTACACAAGTTGGACCTTTCTCCACACAAACATCAATCGTTTTTGTAGGTATTTTAGATCTAGACGACATTTCTGCCAATGCGTTCTGCCTCTTTCACTCCCCACATCACCTGTTTACCTGCATGCAACCAAAGAAATCACAACCTACATTTCAAGTGCCATCTCTACTGAAACCTGATTTGTCAATACTACTCAAACTACAAACGGAATTCAGCCTCTGATATCAAAATCTTGTCCCTTGCCTACAGATTCTGCATTCATGTACATATCTGTTTAGAGATTAGCATTATATGTAGCCAGAATAGCACAATTGCAACCAGCTTTGAAATCACCAACGCAACCCTGGTTATTACTCACTCATGGTTACTTGTGTAGTACTCTTTTCAAATCAGTTGAGCCCTAGCCCTATTTTCTGAAAATCCGCCTAAAAATACATACCTAAGTAAATGGAAGATTTCTCCACTTCTACAAGGGCCATTTGCATGTTCTTTGTATCTAGGGACATCTATGGACCTCAGTGAATGTATCCCCAGTGTCAGAAATATTGTGTCTATTACTAGGCTTGCTTAAATTGTGATGAAACAAAGGAGAATATGAATACATTTTCTTTGCATCTTTGACAGTGAACCCCATGCTAAAAATGACCAGACATAAAAAGCAGTACCTTCTTGAGATCACATGTACAAAAAAATCTAAGGAAATTAATAAAGGGAAGATGATTAAACAGAAGGTTTTGTAGATACAGTACTGAATTTTGCCATCCGGACCCATGCAATTTTAAAAATTATTATAGAATATAGAATATGAGGCCTATAAATTACCTTATTATAGCCAACTTGCACATCTATATGGATCGGGCCAAATCTACTCTTTCCAATGGCAGAGGTCAATTTGGATTTAGTATCATCAGGTGTGCATGAAGAACCGAGAATGAAATCTACTGTAAATACAGTCAGCTTTTTATTTTTGAGACAGGTCCGCCATTTTGAATCCGTTTGCAACGCCGATTGTTGCTAAATGTTCACAGAAGGTAGACACACTAACTGCGCTCCAAACTATGCCAATAACGTTCAGTTTTGTGGTATATAATCCTGAGAAATAAGAGAAATTAAAAATTATAATCAGGAAGTTACCCACAGCTGTAAAGGAATGTGAATCACTACCCACTTTTAAAACCACTCTCAAGGAGCACCTACCTATAGTAAATGTCCTAACCCAGTAATACACGAGACCCTCTTCTTGGGACCAAGTAAGGTTTCGTCGATAATCCAATGTACAGTTACCCCCCCCACCCCCTTTCCTTCATCATAATGACTACAGCAAAATGGCCACTCGGATTTATTTCCGGTCGAAATTTGCGATCTAATGAATTCTATTCCTAAACTCATATTTCATTAATAACACTTTAACCTATTGGTAAACAAACGTATTGCTGAAAATATACACTATGACTGCTGTTGTGACATGCAGGATCAGTGGTGCAGTCGTGGTCACACGCGGTTACACGCCGTGTTACTAGATGATCACTGAGGCAGAAGTACGCGCGCACAAAGATGCGCTCTATCCATTCGTTGTGCGCTAAGTACCCGGCCAGTGGCCACCCATAACAAAAGCACGTCTTCAACCACGCCCCCGCCCGCAAATACAAACAGATATAAACAGATCATTTGACAACAGTATCATGTTCCTACCTGCAACGCAACCTGAACCAACGATGCCACCGCCGCTCCCCAAGAGAAGAAAGTTGCAGCTTCAGAATCAGCTTATCCAAAGCAAACTTAGTTTCGCTATACCTGCACGACCTCCAACGCCCGGGTACAGTACAGTACAGCTCAATACATGCATACAATTGTTAAGGGGATGCAGACCAAGACTTTCGTCTTGTTTACATCAGGGTCCCCCATTTTCAATTCATCATAACATACACCAGATAGACAGTCTTTCTCTCTTAATATGCTGGTTAAATCGGCTGTCTTTAACCTGAATTAGCAAACAAGATACAAAGCATTCAGTTGACTAATTGTATATGTTCTAATGTTCTCTGTTCTAATGTTCCTGCTACCTTTTTCAGCTTCGCTATTTCAAAAAAAATCTGTTCTGTGCGCATGCACGTACCGGCGGTCCGGCGCGCGCGTGCGTGGCGTGTTACCAGTTCCCATATTACGACTGCACCACTGGTTAGGATGTTTACTGTTGGATACATTTTGAAAAAAACCGAACATTATGTCATACAGTCTAGACAGATTGATTTATGACGTGATGTCATTTTGGGACCGGTACCGGACCCGTCGGGCTTAAGAGGTTAAAGCTGATGTTTCCCCACTAGACAAAGATGTCATGGTTGACAATTAAATAAGCAAAGGAGGAGGCCATATGTAACTGTTTAAGCTCGGCCAAGGATGCAGTCACTGTCCGGGAAAAATGGGAAGGCTCCTTCGGGAATGAATGACTCATGGCTTTGTGTGCTTTTCAGAGCTTTTGACCACAACAGTAACATAATTCATCATTCTATTGCACTATAAAAACCCAAGGTTCTCTACAGTATCAAAAAGTGATTCTTTGGCCTTAAAGGAATACTCCATTTTAAGAAGCCTATCTTATTTGGTACAAATTGTCATTTCATTCCATCCAAAAATCACTTACACCAGTGTTTTGGTTTTTGAAATATTGGATGAAGGATTTGCTGCTAAGGATGATGTAGTTTTGCCACAGTGTATTTGAAAAATCCCACGTAGCACCCTCCAAACTGCTTCATGTTGACATAGATAATTATATAGAATGACTTAAATGTGATTTTTAATCCGAAGAAATAGTGAGAAACCTAATTGAATTATTTTTTGGATGGAACTGATTTGTGACAAATCAGATAGTGGGTGGATTATCCTTTTCAGACATCAGACATCAGACAATCAGACATTTCTGTAGAACCCTGATTCTGGCACCTGTCAATAATCTCTACTCTGTGTCACAAACATTTCTAGTATGACAATAAGGAACCGTGGTTCTCTTGTATAAGAAAATGGTGCTTGAAGTGGTGTGCCCAGGATGCGTTGGGACCTGGGAACCTTCACCTTTGGGTCGACCATCTCACCTGTATCTCGTTCTTTTCCCTACTATATTCTGTTCCTATCGTCTAAGGTACGAACAGTAAGAAATACACCAGGGAATGGAGTTCCCCCTCTTCTTATTGTAAAACAAACCCACAATGGTTGAATACAACAACCCTTGACATTTCTATTAAATTGTACTATTTTCTTTTTCATAGAACAATGACTTAGGACAGTGTTTATGTTTCTCAAGCCTTCAGACTGGAAAAAAACATCAGTTACTTTTTAACCTTATCTAAGCATATAGGCTGTGGCACGAGGGTGACAGTTAACCTCCTCCTCAGGAAGTAACAGTTGAGCTGTGACCATTTGCTGCTGTTGCTGCTGAGTCACCTTCGAGTGGAAAGCAGTTCTCTCTGATTACTGTGGTGCACATGATCACTTTCTCCTGACTGAATGAAAATACCTTCACTACAAAAACACAAAAGCTGTCATGGCTGTCAGAGACTTTACTAAGGTGTAGGATAACGGCTGTCCAAATCCACAATTCAACTTGACTTTAAACAAGTAAATCAGCTGGAGAACACGTTTTATAACACACATTTAATGAACATTCATGGAAACAAATTAAAATAATAATAATTAAATAAATATATATTCATTCAAACCTTTATTTATTCTCGAAAAGACAATTGAGGTCACCCTAATTTTCAATGTCGTCGAGACTTTACAGACATTTCAATGCATACATTTTTACAATATAATAATAATAAATATGAATAGCTATCTTACCTATATAGCACTTTTCACACAGCAATTTGTATAAATGAACATAAAATCAGCACACAATTGACAGAATAAAAAACTATGCATAAATTGCAGACATAAGAATAGGTATAAAAGACAAAAGTAGTGCAACGTAAACGTGCAGATATAAGAATAGGCATAAAATAAGTACAATAGTAGGCCTACAATGTTGCTCGAAGGCATGTGAACCCCCCCGGAACAGCCAGTTCCCCAAACACCCCACACATCAATCCCTGGCCTACCACATCCCCATCATAGACACCCCCCCCCCCCCTCCCGATAAAGCACGCCATGGCCCATGACCTAAGGAAAACACAAACAGCATGCACGCCACTCATACCTGTATCTCATTTCTCTTCCCTACTATATTGTGTTCCTATCGTCTAAGGTAAGAACAGTAAGAAATACACCAGGGAATGGAGTCCCCCCTCTTCTTATTGTAAAACAAACCCACAATGGTTGAATACAACAACCCTCAACATTTCTATTTTCTTTTTCATAGAACAATGACTTAGGACAGTGTTTATGTTTCTCAAGCCTTCGGACTGAAAAAATAATATCAGTTACTTTTTAACCTTATCTAAGCATATAGGCTGTGGCACGAGGGTGACCCTCCTCCTCAGGAAGTAACAGTTGAGATGTGACCATTTGCTGCTGTTGCTGCTGAATCACCTTCGAGTGATCACCTTGCTTTTGTTTATTTCTTTTAATTTATTTCTTTTTTCATTTAATTTCTTGAAATCAATGATTTGTTTTGATTTTATATTGTTTGTATTTGTATTTATTGTTCGAAATAAAGATTTCGGAAAAAAATGCGGTTCTCTCTAATTACTGTGGTGCACATGATCACTTTCTCCTGACTGAATGAAAATACCTTCACCACAAAAACACAAAAGCTGTTATGTTTCATCACCATCTGAGCATTCCGCTCCGCTTATGGGATATTCATCATTCGTGCACCTAGTGCGCGCGCATTGAAAAAACTTCCACTCTGCACCTTACATCCATTGTGGCCACGCCCGCCCCGTGTTCCATAAAACACAGGGTGGGGCTACCCCCACCTCCTTCCTCGTTTTTTCATGCGTGAAGGCTCGCTCATATACACAGTGAAATATTACAGACGTTATGAAGAGAAAAGAAAAGAGAAAGAACATTGAACTACTGAAGTCCTTTCCAGGACATCCCCAGCGCGTCCAGATGGAGTATCGCTGGGTGCCCGACGCTGGACTTTCTTCAGATTCCCGTCACCAGCTTGGCGGAGGACTGGAGAACATCGTCACATGGCGGGCGGTAGTCTAACCAAGCCGTGCCCAGGTAGGGCCATTAACGGCAACACGCGGCGCTGACGCTGTCACGGTCGCCCATGACACCGGGCGGCATGTGCACAGCGCAGTGGGGTTTGTACTCGGGTGAACTCAGACAACAAGCAATGTTATTACGTGTTTTTCCCAGTATTATGGCGTTCGCGCCCACAGCCAATGGGGTACCACTCCTGTGCAAGCAGCGGGCACGATTAACCTTTATGTCGCTGAAGGACAGGTGGTGTCTAGTGTTAAGGGCCTGACCGGGCCTTTTACACAGGTAGACGGGCTGGTGGGGGGGCTTAGGACCGGCGTGCCGCGCTTAGACAAGCCGCTTGCCTCTGTCCTTTGCCCAGATATGGTAGAGTGGCACCCCGACCGGAACACACTTGGACGTGGCCCATCCGCAACTGGAGGCCATGTTCCAGGTACTGGAAGTGGCCTATGGGGACAAAGCCCTAGTCAGCGTCCGCCTGGGGGAGTTTTATGACCGCAGACAAACAGCCGGTGAGACCGTTAGGCAATACGCTTACGAGCTACAAGAGATGCTTCAGTGTCTGAAACGGCGGGAGCCCGGCTGGGTCCCAGACACTGCCACCCTACTGCAAGAGCAGTTTGTCCTAGGCCTAAGAGACGACTCCCTGCGACGGGAGATGAAACGATACTCGAAAGGGAAGGAGACGCTGACGTTTATGGAACTGATGCTGGCAGCGATCGACTGGTCCGAGGAGGAGGAGACCCTGTCCACCGCTAAGAGTTCCGCCAGAGGGGCGGTGATCGCTGCCGCCGCAGAGGACAACGGGCCCTCCCCTAGTGTACAAGCCTTACAGGAATCCATTCGACAGCTGGTCACAGGCCAGGAGCAATTACTCCGGGCCTTACAGCGAGAGAAGGGCTCAGCACAAGGATGCTCTACTGGACGTGTACGGCGAGGAGACTTGCCCCCTACACCGCGTAGGCTACCCCGCCGGAGCGAAGACGGGAGGCTGATCTGTTACACCTGTCAACTGCCGGGACATATTAGTCGGGAGTGTACACTCCAGACCGGCGGACCTCGCCAGGCCCATGCTATCGTGTCCGAAACACTGGGTCCACCGGCTCCCTCCACTCGAACACAAGGCGCGGTCAACACCGCAGTAGGCGGGACATCCAATCCGGCGGCCGTGGGCCGAGGGTCCGAAGATGTGTACGGGGGTTGTTACACCCTAGGCCTAGATGTTCAAATAGACGGCGTCAAGACTTGCTGTCAAAAACAAGAGGGGGTGGAGCGTGTCATCGCCTTCGCGAGTCGAGGCCTACGGGGGTCCGAAAGAAACGACCAAAACTACAGCACATTCAAGTTAGAGCTTCTCGCCCTGAAGTGGGCGATCACAGAGAAGTTCCGAGATCTCCTACTCTACTCCCAATTTACCGTTGTCACCGACGACAACCCTCTGCGTTACCTGGACACCACTAACCTGGGGGGCAGTGGAGAAACGCTGGGTCGCGCAGTTAGCCGAATATGACTTTGTAGTACATTACAAGCCTGGCCGACTCAACCAAAACGCTGATGCCTTATCGCGCATCCCGATGAGACAAGAACTAGAAGTAGTGGAGACCGAAAACGACTTCCTAGTGATCACGGAGGAAGAAGTCCGTACGCGCCTGGGCCCTGAGGAACAGACCGATCCGGTGGAGGCTCCAGCAATTGTCGCAAGACAAACGGTGGCCATGAAGGGAAACAGCGGATATAGCTGGGGCGAGTTAAGGCAACTCCAAGTAGAAGATCCCGAACTGGGACCGGTACGGCAGGCATGAGTGATGAGCGGGACCCCACCTACCAAAGCACTGTTGCAAGAAGTGAACCCATGCCTACGCAAGTTATATGGACAGTGGGAGCGTTTCCGCTTGCGCAATGAGGTGCTGTTTCGGCGCGTCAGGGACCCCCGAGACGGGGAGGAGGTGCTGCAACTCGTAGTGCCGCACCTGCGGCGACACATCTACGAAACCCAACATGATCATGGGGGACACTTTGGCAAACGTGGGACCATAGACCTAATGAGGCGAAGTTACTTCTGGATAGGAATGTGGACTTTACCATCCTGGAAATGTCGACGGGCGGCTACAAGAACGTCCTGGTGCTGACAGACATGTTCACCAGGTTCACTATCGCCGTCCTGACCAAAGACCAGACCGCCAAGACCACCGCTGCCGCTCTGATCCGACATTGGTTTGTGTATTATGGCTGCCCAGCTCGACTTCATGCCGACCAGGGTCAGAACTTTGAATCTAGCGTCATCAAAGAACTCTGTAGATTTTACGGAATTTCCAAGAGCCGTACCACCCCTTACCACCCCCAGGGTAAAGGCCAGTGCGAACGATTTAACAGGACCATGCATGATATGCTGCATAGTTTACCCGCTGACAGAAAGAGGAACTGGAAGGAACACCTGCCTGAACTGGTACTTACGTACAACTGTCATGTTCATTCCTCAACGGGGTACGCCCCCTTCTACCTGCTCTTTGGGAAGGATGCAAGGATGCCCAGGGACGTACTGGGTGGTAAGGACGCCGTGGACAGCGATGTGGAGAATTTGGATGAGTGGGTCCAGGGACATCACAAGTGACTGAAAGCCGCTGCAGAAGCCGCAGGAGCTATGGCTAAACATGGGTCACACCGACACAAACGGATCTATGACAGAAAGTCCAGAGGCGCGCTTGTAAGGGCCGGAGACCGGGTTCTGTTGAGGAACCATCGACCCAGAGGTCAGAATAAGATCCAAGACAAGTGGGAACCCACTCCATACCTGGTGGTTGTACAGTACCAAGAAGGAATGCCTGTCTTCACAGTCAGGCCAGAAGGGGGGGGGGGGGGGGCCCAGAGAAGACTGTCCATCGGGACCAACTCAAGCCTTCCACCTTTCCCAGTTCCGACAGGGAGGGATGCGCGCGGGTCCCCCAGAGGACTTATGAACATTCACAGAGCTCTTCTGAGTCTGATGATGCACCCATTGTTTATCTCCCTCGGGTACCACCCTCCCGAGTTCACACTCCACCTAGGTCCCCTCGTGTTGTTACTGGGGTCATGCCCGACACTGGGGAAGGGGTGGGTTCGGACTCACAGGGTGAAGACGGGGTAGACAGTGGAGGGTAAGCCGGTCCAGGCGAAAAGCCTGTAGTCGGCGAGGACGAGTCCGTTGCCGACGACCTGTCAGTGGGTACGGACGAATCAGACACAGGGTCTGAAAGGGGGGAGGTCGGACCGGCCAGGCCACAGAGGAGTACTAGGGGTCGTTTGCCTGCCAGGTATCGTCATGACTATGTACTAAAGAGTGTGTTTTGTGAACAGTGTTTGCATGCTTTAGCCAAACGGGTGTCAGGCTCCAAGTGAGGCTGAAGGCGGTGTTAAGTGTTGTGCAACATTGTTTGTCTGAGGACTGTGTATGCGTATGCGATGCTTAATTCGATAACTCTGCTTTAAGGGGGCTTGTGTAACTTGCCTTGGGACTTGGCAAGTTTAAAGAAGGGGGAACTGTAGACACGTGAATGTGTCTGACTATGTTCATTACAGTGGAGGCTGCTGACCAAATTTTTAGGTGAAGCACAAATTATTATATTATATTATATATTAAATTATATTTTTTAAACATCCCCAATGCTGCAACACCCCCATTCCTCCCAGGTGTCAGGCTCCTCATTCGCTTCCATTCATTTTGGGGACCATGTTTAAATATCATACTTCTGAAGTATAAACAAACTATATTGCTGTGACGATTTCAATAACACAGACCATTCTGAGTCAATGGTATGCAAAACTGTACATTGGAATATCTAACATGTATTTACCACTTTCCTCTGCACAAGGCCACAGATGGGTTTTATGTAACACAAGGACAATGAATGAATGAATGAATGAATGAATGAATGAATGAATGAATGAATGAATGAATGAATGAATGAATGAATGAATGAATGAATGAATGAATGAATGAATGAATGAATGAATGAATGAGAGAGACAGAGAGAGACCACGGCGGGTTTATATTAACACAACAGAACTGAATGAGAGAGAGACAGAGAGAGACCACGGCGGGTTTATATTAACACAACAGAACTGAATGAGAGAGAGAGAGAGTGTGTGTGTGTGTGTGTGTGTGTGTGTGTGTGTGTGTGTGTGTGTGTGTGTGTGTGTGTGTGTGTGTGTGTGTGTGTGTGTGTGTGTGTGTGTGTGTGTGTGTGTGTGTGTGTGTGTGTGTGTGTGTGTGTGTGTGTGTAATAACAAGTATACTATAATCACAGGTGTATTATGGTGCAGTGCAGGGTCCATGTGTGTGGCTTGTGTCCAATAACAATAGTCCATGTATCTTTTGTGTGTGCGTGTGTTTAAGACTGTGGTCTTTGAGAATGAGAATGTTATAGTTCTTCCTTCTACACATGAATGAATGAATGAATGAATGTATGAATGAATGAATGTATGAACGAATGAATGAATGAATGAATGAATGAATGAATGAATGAATGAATGAATGAATGAATGAATGAAAACTTTATTTAACAGATTGCAGAATGGGTACAATACAGTACGGCTCAATACACACAATTGTTAAGGGGATGCAGACCAGAGAAAGACTTTCGTCTTGTTTACATCAATTCAGTGCCACATACACACAGTCCTCATATCCCTCCTAGTCCTAGTTACACACAGTCATCATTATCCCTCCCATACAATACGCACAACACAACAGACTAACTCGTCTTGCTCAATACTTGTTTATGAGTTTTAAGAGACAGCACTGTAATCTCTCTCAACCAAAGCTCTACTAGTTAACAAAGATCTCCACCTTGCTATCTGAAACACTGACACCATTATCAACCTAATAATATCAACCTGATAATATTGAAACATTATCAATATAACGTTAGCTACCAACTTTAGCAGGGCTCCTAATAACACAAGATACATTTCACTATGAATTGAAAATGGGGAACCCTGATGTAAACAAGACGAAAGTCTTTATCTGGTCTGCATCTCCTTAATAATTATGTGTATTGTTATGTGTATACCGTACTGTATATTGTACCCATTCTGCAATCTGTTAAATAAAGTTTTCATTCATTCATGCCTTTTGAAAAGTGACATGGTCGATGTAGGAGTTATGATGCGGTTTCAATTCGGTTACAGTAACGTTACACAAACTGACATTCTAAAGCCAAGAAGACACGACTTACCCATAAAGACGGTATCTCGATCAATCTCATCTATCGTTGAATAGTGCAGCTTCTCCATGTGACGAGTCCGACTCGAGCCGCGTGCATTAATCCCATGGAAAATGTAAACAATAGTGCATCGCGAGCCAGCTTGTTGCATCAAATTGATGTTTGGCTTTTGTCTCCCGAGTGAAGTTAGAACTACTACACTTCGGCTGCGTCCAGGCTAAGCACTGCAGGCTTTCGTTTTACAACGACTGAGATAAAAAAAAATATATCATCAAACGATGCACAATGGAGAGGCATTGTTGTTATTGATATCATCTTCATCAATGCCATCAGCCCTGTTTAGACATTCACAAGACTTGCGTAACGTTAGCTAGCAAGCAAGCTAGTCGACAATATCTCCTTCCTCCATTGCAACGCTATCTATAGTACTAGAGAATTCAAAGTGCCTGCGAGGCGATGACGTTGTTGTTGTTGTCACGTTTAGCTTTTATCGCAGGTGTATATACATATCATCAAACGATGCACAATAAGTTCATGAACAATAACAAAACACTCCACCCTGGGCCTGATAGCTGCGGTGGTAGCCCTTTAGCTACGTTAGCTCCAACAAGTTATCTTCTTAAACTGAGATAAAAATTATTTTGTAAACAAGCTCGCTGCAGAGCCGCAGCACGGCACAAGAGAAACCATTATCTGATTGGGCCACAAGGCTGTCAATCATGCTAGCTGCAGAGCCGCAGAGCAGCAAAAGAGAAACCATTAGCTGATTGGATAACAAGGCTGTCAATCATTCAATCCCCTATTCAATGGCAAGAGTTAAACTGCACAGACAGTGCTTAGATGACATTAATAGCCTATTTTGATTGGCTATTATTTATTTAAATTGGGTCAACCTGTGCAGATATTCTGCACGAATATTACTGCAGTCATTACTGCAGTGCAGGCCTGCTCAGAGCTGTCAATTTTGGCAATTTTTGAAGAAAAAAAATTCACTGGCATTTTTTACAGAGGAAAACTTTTTTAATAAAAAGAAATAAAATAAAACAATAAAAAATAATATATATATATATATATATATATATATATATATATATATATATATATATATATATATATATATATATATATATATATATATATATGTAAATTAATAATAATTATGAATTATGAGTGAATTTGTATTTCACGTGTTGTCATAGAGAAACCTCCACTGGTTCATTATAACTGTTTCAATGATCCGTCCATTTTGTGCCAGTCAAAGCATTGTTGGAGGACTAACACTAGGGGGAGCTGGTTGGCGTCAGTCTGGTGGTTCTGTAGGGGGAGGCGTATCGACGAGGAAGCCACACGTGCAGAGCCCTTCGGAGCAGACCACGAAAGCGAGTGGATGTGTTTTGCCATGAGAGTCCTACTTTGAAAAACGTGAAATACCAAATGTGCACCGGAGCAGAAGAAATAATGCCGCGTGTCGTGAGCTTATTCATATCAAGTATAGTGTTTAGTCCACGCCAAGAAGAAGAGGACGTTCGGCAGGTGGATGTGAAGACGAAAGCTAAGCGCTGCGTATTACAATGTACAGTCGGAGAGTCAGGTTAGCCAACTCGGCTATTAGCTTAGCTAAAGTGTATTGAACTAGCATTTTAGCTTAGCACGTCGCGCCGCCGGTTTACAGCAACAGAAGGACTCAGCACCAGGAGGTTCTACTGGACGTCTACACTATCACTACAGATCACCTACTGACCACCAGACCAGCCCTGCCTTTAAGTACCACAGGTGACGGTTTCTCGGGAACCGAACTACCCCAGACATTTTCTATGCGGGGCTAATCAGCACTTCAACTATAGACCCTCACTCGCGGCGAGTCGATTAAAGGTGCATTCTGCACCTGCAGCATTGTGGAGTACTAACTGTTTTATTTTGATGACATGCTCGGGACTGAGTGAAGGGGCTGTCCTGTTTTGGGCCACTACGTTCTCTAGCCATGACAGGGCGCTCCAACGGGGGTTTATTGTTTGGTAATGCCGGCTTAGCTATAGTGACTGTTCTTTGTAAAGTGTGGGCCCCACTTAAGTTCAGTTTATTTCGATTGTGTGTTACCAGTGTTTTCAGGCTGGGAAGTGTGTGCTGCGAGTGTTCACCAGTACAGTAGCACAGTTGTGCACTGTAGTATTAGCGTGCCGCCACAGGGCGAAGGTCTATCCATAACATACAGTGCTACGCGTGGCACTACTGCCGGAGAGCCTTTAAAGGGAACGTTCACTGTGTATGTACTCTGGGTAATGTAGTGCTTTCTTTACCTAAGAGGCAAAGAGACTGTGTATGGAGGAAGCAGTACTGGGAACATATGTATGTGACTGTTAAGTTTTAAGTTTTAATTACAGTAAAGCTCTGCTGAGAACTGTATACCAGTTGTGCTGTGTCTATATTCATTTACTGAGAATGGGGAATTAATTGTCGCCCTGTATTGCCAGTGATCAATGTGTATAAAGGGGTCCTGCGCTAACGTGATTTCTCAACAGGTAACATTTTGGGGAAGACTGTATTGATCACTACTTTAACCGGGTGTGAGGGGGTACGTCGCTTATTAGACAGGACGCAGTTGTTAAAGGGGGTTACAGGGTACTGATGAGTATTTTCATTATATAATCCTGCATGACTGACTACCGTATACCTGTTCCTAGGTTAGTAAATCCTAAAGCCCTGCCAGGACTTGGCGCTGCTGTGATGGCTGCCTTTCTGATCGCTCCGACGAGACTGTGCTCTATTTTGTTAATTTTTATAGTATTAGGAGTTTTATTTGCACCAACTGTTGGTGCATTATATGTGTATGACCGTCAGTCAATCATTGACATTGGATTACGGGAAACTTACCAACTGGATTACTCGCTGGATCAACTTTCCGAACCACATCAATGGCCGGAAGAAATCCTCCGGAGACTAGGACCGGATCCTTTGTTCCTAGACCCCAGGAAAAGACGTCGAGGAAAAAGGTCTGGGATCCGAAACAGGCTGAGATCCAGACGACACCGTACACCACTTCCCAGTATATTGCTAGCCAATGTACAATCAATAGACAATAAACTGGATGACATCCGAGCAAGGATTCAATATCAAAGAGACGTTAGGGACTGCAATGTCCTTTGCTTCACCGAAACTTGGCTAACACCGGAGGTTCCAGATCACGCGATTCAACCAACGGATCATTTCTTTATCCATAGGAAGGATCGGACACAATCAGAGTCCGGTAAACAACGTGGTGGAGGTATTGCCTTCATGTTTAACAAAAATTGGAGTGATCCAACGAATGTGAAGGAATTATCCAACTACTGCTCCCCAGAACTGGAATATATAACCATCAAGTGTCGTCCTTTCTTCCTCCCGAGGGAGTTAACGGCGATCGTCCTGGTCGGAGTGTATATTCCACCGCAAGCCAACAACAACGCCGCGCTCTCCAGACTCCACGACGAGGTAAATAATATACAAGCGACGAACGTTAACGCCGCCATTTTAGTACTGGGAGATTTCAATAGCGCCAATCTGAGAAAGGTATTGCCTGATTTCTACCAGCATGTGACTTGCAACACCAGAGGCGGTAACATCCTAGATCACTGTTACACGCAATTTAAAGGTGGCTACAAGGCTCATTCTGATAGTGGCTTTGGCAAGTCAGATCACGCATCCATTTTCCTTACACCAAAGTACAGACAAAGAATTAAAAGTACTCCCGTAGTCTCGCGAGAGGTGCAGAAATGGGATGTGACGTCAGAGGACACGATCCGGTCAGTGTTCCACAACACAGACTGGATTGTATTCCGCGACACAGATAACATTAATGCCTACACGGAGACAGTGCTGGACTATGTCTGTACTAGGGTGAAAGAAACAATCCCCACTACCAAAATGAAAGTTTACCCAAATCAAAAACCCTGGGTAGACAAATCCGTCCGTGAAGCTCTGAGAGAGCGCACCAAAGCATACAATGACGGCCTAGTGGCAGGCAACATGAATGACCACAAGGTGGCGCAACACAACGTAAGGAGGACAGTGTCAGAGGCCAAACGGCGCTACAGGGATAAAATTGAACTCCAGTTTGAACAAGCTGACTCTAGAGCTATGTGGCAGGGGCTCAAAACGATGACAGACTACAAAGGCGCCTCCCTCAAAGTGAACAATGACATCTCCTTAGCAAACGACCTCAATACCTTCTATGCGAGGTTTGATGCTGGTAATAACAACACCAGCTCACAAGCCTCGGCAATGGGGGGGGGGGGGTCGGCTGCTGATGGAGGCGCAGTGTTCAGGGTAACAGAGCATGAGGTGAGGCGGACCTTTAAAAAAGTGAATATCAGGAAGGCAGCAGGTCCGGACGGCATCCCCGGCCGCGTCCTAAAAGTCTGTGCCGACCAACTGGCCCCAGTATTCACTGACATATTTAACCTGTCCTTAGAACAGGCTGTCATCCCCACCTGCCTGAAGAAGTCCACTATTATCCCTGTACCCAAAAAATCCAAGCCTGCTTGCCTCAACGACTACCGCCCTGTAGCTCTCACCTCCATAGCCATGAAGTGCTTTGAGAAGCTAGTAAAGGGCTACATCTGCTCCTCCCTCCCCATCAACATGGACCCCCTGCAATTTGCATACCGCCCCAACAGGTCCACGGAGGACGCCATATCCCATGTGCTGCACACAGCAGCATCACACCTGGACAAGAGGCAGGGGAACTATGTGAGAATGCTATTCATCGACTACAGCTCGGCATTCAATACCATAGTCCCCTCCATACTCATAGCCAAGCTCAGGGACCTGGGCTTGGGCTATGACCTCTGCCAGTGGGTCTTGGACTTCCTGACTGGCAGACCCCAGGTGGTGAGAGCAGGCAACTGCACCTCCTCATCCATCACCCTCAACATAGGGGCCCCCCAGGGCTGTGTTCTGAGTCCCCTCCTCTACTCCCTGTACACACACGACTGTGTGGCTCAGCGGAGTAGCAATACAATCGTCAAATTTGCTGACGACACAGTGGTGGTGGGCCTGATCTCTGCCAACGACGAGAGGGCCTACCTGGAAGAGGTCAAGGTCCTGGCGGGATGGTGCCAGGAAAACAGCCTCTCCCTGAACGTCAGCAAAACAAAAGAGATGATTGTGGACTTCAGGAGGTCGGGGGTCAAGGACTACAGCCCCCTCAGCATCGACGGGGCACCGGTTGAGAGAGTCAACAGCTTCAAGTACCTCGGAGCCCACATATCCGAGGACTTGAAATGGACCATACACATTAACAGTGTGGTGAAGAAGGCACGACAACGCCTCTACTTCCTCAGGCGCCTAAGGAAGTTCCAAGTCAGCCAGAAGATCCTTAAGAACTTCTACTCATGTACAATAGAGAGCATCTTGACCGGCAACATCACCTCCTGGTTTGGGAATAGCACTGCAAAAGACCAAAGCAGACTACAAAGAGTGACACGTTCAGCCGAACGCACAATTGGAGGGGGGCTCCCCACTCTCCAGAACATTTACAACAAGCGTTGCAAGGGGAAGGCTAAGAGAATTATTAAGGACTCGAGCCACCCGAACAACTGCCTCTTTGAACTGCTGCCGTCAGGCAAGCGACACAGGAGTCTCAAGGCAAGCACAGAAAGACTCAGAAGTAGCTTCTATCCCCAGGCCATCAGGCTGCTAAACGAACAATGAATGAACACTACACAACAACAACCACCAAACACACATAGCACACACATCCACACGCACACACTCACTTTAAACAAACACACTGTAGCACCCACTACACACACTTTATAGCACACACCCACTTTAAACAAACACACTGTAGCACCCACTCCCCACACTTTATATTTATGGATGAAGGATTGCACTACAACTCGTACACCTTACTGTAAATTGTACCTAAAATTGTACCTCATCCCACTTCTGCTTTGCACTAGATAGTACTGTACATTAGTACACTGCATAGTATTGTGTATTGTATATTATATGGTAACTCAGAACATTGTACATATGTCTATACCGAACAACTGTGACCTCATTCTTCTTCTAAATTCATGCTATATTATGTTATTATGTTATTTGATACTATCTTGTCTAGCACAGTCTCTGGAGCGTAACAGTAAGAAGCATTTTGTATGAAAGTATTCTGTACTTCTGTATGACAACTATTAAAGAACTTGAACTACTGCATTCCTACCCCTTACGTCTAGCAACGCGGCCACTACAGTTGGGGGTTCGGTGGGACTCTGTGTCCCTGCTATCCGGTGTTCGTATAATCTCACTAAGCGGAGGTCATCCACCCCGCTACACAAAGGTTACAGAAAGGTAGTTTTAAATAAGCGCATTTCCCTCATGTCCCCATATGATTCCGATTGTTTGACCCACTCACTACACAGTGTGTGTGTATGTGTGTGTGTGTGTATTTCTAGTTTCTTATTTTATTAAAATAAAGGTTAAATAAACATTAGAAAAACACACACACACACACACACACACACACACACACACACACACACACACACACACACACACACACACACACACACACACACACACACACACACACACACACACACACACACACACACACACACACACACACACACACACACACACACACACACACACACACACACACACACACACACACACACACACACACACACACACACGCACACACACACACTTCCCCTGTAACCAAAGCACACACAGCCCCACCACCACAAAGGAGAATTGAAACGTTCCTCCCACTTAGATGCCCACCATTCCAGGGTGGAGTCCATTCCATTTCCTGTTAGTCAACTCTTTTTGGCTAAGCAGTCAGTCATTGTGTCTAGTGGGTGCGTGTGTGTGTGTGTGTGTGTGCGTGTGTGTGTGTGTGTGTGTGTGTGTGTGTGTGTGTGTGTGTGTGTGTGTGTGTGTGTGTGTGTGTGTGTGTGTGTGTGTGTGTGTGTGTGTGTGTGTGTGTGTGTGTGTGTGTGTGTGTGTGTGTGTGTGTGTGTGTGTGTGTGTGTGTGTGTGTGTGTGTGTGTGTGTGTGTGTGTGTGTGTGTGTGTGTGTGTGTGTGTGTGTGTGTGTGTGTGTGTGTGTGTGTGTGTGTGTGTGTGTGTGTGTGGCTAAAACAGCTGATCCCTATCTTGGGATGAAGCAGGGAATAGGATAACAGTAGTTGTCGCAACAGAAATCTGCCAGGCATCATGATTTCCACATGCAGGGTTGAAATAATGAGGATTGGGTAGAAGACAATACATTAGACTCTATGTCACTCTGACATTACAGGGCACCATACACACAACACTGAGCAAAAGCTTTAAAGGGGCACTTCACCAAAAAACTATTTTGCACATAATCTCACACACATCCCCAAATTTCGAAACAGCTTTGCACACATTCATTTAGTTTGACAGGACAGCAAATTAATCACTGGTGGTCATATTCAAACTAATTTACTCTCAATAAACCGACTAAATAAATGTGTGCAAAACTGTTTTTGGATGTGTGTGAGATTATGTGCAAAATAAATCAGCATTGTTTTTGCCCCTTTAAATCAAGTTGTAGGCTTGGATTTCTATGGGCGGGGGTTATTCATGTTCACATATTGATTGGACTGTCCTAGACCATAGGAATGATATAGGCCTATGTCACATAAGTTGCTACTTATAATATAGATATATTTTACATGTGCATCTGACAGGATTGTTGTGAACGGCAACCCAGTCAGACCGTGCATTTGTAGCACAAGTCCCGGCAGGTGGAAAGAATAAAACGTTTTCCAAAGTAAATAATATTTATTTAGATAAAGGGGAATGGAACCCATAAACACACACAAAAAAGCATAGGGTAAGGGAGAACAAAACAGGAGTGTACAATAGGTACCTGTACAAATAAAGCAGGGCAAAGGATAACACTAAACACTAACTAAAAACCAATCAAGGACCAATAACCTAAGTGTCATAGGACAATCAAAACACACGTGGTAAAAAAAACCTGGTAAAACAACCAGCACAACAAAATAAGGCTACTAAACATATAAGTGTGGACCCACAGTTGACACAGTCCCACAACAGTGGCATTTACAGGAGGCCGCAATTCTAAACTGGCCCCGGTAAATGTCTAAACACCCCCCCCCCCCCTTCCCCACCCCCCCAATGTACAGTTTCCTCCCTCTCAAATGTATATATTGTCTTTTAGAAACTCTGTCTGTAAATAAACACTACTGTATATGTGTATATCTTGTATGTCATAAGTGTCTGGATGTAACACCTGGCTCGCTGATAACAAACTATCATTACACCTGGGTAAAACAGAGTCCATTCTCTTCGGGTCAAATAACAAACTCATCAAGACCGACGGCTTCTCAGTTACAGTGGGTGACAATATTGTCACAAGGAAACATGAAATTACATACCTAGGTTCCATCCTAGAGGCAAATATTTCCTGTGACAAAATGGCATCCAAGGTAATAAAAAAAGTCAACCAACAAACTAGATTCTTGTACCGGATCTCCTCTCTGGTAAACAAGAATAGCCTGAAGACTCTGGCAGGAGCACTCATTCAAGGGTACTACGACTATGCTTGCACCTCATGGTACCAAAGCACCTCAAAGGTGCTAAAAACAAGATTACAAACATCACAAAACAAACTGGTCAGACTTCTACTTGACCTTACCCCTAGAACCCACCTCACCCCTGCCCACTTTGACAACCTAGGATGGCTTAGAGTAGACGACAGAGTACAGCAACTTGCAATGGGCCTGGTCTACAAGATACACTATACGACTAAGGTACCCATGTACATGTCAAAATACTTCCCAAAGGTCAGTGAATACCACGACCACAACACCAGAGGAAGCTCAACAAATCATGTTAAACCCAGATTCGGCTCAAACAAGGGACTAAACACGTTTCGCAATTATGCCACATCAACGTGGAACGCCCTACCCAAAGCTGTAAAGGTAATGTGAATCCCTACCCACATTCAAAACCGCTCTTAAAGAGCACCTACGGGAGGCTGCAATTCGAAACTGGCCACCGTAAATGTCCAAACCCCCCCACCCCCACCCCCTCCTAATAGACAGTCTCCTCCCTACCGCATATATATATTCTCTCCCCGCCGTATGTATATTTCTCTCCCACCCACCCACCCCCTCCAAATGTACAGTCTCCTCCTCACCGTATGTATATATTCTCTCCCCACCGTATGTATATTTCTCTCCCACCCACCCACCCCCTTCTAATATACAGTCCCCTCCCCATCATATGTATATACTCTGTCAGGATCTATGGGTAACAGTACTGTATATTTGAATATCGTATATGTCACAAATGTAACAGTACTAAATACCTGTATGTCAGTATGTCCCTATGTCATAAATGTCACTATGAATTGAAAATGGGGGACCCTGATGTAAAGAAGACAAACGTCTTTCTCTGGTCTGCATCCCCTTAACAATTGTGTGTATTGAGCCGTACTGTATTGTACCCATTCTGCAATCTGTTAAATAAAGTTTTAATTCATTCATTCATTCAACAGTACTGTATATCTGTCATGTATGTCATAAATGTTATGAATTGAAAATGGGGGACCCTGATGTAAACAAGACAAAGGTCTTTCTCTGGTCTGCATCCCCTTAACAATTGTGTGTATTGAGCTGTACTGTATTGTACCCATTCTGCAATCTGTTAATACAATTTTCAATCAATCAATCAATCAATCAATCAATCAATCAATCAATCAATCAATCAATCAATCAATCAATCAATCAATCATTCAATCAATCAATCAAAGGCAATGAATGTGTGTGGAATCTCAGGTTTTATCCACCCGCCCCTTGATGAGTAATTGCCCTCAGCTGTAGTCATCACTGGGCACTCAGAAGACATTACAGGAAGGGGCGGGCAGCACCTGAGAAGGGGAAACAGGAAGGGGGATTACTATAAAAGTTAACACAAACCATACTATATAAAAATACAAAAAAATTTACAGATACTAACCTGATGTTCAATGTGTTATTAAAAATACAATAATAATAATGATGGCCAACCTATACATAACACTTCCCCCCATAGAAGCGAACCTAACGGGTTAGCAAAACATCATTACATACGAAGAAAAACGTAAGGTTATGTATATAACCTAGTTATATGAGTACTGGCTAAGCGTCCCGCTCTTAAGCCTATCGAGATATACCTCATCTCATGTACCTATTGTACTCCATCAACGAAAAAAACACGTACACCCACACCGGCCGGGTCCCGCCCCTATGGAGGCGTAGCCTATAAGACAGTAGGCATGGTCACCAAACACTCTTCCTCGCCAAAAATCCCGTTTCCAGTAAAAGATCCCTCAAAAGGGAACTCAGGGCCACTTAAGAGCGGGACGCTTAGCCAGTACTCATATAACTAGGTATATACATAACCTTACGTTATATTATCGTACTTGGCCATCGCGTCCCGCTCTTAAGCCTATCGAGATATGGGGTAGAGCGGACGCGAGGCCCGACAAATGTACCCCCTGAGGACCCGTAAGCCCACATCAAGGGGTAGGGGAGCCCCGTCACCCCATCCTTCCTAATGAAGGGGGGGCGCAGTCAACTCCACCTGAGTGCGAGCAAGAGGGAACTAGAACCCCTTGAACACACAGCACAGGCGGAACCACGTGTGACCTAACACACTGTGGCCCATACCCACACACTCCTGCTACCCTACCAAAGGACGGGAAGCAGGAAAGGCCACAGACCCCAGAACCGCCTGGGAGACAGAACCCCCGGTCATGTCCATGAGGTAAAACCTTACAAATGGGCCCGGGGAGGACCATGAAGCTGCAGCACAGATGTCCTCCACCGAGGCCCCACCCAGGAGAGCGGCAGAGGCAGCCACCCCACGAGTGGAGTGCGCCCTGACGCCCCCAGGGGGATCCGGCCCGGCCAAAGTGTAGCAGAGGGCAATGCCCTCGCACAACCAATGGGACAGGCGCTGTTTCGATAGTGCCTTACCGGCACGAGAACCACCATGTCAGACAAAAAGCTGATCGGTAGCCCTGAGGTCCTGAGTACGGCTGAGGTAATTTCCCAAAGCACGGACCGGACATGACAGGTGAAGGCCCGCATCTAACTCACTAGCGTGAGGAGGCGGATGAAAACGCCTGAACCACAATATCCCTGGAGCGGAAGAACTCCGGATATTTTTAGGCACGAAGGCAGGATTAGGCCGCAGAGTGACACCGCAATCGGAACGAAAGACAGGGACTCTGGTCGTACCGAGAGAGCACAAAGCACACCCACGCGTTCAGCGGAGGTGACGGCCAGCAAGAACGCGGTCTTGAACGACAGCTGTCCCAACGGCGCTTGCTCAAGAGGCTCAAACGGGGCCAAGGACAACCGACCGAGGACCAATTGAAGATCCCAACTCGGAGCCAAAGAGCGTTGCACCAGCTTAACGCATCGAGCGCCAAGCAGGAAACGCTTCACAAGAGGGTGGCTGAACAAGACATCCCCCTCAAATCCCTCATGATAGGAGGATATAGCTGCTGCATATACCCTCACTGTCGAAGCCGACAGTCTATCAAGGAGAGACTGGAGGTAACTAAGGACAGCATCCAGGGGGCAGGAGACTGGGTCCCGGCCCCCCGCCTTACACCACACTTGGAACATACGCCATCTGCCCGCGTAAAGCGCGACAGTGGAGGGAGCATGCGCATTCCGGATGGTATCAACCACAGAAGGGTCCATCCTCTCCAGACTACCAGTAGCTGGATCAGGACCGGGAACCACACAGCTGCGCCCCGGTCCGGCGCCATCAGGATCAAAAACCCACGCCCCTCAACGTACCCATCCCAACAACTGACCTAACAGATGTATGGGGAAGAATCCCAGGCGGCACGGCATCGGTCCCAGACCTGCCTGGCTATGTCCGGACGTAATCCCCACCCGTCAGGATGAGGACCGCCCCGCGACAGTACACCTGTACCCACATTCACCGTGCCGGGGATGTGGGGAGCCCTCAGGCCGCGCAGATGGAGGACGCCCATAGCCAGCCGCCCGCCGCCTGGTGCAGACGGGGGGAGCGTACTCCTCCCTGTCTGTCGATATACGACACTGACGTCGTATTGTCCGTCCTGATCAACACCGTTTGAGGACCAGAAGGACCGCTTTCAATACCAACACATTGAATGTAGCGCAGACCGGGCAGCATGGTTTGCCAGCTGCCCCCTACTGCGTTGGCCCGACGCATCACCAGCGAGGGAGGCGTCGGTGAAAAACGTGACGTGAGACAGCGCCGTAACCGTCCTAGGACGGAACCTCCCGAGCATGTCGACAACACGCTATGAGAGGGATACCCATAGCACTCCAACTGTTGACTGGGAAGAGGAGTACTCTACTTCCAGTCTACAGCAAACCCCAGGCTGGTAGGGACCTGCCTGGTACGAGACCCGACAATCCACCTTGACCGCGAAGGACCAGAACGTCATCAGGGCAGAATACCCTTCGTAACCCCTGACGACGCAGAGGCCCCAGTGCGGCCTCCACGCACTTGGTGAAGATGCGGGGAGCCAGAGAAAACCGAACGGCAGCCTCTGGTACTCATACGCTCACCCTGCAAAGGAAGCGTAGGTAAGCCCTAGGATGGAAGATCGGAGATGCGAATACGCATCCTACAGGTCTATGGAGGAGAACCATACCCCCACCTGACAGTGTTCAACAGGTAGGAGACGATAAAAAAAATGCTGAACCTTCCCATGGGACAGGTCCAGCATGGGTCTGACCCCATGGGTTCCACACACCGTAGCCCTGCAGTGATATTACTACCACCCAAATCACGCGCGCCTGCGAAACCACTGCCAATCTTTCAGGAGTGGGAGGCACCAACATGATACCTGGCCTGGCGAAGGTGAGGTCGGGGAAGCCCGCACTGTGTGCCTCAAAAGGTTTCGAGCCCCCCTGCTGACAACACTTATAGTTGACAGACGTAACACCAGGCTCAACCAACACAGGTTATGGTGTGGGAGCCGCTTGACAGCACAACATTCTCACGGACAGACCCAGGCTCAGCCATCAACTGGGTGTCAGCCCCTGTCCCCATGAGAAGCGAAAAGTGGGGCCGCCCGCGCTTCAACGAAGGCACGCGGCCCGCAGCCAAAGGAAACAATCAGAGCCCCCTTTTTCCGCTGGTGTTGGGGGAGGGAGTGATCGGAGAGCGGGCTGCTCGCGGCAGGACGTCGACGGCTTGTTGTTCAAGCCGAGCCCATCCAACATGGCCGATCCCTCGGCCGCCAAGGCTGTCGGCCTTGTGGACACCTGTCGATTCAACGCCCAGGATACCTCCGGCGGGGGAAAACATGGCCGCCTGTCGAGGGCCTCGTCATCGCCGCTGACGAGGCCGTGCTCTCTCTTCTTCTGGCTGCGCGGTGTGAGGCGGTGTGTGGCCTAGGACAATACCGCCCGCGCTCCAGCAGAAGACCAAAATCCCCTGCGGAGAGGGGAACCCTGAACTTAGCTTGCGGCTACGTCAAAGCTAATAACGCCAACAACCTCGCGCGATGCGTCGACGTCGGCTGGCCCTCAAGGCCCCGCCACCAGACACCATTTTTTGATAGAAAAAACAGCAATTCGAACACAGTTACTAATCGCTGCCAATTCCATACCGTGGCGGTACAGGCTTTAGCAGCCCACCAGCCACTCGCCAGGCCGACCCACCTCATGGCGTCGGCCGGGCGGGGCACTGTTTCAATATGTCAAAAGCAAAGGACTGATGTTAACACGGAGCACCATTGGTGATTGCAAACAGCAACCTCCACTGTGGTGTGCACCATGAAGGGGTTAAATGAATAAAAGAACTAACACCACAAAATACTGTAGAATGTGTACACAACGTTAAGGGGAGGCAGACCAGAGAGAACTAGTCCCGCATTCATTCATAATATTCACAACAGCACACCAGCCCTAGCTTTAGCCCATTTACCCAAAAGGTAAACAAAGCCCCCCCCCGCACTACTCCCCCAATAGACACCGATTGACCGTCAGCATGAATGGTTGAGAGGAGGGAAAGCTGTAGCATAGACAGACATTCTCGTAGCGGAGAGACAGAACAAAACAGTAGTCCACTACACTACTATAGCATAGCGTCTTCAATGCTACTATGGACAGAAAACAGTCAGCTGAGCCACAACACGGGCCGCCGCTAAGTCCCATCCTGCAGTAGTATAGCTCTACTGCCACCCGCCGAGCCTCAAGCATCGGCTTCCGGGTGGAAACCCTGTTCAAAGCCCCGCCGGGGCACAGGTTTAACGCTACCTGGCTAGGCCTACCTAGTCATGGCACACCCTGTTGACAACCCATTTACCCGTAAAAAGGGTAAAATAGGACTCAGCAAAACCCCCACATTAGCTACCGACTGACCTTCATTGATGAACCGGGCAAGAGGAGGGAAAAGCAGCAAAATCCCACGGCGGAGACATTAGAACAGCGTAGCAGTAGTGTTAGCATATAGCATTAGCATTAGCATTAGGTTGTGTAACAAAACAAACCAGCATTACTAATACTAACATCAATGCCTGATGACACAGGGCCTACCTGTGTACAAGCTGGCCCGATAGCCAAACCTTGCACGCTGATCCTTGGTCTGCTGCCATCAGACAAGGAAACATCAACATAGGCCCGACGTGTCGCTGAAACATGCCCCGAAGATTCCAGGGGTAAGCAAACCTCCGGTAAACTTTCAACATTACGCAATTTCTCATAATCTAGTGTATGTAACAACTAGTTACATAAGGTGCACTGCGACCGTTATGATGGAAACAAAAATAGAGGAAGAGTGTTTGGTGACCATGCCTACTGTCTTATAGGCTACGCCTCCATAGGGGGCGGGACCCAGCAGGTGTGGGTGTATGTGTTTTTTTCGTTGATGGAGTACAATAGGTACATGAGATGAGGTATATCTCGATAGGCTTAAGAGCGGGACGCGATGGCCAAGTACGATAATATAACATCAGGTTAATACATGGTCTACCTTCTAGACAATGCATCGGCCACAACAACATTGTCCACCCCCTTCTTATGACGTATCACAATGTTGTAGCCCTGTACCAGAAGGGCCCAATGCATCAACCGTTGGTTGCTATTATACATGTGGGCCAGGAAGACCAGAGGATTGTGGTCAGTCTAGACCAGCACTGGAGAAGAACTGGACCCCACGTACACCTTGAAGTGCTGGAGAGCAAGGAGCATAGCCAGGGTTTCCTTCTCGATGGTGGAGTAGTTTTTTAAACTTAATTGAGAAGTAAGTTAATTAACAGACTGGATGATGCACATCATTCTCACCCTCCTGCAACAGCACCGCACCAGCCCCAGCAGCACTAACGTCGACCTCCAGCTGAAAGGGACGAGAAAAGTCGGGTGCTGCCAGAACAGGGGCACTGCACAGGAGGGATTTTGCAGCCTCAAAAGCGCAGTGACACTCAGTACTCCACACAAAAGGAACAGCAGGACTACATAGCGAGGTAAGGGGAGCTACCACCACTGAAATGTTCCTGCAAAAACAGCGATAGTATCCAGCCATTCCCAGACAACGACGTTAATTAATCAAATTGGGTGGTGTTCCCCTTTAAGACGGCCAACTATTATTCATTAAAATCACTTTTCACGTGTGTTTTTAGGTGTTTTTGGATGTTGTGATAACTACAACCTAAAGATTTATTATCAAAACGGCTAATTATCAAATGTGATGGGCTGTAGGCTCAAGCTACCATGAATCATTAAAAGTTATGGTAAGTCATCCACCATCTTTCCATACATATTAAATCAAACATAAACAAATAGATAAATAAATCGGGTGGTAGGTTGTCTGGCCAGATTCCAGAGGGACATGCCTAATCTGGGGAAACACCGTGGGATAGTGCAAGTCATGAGGCTGTGAAGTTATATGTACCGAACACGGTGACATAAAATTGATGACATCACTCTGAAGCCTTTCAGGTGTATATTCTCACATAAGATTAGATGTATGAGAACAGAACATTATAAGAATGATGTCAAGTATTGAGTGGTACAATTCAGATATAATTCTTAGAAAACATAATTAAAAGAATAAATAAATCTTAACTAAACTTGAAAGGGTGAAAAAAGGTAGCTAACTTGTTATCTGTGATGAGTAGATGTTCTGGCCGCCTCAGACCTACTCCTATCCAAGCTCCGGGAGGGTCATCAAAGAGAAGTCGCCTATTCTCAGTCCTTGCCCCACAATGGTGGAATGAACTACCCACCCCAGTTAGGACAGCCGAAACATGTCCAATCTTTCGCCGTCGACTAAAGACGCACTTCTTCAACCATTATCTGAATTAAAAAAAAATTCAAATAAAAAAAATCTAACCCTAACTAACCGTACTGTCATGCACTTGTCCTAATAAACTAACCTACACTGTAGCACTCAACACTTTGATGAACATTGTTGCTCAGCTGATAGAGTTGTGCCCTTCCTGATGGCTTGTTGTACAGAACATGTAAGTCGCTTTGGATAAAAGCGTCAGCTAAATGACTAAATGTAAATGTAGATGTTTAAATTATTACCATTAGAGTGCCACAATGTGTGTGGGGAGGAGGGGTGTGGGGGAGGGGGGGGGGACTTTCGGTGTAGTTATTCTTTAAGGGGGGGGGGGTCGCTTATAAGCCCTTGGGCTTCATGACCCTTCCTGCACATTATAACTGTTCTTCTTTTACTTCTTTTTATTCCAGAATGTATGTTTGTAAGTGCAAATAACAATAAATACAAATAAAATAACACAAACAACATCATTATCTTTATGGGGAAAGTAGAACAAGCTTTGGTCAGGGTTGAATGTCATGTTATCTGACATCACATGGCTAAAGTTGACCAAAAAAGTGGCATTTTCTATTTACAAAATATGTAAATTTTACTGCTGAAACACCTATGTTAGTACAATGTTCGTCCACACACGAATGCTGTAAACTATTTTGATATACTTGGGCCATGATAGATGATGAAGTACAGGGGTAGTCTAATTTGTAAACATTGGCTATACAAGTTATAGAAGGGAGTCACAAGTTAGAGAAGGAAATAGCCTATAAACTAATTTAACCAAGGGACAACAACTTATATACATTGCTGCTGAAAAAACCTAAACCGTTCAGATATTGAATTTGAAGTGCCTAGAGATAAATATTGTACCTCCTACACAGGGGCGTAGCTGGGGGGTGGTAGTTTAGGATGATTCCAAGGGCCCAGCACTGGGGGGGGGCCCAGATTTTTTCCTTTTTCTTTTTAGTAGACATCACTCAGGTGTATTTATTGATGCTCTCATTGATACTATGTTTGTTTCTGAAGTGTGTGTGTGTGTGTGTGTGTGTGTGTGTGTGTGTGTGTGTGTGTGTGTGTGTGTGTGTGTGTGGTGTGTGTGTGTGTGTGTGTGAGATATATAGAGAGAGAGGGGGGGCTTTGGTAGACTATTGCATTGGTCCATTCATTGAAGATGAACGCAATGCGACATCTTTTATTAGGCAACATTTTTTTTTGCTCGCACTCTCGCATTCACTGGGGGCCTACAGATACATTCTTTCATGGGGCCCACAATCTACAGCTACGCCCCTGCTCCTACAGAACAGGCACACACAAACAGACTCATATGAGGCCCAATCCACACGAACGCGGGGTTTTATGTAACCGTGATTTAATGTTCGCGGTTGCACTGTTCGTCCACACGCAACCGGGTTTTTGGAACACTGCAACCATGATCATCTAAAACCGGAGTCCAGGGTGAAGTTTTGGGGGAATCCCGGTTTCAGTGGTTGCGTGTAGACATAGTAACCAAGATTATTTCCAGTGTTTACGGCAGAGCTGTTGCAAGTAGCGTTATATGAAAATGATTGTAACAAACTTTTGTTCGAAACGTATCGTCCAGATATTAGACCTGGCCACCATCACCAGTAAACAAGCAATACCGAGCGATATCGGGGGTCCCTGATGTAAACAAGACGAAAGTATTTTTCTGGTCTTCATCCCCTTAACAATTGTTTGTATTGAGCCGTATTGTATTGTACCCATTCTGCAATCTGTTGAATAAAGTTATATACTCGTACTGGCATCGCGTCCCGCTCTTAAGCCATACCGAGATATACCTCATCCCATGTACCTAGTGTACTCCATCAACGAATAAAAACAAATACACCCAGCACCTGCCAGGCCCCGCCCTAGTGACGTACTATATAGTACTAGGCGTGGTCACCACTCACTCTTCCTCTATTTTCGTTTACATCATAGCGGATGCGTGCACCCTATGCAACTAGTTGACATGAAAAGTTTAGAGAAATTGCGTAATATTGAGGGCTTACCGGAGATTTGCTTACCCCTGGAATCTTCGGGGCATGTTCCAACGACACGTCGGGTCTATTCTGATGTTTCCTCGTCTTGTGGCAGCAGATCGAGGGACAGCGTGCGAGGTTTGGCTATCGAGCCGGCTCGTACACAGGTAGGCCCTGTGTCATCAGGCATTGATGCTAGTGTTAGTAATGCTGGTTGTTTTGTTACACAACCGAGTTGTGTGTCGGCGCCAGGGGCGGGATGTTTTGGTGAACGTTCCCCTGAAGTGGACGGTTTCCAAGCGATCCTGGAGCGCGCTGCTAACACTAATGCTAACGCTAATGCTAACGCTAATGCCCGCTAATGCCCTCCTCTTAACCGGTTCATTGATGAAGGTCAGTCGGTAGCTAATGTGGGGGGTTTTGCTGAGTCGTATTTACCCTTTTTACGGGTAAATGGGTTGACAACAGGGTGCAGGGCGGGTGTGCCGTGGCTAAGTAGACTGTGTCCCACCCGGAAGCCGATGCTTGAGAGCGAGTCGGCCCGGCGGGTGGCAGTATGGACTGATGAGAGCTATACTGCTGCAGGATGGAATTTAGCGGCGGCCAGTGTTGTGGCTCAGCTGACTGTTTTTCTGTCCACATTAGCATCGGGTAGTGGGGCTACAGGACCAGCCGACGCTGAAAACATTTTGCATGTTTTTGGTGTTATAGAGATCTTGACTCAGTCGCAAGCTATAACTGCGGGGAGGATTAGGATGCTATCAACGCTTGTTAATAGGCATTTCTGGTTGGAGCAATCTCCTCTTGGGGAAGAAGAAAGGTTTTCTTTCCTCACGGCTCCTTTTTCCACAGAGGGACTCTTTGGTCGTTCTGCGGAGACGCAGGCGGTTGTTGATCTGGGCCCCACACCGCCTCACGCTATGCAGCCAGAGGTTGGAGCACGGCCTCGTCAGCGACTGTGGCGAGGCCCTCGACAGGCGGCCATGTTTCCCCCGCCAGTGGTACCCTGGGCGAAGAGTCAACAGGGGTCCACAAGGCCGACAGCCTTGGCGGCCGAGGGATCGGCCATGTTGGATGTACTTGGCTTGGAAGATACAAGCCGTCGTCATTCTGCCGCGAACAGCCCGCTCCCCGATCACTCCTCTCCCTGTCACCAACGGAAGAAGGGCTCTGATCGTTTTCCTTTGGCTGCGGGCCGCAAAACTTCTTTGAAGCGCATGCGGCCCCACGTTTCACTTCTCATGGGGACAGGGGCTGACACCCAGTTGATGGCTGAGCCTGGGTCTGTCCGTGAGAATGTTGTGCTGTCACGTGGCTCCCGCGCCACACGTTGTGTGATTGGTGAGCCTGGTGTTACGGCTGCCACTATTTACAGTGGTCAGCAGGGGGACTCGAGGCCTCTTCGTTTGAATGCTCAGCACGGGTTACCCCGACCTCGCCTTCGCTAGGCAGGGTATCACGTTGATGCCTCCCACTCCCGCGAGATCGGCAGTCGTCTGCAAAGAAGAGGCGTGCGTGATTAGGGTGGTAGCAATATCACTGCAGGGCTACGGTGTGTAGGAACCCATGGGGTCCTCACGCCTTGCATGTCTAGCTGTAGAACAACTCCTCAGCATGCGCTAGAGGGGTGTTCAGGGGGGGAGCGTGTGTCAACCAGTTTGATGGCAGCTTCTCCCGTATCAAACCGGCCCTTTCTGTCGGGGTCCCCCCTTGGGTGCGACCGCCCTGTCCGCTTTGGCAGGTTCAGAGGCTACGCACAGCGGGAGGGACCGGGCCACCTATCTACTGTTCTTTGTGGCCCAGCGTCAGTTGACGGCGGGTGCGCTCTGGGATTATTATCACATATGGCGACAAGAATGCCGTTTGGTGGGGTGGATGGAGAGAACGTTGAGGCTGGGGCTTGTTTTGCAGTTCGCACAACCCCACCCTCCGTTCTCAGGTTTGGTGCAGACCCTATTATCAGGGTCAGCAGCAGTGACAGCTCTGGCCGAAGAGATCCAATCTCTGTTGGCGAAGCGGGCCGTAGTCGTGGTCCCGAGAGAGGACGCGATGTCAGGCATCTACTCCCGTTATTTTCTGGTGCCCAAAAAAACGGGGGGGGGGGGGTCAGACCTATACTGGATCTGTCCATGTTCAATCGTCTGATTGTGGCGAGACCATTCAGAATGTTGACCGTCAAACATCTGCTACTTGCTGTCAGAGTGGGAGACTGGTTCACCTCCATAGACCTGAAGGATGCGTATTTTCACATCCCGATTTTCCCTCCTCACAGGAAGTTCCTACGGTTCCTGTTCAGGGCGTAGCGTACGAATACCAGAGGTTGCCGTTCGGCTATTCTCTGGCTCCCCGCACATTCACCAAGTGCGTAGAGACTGCGCTGGAGCCTCTACGTCGTCAGGGAATACGAATTCTATTCTATCTCGACGACATTCTGCTCCTCAGCCGGTCGGAGGAGGTCGCCAGGTCTCATACTAGGCTGGTGGTGGAATTCCTCACCAAGCTGGGTTTTGCTGTGAACTGGAAGAAGAGTACGCCTCTTCCCAGTCAACAGGTGGAGTACTTGGGCTTGACATTGAGGTCGAGGCCCATGAGGTCTTCACCGACGCTTCCCTCACGGGTTGGGGAGGGACGTGTCGGACCAACGCAGTGGGGGGCAGCTGGACAATCCATGCTGCCCAGTCTACCCTGCACATCAATGTGTTGGAATTGAGGGCGGTCCTCCTGGTCCTCAGACGATTCGCCCACCTGATGGTAGGCGAGCACGTTCTGGTCAGAACGGACAGTATGATGGCAGCGGCGTATATCAACAGGCAGGGTGGAACACGATCCATCCGCCTGCACCGGGCGGCGGTCGAACTCTGGCTATGGGCAGCTCGAAACAGGCTGCGCAGTCTGAGGGCGCTCCACATCCCTGGCAAGGAGAATGAGAGGGTAAGTCTGGAGAGGATGGACCCTTCTGTGGTTGACACCATCCGGAATGCGCATGCTCCCTCCACTGTCACGCTTTACGCGGGTAGGTGGCGTATGTTCCAAGAGTGGTGTAAGGCGGGGGGCAGGGACCCGGTGTCCTGCCCCCTGGATGCTGCCCTTGTTTACCTTCAGTCTCTCCTTGATAGACTGTCGGACTCGACGGTGAGGGTATATGCAGCAGCTATATCCTCTTATCATGAGGGATTTGAGGGTGTTGTTTTGTTCAGCCACCCTCTTGTGAGGCATTTCCTGCTTGGCGCTCGACGCGTTAAGCCGGTAAAACGCTCTTTGGCTCCGAGCTGGGATCTTCGATTGGTCCTCGGCCGGTTGTCCTTGGCCCCGTTTGAGCCTCTTGAGTAAGCGCCGTTGGAACAGCTGTCGTTCAAGACCGCGTTCTTGCTGGCCGTCACCTCCGCTAAACGCGTGGGTGAGCTTTGTGCGGCCAGAGTGCCTGTCTTTTCGTTCCGATTGCGGTGCCACTCTGCGGCCTAATCCTGCCTTCGTGCCTAAAAATATCCGGAGTTCTTTCCGCTCCAGGGATATTGTGGTTCAGGCGTTTCATCCGCCTCCTCACGCTAGTGAGTTGGAGGCGGGCCTTTCACCTGTCATGTCCGGTCCGGACTTTGGGGGTTTACCTCAGCCGTACTCAGGGCCTCAGGGCTACCGATCAGCTCTTTGTCTGTTACGGTGGCTCTCGTGCTGGTAAGGCACTGTAGAAACAGCACCTGTCCCATTGGTTGTGCGAGGGCATTGCCCTTTGCTACACGTTGGCTGGGCTGGCTCGTGGGGTGGCGGCCTCTGCCACTCTACTGGGTGGGGCCTCGGTGGAGGACATCTGTGCTGCGGCTTCATGGTCCTCACCGGGTCCCTTCGTAAGGTTTTACCTCATCGACATGACCGGGGGTTCTGTCTCCCAGGCGGTTCTGAGGTCTGTGGCCTCTCCTGCTTCCCGTCCTTTGGTGGGGTAGCAGGAGTGTGTGGGTGTGGGCCACAATGTGTTGTGTCACACGTGGTTCCGCCTGTGCTGTGCGTTCAAGAGGTTCTAGTTCCCTCTTGTTCGCACTCGGGTGGAGTTGACTGCCGCCCCCTCTTCATTAGGAAGAGTGGTGTGACGGGACTCCCCTCCCCCCTGATCTGGGCTTACGGGTCCTCAGGGGGTGCATTTGTCGGGCCTCGCGTCCGCTCTACCCCATATCTCGGTATGGCTTAAGAGCGGGACGCGATGCCAGTACGAGTATATAACGATAGGTTATGTATATAACCTAGTTATATGAGTACTGGCTAAGCGTCCCACTCTTAGCGTGCCCTGAGTTCCCTTGGGGAAACTTTTCTTTAGAAACGATTTTCCGAGGAAGAGTGAGTGGTGACCACGCCTAGTACTATATAGTATGTCACTAGGGCGGGGCCTGGCAGGTGCTGGGTGTATTTGTTTTTATTCGTTGATGGAGTACACTAGGTACATGAGATGAGGTATATCTCGGTATGGCTTAAGAGTGGGACGCTTAGCCAGTATTCATATAACTAGGTTATATACATAACCTATCGTTTTCATCCATTCATTCTACTAGCGTTAACGTTACTAGTACAATCAATAGCGAGCGATATAACAACATTAACCAGACTGCTATATCAACAATGTTTGTGTCCAGCAAGCTAGTCTCCCATGTGTAACGTTATTAAGCATTAACTTATGTTGGAAATGACAATTATCTATTAATTAATGACGTGATGATTAGAGTATTTCCACTCCATTCCACGATACCAGCGCTAGCGTACGCTATTTACGCTAGCCGCAATGCTAACTATTATAATGGTAAAACCCAATCACATTAGCACGTAAGCTAACAAAATCAGCGATCTTTTTGTGAGACTAAACTCTCCGCTCTTGGTGGTAAATTGTGTTGATGTTGGTTTTGTTTCATCAACAAATGAGGCAGAACACACAGTGAATGTTTCCTTTTTTGTTTATTGCACTTTGTTCTTGCTGCAAACAAATAATGAATGCTAATGTTCATGTTCAAGCAAGCAATTTAAAGATGGTGGGTTTCTGTTTTGTGCAGGACGTTATAACGTAGTGACGCGTTCAACCCTTCTGATTGGTTGAAATTGCCTTCATGTTTGAACTACATCGCCACCTATTCCTTTGGCATTTTACTACATGTATATTACATCACTCGGTAGCGGATTTGAGCAGTTCCGTGAGTACACGGTTATTTTTTTAAACCACTCGTGTGTACGGAGGGTTATTTTTTTGAAAACCTCTGTGTCAAAAATACCTGTGATCGTGTGGACTGGGCCTGAGTCTCTTCTATTATTATCTAGTGACCCCCTCCCCCAAAAAGAAACTACCTTTTAACTTTGGCCCTGTCATGCTTCAAAGCTTTTCTCACACAGACGACAATGACCTCACACAGTCCCGTCAACAACCATATGATCTCTCACCTCGACACTGGCCTGGAGCCATAACTTTATAGAATCCTATCTCCCTGTAGCCAGTCTGGGTTTATTTAAAGATAACGACTGGATGGGTATTTACATTGGATGTAAAAGAAACGCAAAACCGTTTGACCCTTTGGCCATTTGTTCTAACTTCTAACACGCATTTTCTTTTTCTGTTTGCAGTCAGCTTTGATCGAATTGCTGAGTTGACAATGTGGGTAAAGTCCATATTTACACTTAGGGGACATCGTAGGGACAAGCTGCCCTGTTATAGTTCAGTGTCACTGTGGTTATGGCACCTGTGCCTCCAAGCTATGCCAACTCTGTACATAGCAATACGTCGATCGCACTGAATTTTTATGACCACGCCTCTATTTTGGTCACGCCACGCCCACTTTTGGGGAAAGAAACTCTGGGATTAAATGGTGTTTGTTCATAAACTACAACTTTAGGACAAAACACACAGATATAAATCATGTTGAAAACCATTGTTGCCCAGAAATAGTCATTACTCTTAGTTTTAGGTCACTTGGAGATTCATCATTCCCCCCCCTCCCCCTTTCCTTCCCCGGTTGCTTTTGTTTTAGTTTATTTTGGTATCTCTGTTTCTTGCAAATGGACTGCACCTTGCTTCCTTTTAATTTGTATCTTGTTTTATTTTCTTGTTGTTACTATACATATATATTCATATTCGTATTTTATCTTTTAAATAGCTTCTCTATTTTTATGTAAAGTGTCCTTGAATCTGAGAAAGGCGCTTCTCTCTCTAAATCAAATGTATTATTATTATTATTATTATTATTATTATTATTATTATTATTATTATTATTATTATTATTATTATTATTATTATTATTATTATTATTATTATTATTATTATTATTATTATTATTATTATTATTATTATTATTATTATTATTATTATTATTATTATTATTATTATTATTATTATTATTATTATTATTTTTTTTTTTTTTTTTTTTTTTTTTTTTATTATATATAATAATAATAATAATAATAATAATTATAATTATTATTATTATTATTATTATTATTATTATTATTATTATTATTATTATTATTATTATTATTATTATTATTATTATTATTATTATTATTATTATTATTATTATTATTATTATTATTATTATTATTATTATTATTATTATTATTATTATTATTATTATTATTATTATTATTATTATTATTATTATTATTATTATTATTATTATTATTATTATTATTATTATTATTATTATTATTATTATTATTATTATTATTATTATTATTATTATTATTATTATTATTATTATTATTATTATTATTATTATTATTATTATTATTATTATTATTATTATTATTATTATTATTATTATTATTATTATTATTATTATTATTATTATAAGAGTTTAAATGTCCATGTAGGTAAATGAGGCAACATCCTGCAGCTGAAATAGCCCTAGAAACGGATCAAACCTAACTTTTCACAATGGTGTGAACGTGCAATAGTGGCCACAATAGAGCGGTTTTGAAGGTGAGTAGGGATTCACATCCAAACCACTTCTCCCCATGTCACTCTCCGTACTCTCTGTTTTCCATTTCCTATAGATGTTTTGCTAGTGGGAGGCTGGCTCATAATTGGGCGGGTGTTTTTATCTGCATGCCAGCCCACTAACAATGGCCTAATCATTGGTGTGGACAGAAAATCCCCTTTACACTCGGCAATGTGCCACTATTATTCAACACGATTTTCTGGGATCTTTTATTTTTAGGCAGTTCCTGTTTTTCCCCATTCCTGCTTGGTACAGCTTACCATCCAGAAAGGCCTTGATATACTGAGAGACTGTAACAAAAACATAGTTGGAAATACACTTAAATCAAAATAATGTGACGGCTCGTTTTGGCTGTTTTAGCTGAAATGATGTAATACGCAACCAAACATACAGGCAGATATTAACCACTCCCACCCATATGGTATTTAATCCTAACTGAATACAGATCAGTACACTTAGCGCATACAGTTCAACGCACTTAGTTTTACTTGTACCTGTTTGGGTATAATAAACCTGTGTTTAACCAAGTCTATATTTGACTAAGTACATTCATTGATCCAGTTATATTCCTCTACAGAATGCTTCACCACCCCTGGGACTTCCAATGGCATGTGTAGCATGAAGCTAACACGTTCTGCTTCCAGTACCTCAGAAACCTAAAACAATGGTGCCAATGCTTCCAGTTTGTGAAAACAATACGTGGGATAACCAATAACAAGTGGTGAGCACCTAAATTATGTTCTGACGCATTGTTGTTGTAAAATAAATATATAATAATCACTGAGCTCAAAAGCATATCACAAAGAGGCGGAGTCGCTGGGCTTTGTGTCTGTGTTTCTGAACTGTCCTGTGATAAAATAAGATCATCAATCAACACATCACACAACACATATACATCAACATATACATTTTAACGATGAGGTAACAATGCTACACATTGTTCTTCTAGAATACCAACATTCTGGAAGAACATGTTAGTAAATGTTTGAAAAAAAGACAACAAAAGAAACGTCACACCTCAAAGGGTGACTGGATCTGTCTCTCCCTCCCCTTCCTCATCTGCTTCACTGCCTTTCTCTCTGAAGGAGTATGTGCCTCTGTCTCTGTCTCTGCCTCTGTCTCTGGTTCTGGGGGAAGTTGGAACGCAGGCCTAATTCAATTCAATATGCATGACAGGAGGTCCTTCATAGCATGCATATGTGACTTACTGTACAGTACATTCACAGGGTGAGGGGTGAATTACTTTAAAGCCCACTCTTACTTTCTCTCTCTCTCTCATTTTCTCTGTGTTGTTTTTCTCAAGAATTCCTCTCTGGGCGGCTAGGTGGTGCAGTGGGCAAGGCGCTCACCACCAATGCAGGAGACGCTGGGTTCGAGCCCAGCTCTCTGCATTGCTATCAGCTTGGCTGGTCGTTCATACTAATACAATTGGCAGTATTAGGGGGTGGGAAGCTGATGGGTGGGGATCGGATGTTGTGGACAGCGACTCCTACAGGTCGGTTGGTGTGCCTGCGCAGCAGAATCAGGAAGCGACGGGGGCGGCGTGCCCTCCAAACGCAGACCCCCGACGCTGAGAGATCGCGCTGTGCAGGTGAAAAGATGCGACTGCTGCTTCCTCGAGTACCGGAGGGGACACGTGATGTAAGGCTTAGTCCACATTGCAGCCGGCTTGTGGGAGGCATGGCCTAACAACGTTCAAGACAGGGGAGGGTAGAATTGGACCATACGAAATTGGGATGGGAGAAAAATAGAAAAAATGGGAGAAAAAAGTATATAAAAAAAAAAAATCCTCTCTGTACTTTTATTTTTCACTTACATTTTAACAAATTTCTGTGCTTGCATGGTAGCTTTCCTGGAAATGGCTGCAGACCAGTTCGAACAAGTGAGACACAGGGGTGTGGGTTGACCACCTTGAAGGTTTCAGAAACATAAATGTGAGGCCATTATGTGTGTGAGATGCAATAGAAGAGGACTTGAGGATATGAGAGCTCATTTAAGCCTCGTGCCAAGTCTCAACTCCAAAATGTGGTCTGACTGCATGGCTTAACGCCGTCTTTACAGTAAATGGGTGGGAATTCTGACAGCTGTTCCAACAATGTATCTATGAGCCAGACCCCCCTCGTTACAGCTAGGAGGCCCACTTTGAACCATGGAGTCACCAGAAAGCTATATCATGACACTGCTTGTTAACTGTTGAGTCAAAGAATATTTTCTCAAGTGAAAGACTAAGGTGAAAGCATTCGAATAAGGTAGATCATCAACATTATGCCTGATGACTGGTGTTAAAAGAATGCTTGGAAATAGATCAGTTTATGTCTGAGCCCCAGGGGAGAGTGGTATACAGATCTTGTTGGCTATTTCTGAGAATAAATGTGACATCCGTCACCCACAGAATGTAGCTCTATATCACTAACCTATTCCTTTGCTGTGTATCTTCCGTAAAAGTTGAAAGATGAAAGAAAAAACTGGAGACAGGAGGAATACAAACAAAGCTATGAAAACTCCCTTTTTTTATAAAAGTACATTTTGAGGAGAGATTTCAAAGATGATACTGATTTGGATGAACTTCCCAGGCAGCCCATGGGTGACCTCTAGTAATTAGCTGGGGCTCTGGAAATGTGAGACCCCTACATCTGAGGACCCCAAGCTGTGTTCCAACCCGTAAGGGGTTACAAGGTTAGCAATGTAGCTACAGGGCCCAGACAATAATGCACCCTGAAAGCTTTTAGTAACATCTTAAAAATCTAATTAAACCGTAACTGGTAGCAACCAGAGAAGAGAGGCTAAAATGGTGGTGTTCCTGCCTCTTAGAAAAGAACACGCCAACATTTTGGGAAATTATCTTATCGTCTTCTCCAGAGAGAAACAAGAAGATAGATACCAGTTTCCTCTCTGTGCGTTCAGTAGAAAGCTATCTGGCTGCATGTTAGCCTAGCTTAGCACAATGAATGGAAGCGGACAGTGACGGGTAGCCTAGGCATTGTCCAACTAACACCTCTCCTGAAGGCTACCCATCACTGTCTGCTTCCATTCATAGCTTTCTACTGAACGCACAGAGAGAAAACTGGTATCTATCTTCTTGTCTCTCTCTCTGGAGAAGACGGTAAGCTAATTTCCCAAAATGTTGGCGTGCTCCTTTAAAAGCTGCATTCTGCACTGCAGACTGGAGAGGGACTTCTGGCACAGGGAAGTGCATAGGGAGTTACAGTCATCTAAACAAGAAAAGATTAAAGCATGGATAACCTTAGAAAGGTTTGAGAAAGGATACAAAATGAACTTATTTTGTCCTGGATCCCGTTAAAGGATGAGGCCAGTGTAATTGACATTTTAACATAGCCTACGAAATGACCAACACATACAATGCATTCTCTTCCTTACAAGTATGGTTAATCTAGCCAACACTATAGCTCATATCCAGAAGCCGTGCTATATTATCCTGTACTTTGCTGTGACTATGCTGTTAGCATAATTCATTCCTTGATGATGAACATGGGCATTGTACATGATGAACATATCCTAGTTGACGGATAGGAGAGAGTAGGAAGAGTATTGACATATATACTCTATACATAAATACATTTGAGGTTTTGGTCTTTTCATTGACAATAAGAAAGAAAACATAAATTACACTAGCCTTATCCTTTAAATTAATGGAGTTCAACAATAGGACAGTTTTAGATTTGTTATATAAAGTTGTTGGAGATCTGGTACTTAATATCTGTGGCAGGCCTTCAGGTGAGTTAATGTGCTAGCATTGCTAGTGTTGTGGTTGTGAAGTACATGACCTAAAGGAGGTGAAAACTATATGGGATCTAGGATTGGGGACCCCACAGGTAAGATGATCAGTGTCATTGATGCTGACCCATTTTTCAAGGTGATGATGTAGAATGGCATGGTCCACTGTATCCAAAGCTGCACTGAAATTCCTCCATGATGTACCAGTATATACCAGTTTCCTCTCTGTGTGTTCAGTAGAAAGCTATCTGGCTGAATGTTAGCCTAGCTTAGCACAATGAATGGAAGCGGACATGACCGGTTAGCCTTCGGGAGAGGTGTTAGTTGGACAATGCCTAGGCTAACCGGTCATGTCCGCTTCCATTCATTGTGCTATGCTAGGCTAACATGCAGCCAGGTAGCTTTCTACTGAACGCACAGAGAGGAAACTGGTATATATCTTCTTGTCTCTCTCTGGAGAAGATGAAAATGTTGGCATGTTCCTTTAATGTGAATTCTTGACTTGAAAAGCTCCACCTATTACCAGTCAATGGGGTTGAAGAAATAAGGGTCACTATGTTTATTTAGAGTTATACGCAGAGAGTTCCACCTCCACCGCCAAGTCCAACTAAACTCATTGACCCCACCTCCCATTAAAGCATTGCCACACCTGTCATGCTAGGAGTATCGGTTCATGTCCACATTTTTATACCCTAATTTATGGGACAACAGCTGTTGCCTAGAGTCAGTTAGGGGCTCATGATGACTTTTCACTTCCTCAGAGAGAAAGGAGTTTAAAACAGGGGGTGAACTCATCATAAATCCCCCCCTCCTTTTAAATATGAGCTGTGAAATAACAGGCTTAAAGGGGCATTTTCTGCTGTGAGGAGGACATGATAATCAGACATAAAACTTACTCTATTTCCTCAACTATTTCTTCAACTTCCCTCAAGTTAGGCCTGCAGTTTAATTGAAGTTTAACAGTTTTATTGAAGTCTGCTCCCGGTGGAGTTTCGCGGTCGTGCCAATTTGGTGGAGCTCTCGAGACACAGAACACAGTTGGCACGTTTTATGTCTGATGATCACATGTTTTCACAAAAAAAGGGACAGGATTCAAACCCTTCAAGATGTTCCTTTGTTCCTTTAAAATGCAAACATGAAAACACCTGCCCTAACACACATGTACACATGTACACACACACACACACACACACACACACACACACACACACACACACACACACACACACACACACACACACACTCACACACACACACACACACACACACACACACACACACACACACACACACACACACACACACACACACACACACACACACACACACACACACACACACACACACACACACACACACACACACACACACACACACACACACACACACACACACACCACACATAAATACGATGATCAAATATGTATATCCTTCTAAAGTAAAATAAATAAATGTCAGATGTTTTAATTATGTATATATTTACATTGAGCAAAATCTGAATTGAACATCGTCACAATTTAGGTTGAGATTTTGGGGTGAAACTGCAATGCAACATTTTGCTCCTTTAGTAGAGCTTGAGGCGACCAAACAGATGGCTTGTTGTCGCCGAGCGGAGCGTGTTCTCTTTAATACCCCATTCTCACAGCATTCACATTTCATGGATGGACGGTGTAATGGTCAAGTCAAGTGTTCCTTTATTAACCCCTTTAATATTCAGGTGTCATAGCAGCATGGGGCATGGGGAGGGGAGCTGCAGGCAGGAACAAGATAATAATATAAATAATAATAATAATAATAATAATAATAATAATAATAATAATAATAATAATAATAATAATAATAATAATAATAATAATAATAATAATAATAATAATAATAATAATAATAATAATAATAATAATAATAATAATAATAATAATAATAATAATAATAATAATAATAATAATAATAATAATAATAATAATAATAATAATAATAATAATAATAATAATAATAATAATAATAATAATAATAATAATAATAATAATAATAGAATCGAACATAATAATATTAATAGAATGGCAATACACTGTAGTGTAGACAATGTATACTCTATCCATAATAGTATACGTGGTATACATAGTAGTAGTAGTAGTAGTAGTAGTAGTAGTAGTAGTAGTAGTAGTAGTAGTAGTAGTAGTAGTAGTAGTAGTAGTAGTAGTAGTAGTAGTAGTAGCAGTAGTAGTAGTAGTAGTAGTAGTAGTAGTAGTAGTAGTAGTAGTAGTAGTAGTAGTAGTAGTAGTAGTAGTAGTGGCAATCGTCCTGAAAGTGCAACAGGAAAGGGGAAGAGAGTTTGAATTTCCCACTCCCCCACCCGGTCAGGGTTCAGTCTTAAAGGCCCAGTGCAGTGATCCAAGCGTAAGAAAATGGGGAGCCCTGCCAACAACAATAAGAAATAGGAATGGAGACATAATAAAATGTTCTCGTTGATTGACTGAGCTCCCGATACAAGGACCAACAGTAGCAGACAACAGATAAATATTACTTTTACACTGTATTTGTTGTATTTTGGGGCTGTTACCAGGGGCGTTTTTAGGGTTAGAAAACATTGGGGGCTTCAGCCCGGGGGGGGGGTTGGAGGGGGGGTTACCCCCCCTTTTTTATTTTTTTTAACACAGAAATACGCAATTTTAGAGTAATTAGAGATGAATACTGAATAACTAGAATCATTAGAGGTTCTCAAAGTGAGGTCCAGGTCCACGAGAGGGATCTGGGCAGTCCCCATAGAAAATTCAAAGTTAACAGGACCAAATCATCAGTTTCTTATTTATTTATTTAACCTTTATTTAGCCAGATAAAACATTGATCTGGTACAAGAAGCCCCAACAGGAGTACAAATATACACATATATATACATATATATATAATATATATACATATACTGTACATGCATACACACATATACACCAATAACAAAATAAAAACACAGTTAAGAATCATACACATAAGCAAATAAACAAACAAACAAACAAACATATGCACAGCCTATGTACAAAAGAAATAAACAGTTAATCTCTAGTCTTTACAGTTTTCTTCAATTGCATAAACACTCAAATCAAAAGTATTACACAATTATCAAAACCTTACACTCAAGGAGCAAAATATAGGCCCAGATTTGCACCCCTACAATGTCAGCCTCACACTTTTTGCAAAACAATACACACAGTGATTTGCAAAACACTAAACACACTTGCATTACATTAGACACAGAATGTCAAATTACCACACATATGAGCCAATTGGTTAAACACAGCCATCAGATGCCCAAACACACCATTGCTTAATTGTAGATACACCAATCAGGTTTAAGCACTATAAAAATGCAGCAGGTGAGTTCACCTGTCTTCAACCAAAATGGAAGGAGAGTGAAGTACTGTACACAGAGAACGTGAAAATATACAATACATTCACCAAACACTACACAAGACAACCAATGATGCAGACTGATGAAAATATACATTTTCTCCCATTGTCCCAAATCAGTCAACATGGAGAATCACAACAAAAAATTATCTTGCCAGATCCAGCTAGGCAAAGAGATAATGTATAGTATTTTCTGTTTATATTTTTTCAAAAATATTTTTGTTTTACTGTAATTTTAACCTGTACTGGATACAGTATTTTATGTTTGTCTGATATTTGCTGAGCTTACAGTGTTATGCACATAGTAGCATGAAAACTGGGACATGTATTGTTGTGATTCTCCATGTTGAAATGTTGACTGATTTGGTTATATGGAGAGAACATTTATATTTTCCATCAGTCTGCATCATTGATTTGGGTATATGGAGAGAAAATGTTATTTTTTTCATCAGTCTGCATCATTGATTTGGGTATAATAGATAAATAAATTATATTTTCATCAGTCTACAGCATTGGTATTGTGTAGTGTTTGGTGAATTTATTGTATATTTGCACATTCTCTGTGTACTTCACTTACAGTACTCTAATCACTGAGAAGTAGAATTGCTAAATGTGTTTTAGGTTAAGCACAGCAGTGTGTGTAACTGGTTCAAACAGAATTAAGTCATATGAAACGTGTGTTTCATATGGTAACAAAATGTAGTTTTTATAAATTAGTGTATGGTTTTGACAAGTGTTTAATTTAGCAAAGGATCTGAGGTGTTCTGATAATTGTGTGTGTGGTTGTGCTAATTGTGTGTTTTGAAACATCGGGCCCCGTTTTCAAAATCATGCTTAGGCAATCGAAAAAAAAACTGTATTGTGTGTTTCATTATATACATATGTTTCAGTCTTCTCATAAAAAAAATATTAGATTTTTGGGTCTTTTCCTGCCTTTGGTCCGCTTTGCATTCACATCTCAAATGAACCGCAGCAGGGTTCACTTGCAAAAGTGAATGAGCTTTCACACCACCCCAAACCAACCGGACTATCCGAGGAAATTAACCAGGGTTCGATTAAGGCCCCGTTTAGACGGAAGCGCTAGCAGGTGAATCCGCAATTTTTTTTTACGGATGTGCCTTTCGTTTATACGGAAACAGCGTTTTTACGGGGTGAAACCGCAAAAAAGTGAGACTACCTTCCAGGGTGGAATTCCTAGAAGCGCAAAAGCTTTGCGCTTTCGTCTAAACTGTCAAACCGTATAAATCTGTTAAAACGATGATGAAAGGTTTGTCACGGCTCTGGTCGCGCGTACTGCTTACGTCACAGGTAGCAGGTATGCGCCAGTAGCCGAGACGTAAACAAAGCAAGTATGTCTGACTTATATCAACGGAGATCACCTGAAGGCTACATTGGCAGTACTTTTAACCCTTTCACTGCCACACGACAGAAGGTTACCCCTTTACTATCACACAACCGGCTGTCGTGTGGCAGTGAAAGGGTTAAATACACAAGAATCTGTCCCGCGGCGTGAGTGGAACCACTGTCTGTGAGTGACTCTGCTTTGGTGCAATCACATTCCCCATCCACAGTCTGCGAATCAGAGGCAGAGTAGGGCGGGTCTTCACAGCACGTCATGTGACATATGCGCCAATCGTGTGACAGCGGGTCTCCGTCGTTACAGCGTCGTCTGCACGGAGAATTTCACTCCAAAACGCTTGTCTAAACGTAAAATTAAAAGTGAAACCGCAAGATGACTTTTGCGGTTTCTGTTCACAAAACGCTCGTCTAAACGGGGCCTAAAGCTTATTATAGGACACTGGACATGGGTATGGATGGCTCCAGGTGTGTTAAAGTGCACATCTTCAATACTGTACTATTTAAAAGCACAGTGCAGGACACACTCAAAGGTTATCGCACCTCAGAGATGGCAGTGGACATGTATGACAGGACAAAGGCCATATGTAATGGCCTTTGGATTGAGGAACATACTACCAGCCAAAGGAGGAAGCAGAAAACGATGGACGAGTATGTAGTTGAGTCATCTTGTGGCACAAGCTCAGACCTCAGCTCAGGAGATCAGCTGAGACAGAGACTGTTCTATCCAGTCATCGACAGAATGCTGCAAGAGCTTGAGAGCAGGTTCTCATGAGTTGGATAACAACTTATGAGAGGCATACAGGCATGTTATCCAGCCTCAGACCAGTTTCTCTCAGTGGAATTGCTGCAACCCCTCGCCACACATTACAATATCCAACTATTGCCAGAGGTGATCACAGTTGCAAAGTGTTTCCTGGTCAGGACAGGCAGAGATGCAGTCCCTACTATCCAAAGTGTCTTTTCCCTCCTGGATGATGATAATAATAATAATAATAATAATAATAATAATAATAATAATAATAATAATAATAATAATAATAATAATAATAATAATAATAATAATAATAATAATAATAATAATAATAATAATAATAATAATAATAATAATAATAATAATAATAATAATAATAATAATAATAATAATAATAATAATAATAATAATAATAATAAATAATAATAATAATAATAATAATAATAATAATAATAATAATAATAATAATAATAATAATAATAATAATAATAATAATAATAATAATAATAATAATAATAATAATAATAATAATAATGATAATAATAATAATAATAATAATAATAATAATAATAATAATAATAATAATAATAATAATAATAATAATAATAATAATAATAATAATAATAATAATAATAATAATAATAATAATAATAATAATAATAATAATAATGCATTTGATTTATAAGGCGCCTTTCAGGACACTAAAAAAAAAGTCCACAAATCGGTGAATGAAACTGAAAATGAAAACTACTTACTAAAATGGATGTTTAAAAGTACTAAAAACCAACAAAAAATACCAAACACTAACAAACATTCAGCACAGACAATGGGGATGCTGACATATTAAAAAAAAAAAAAAGTAAAAAAAAAAAGATTTAAACAATTTTATTTATTTTTTGATCCGGGGCTAGGAGAAAAACATCCGGGGCTAAAGCCCCGGAAGCCCAGGGCTAACGACCCCACTGGCTGTTACGTTGGTTATAATTTGTAAACATTGGAATAAAATAGACATATATTTTTATTCATGATTGGCTAAGAAAGTTCCAAATTGCATAGCTAGTTTCCATCAAACTCTTTCAAAATAAATATAAATATAACCATAATTTAACATGGTAAAAATTATACGGATTGGGGGAGTTGACTGAAGTGAAGAGGTTGTTGCTCTTGAAAGGCCTCTCTGGGGATGTCACCTCATTCAGAGAAAACGTTGCCCTGTGCTGTGGGCTGATTCGCTCCGTTCTTTCCCTTCTATAGGGAGTAGCAACAACCTCATGTTGCTGTGAAACCATGGCATTTCTCCTTTAACCATGCCTACTCTCATTGCTCACTCTTTAACACTTTTGGGCGCCAGCCGCTTTAGCCATCTTTGTACTCAGTGTGCAACCGCTGTAAAGGATAGTGATTTTCACTGTGCGTCGTGGTGTTTGCAGGGCTATATCCAGGCCCGGACTGGCCATCGGGAGCACCGGGAGTTTTCCCGGTGGCCTGGCCTGCACAGATTTAAAAAAAAATTATATATATAAAAAAATAATAATAATAATTAAAAAAAATTTATAATAATAATTTTTAATTTTTTTTTGCCAGGCCATTGTTTCTAGTTGTGGCGGCGGCGTGGCGCGATAGTTAGATAACCTAGGTGGGTGGGGAACAACCAGGATTTCACTGTCTGCGACAGAGTTGGAGAACTATCTGACTCTCTCCCTCACGCTGACGCACACACAAATCAAATCAAATCAAATTTATTTATAAGGCCCGACAACACACGTTAATGTCCCCATGGGCCGTACAGGTCTTTTTTAAACAAGTCAAGAAGAAAACATAACAATAAGTCAAGAACAGAACAAGAACACCATAAGGTCCAAACATTTTTAGATGAATGCAAAAAAAAAAAAAAAAATTAAAGAATGCAAGCACTCCCAGACATACCCCATGCGAAGGTAAGGAAAAACTCACTAAAACCTAACAATAGGGAAAAAAGCTCCACAGGCAGTGTGGAGGAGAGAAACCTTAGAAGGGCCATTCAAGGGGGGATCTCCCTTCTTAGATGTTGGTGATAGTAGTGTTGCAGACGGACAGTTGGTAAGCATGCACTCATGTGTGTAGTGAAACACAGATAAGTGCATGCAATAGCAACTGAACATTTTGAAAGATTAAATATAAAGCTAATAGCGATAGCAACTGAACATTTTGAAAGATTAAATATAAAGCTGATAGCGGATCTATTTGAGGCACAGGGGCGGCGCAAAGAGGGTCACGTCCTCCCCGTCTTAGTCACGGGACATTCAACACTCCGGTCATTGCTCAGGGACAGCCGGAGACAGGGAGATAGGGGGCGGCGCAGAGAGGGTCGCGAACTCCCCGACATCATCGCGGGACGTCCGGCACTCCAGTCACCACTACGAGACCTCCGGAGACAGGGGGGCACGCAGAGGGGGTCGCAACCTCACACACACAATGGAGCCGTGCTGCCGCTTGTGATTGGTGGAGGCGGGACCAGGCGATACAACTGATTGACAGCGGAGGTGGCGAATGGAATGGCAGACGGCACTCAGATGCAGAATAACAGCCAGGCAGTGAGCCAGGTAGTGAGGGACTCGGGAGAGATACAGTAGAGCGAAAGTCAATTAACGTTGATGTCAAGATGGACAGTGGAAGAAAGAGAAAGGGTGGAGGAGAGAGGGATAAAACAAAGAAAAAGAAAGGCCCTTACAGGAGAGAGTGGTTAACTGTATTATAATAGTAAATAGAAAAATATGTTGTGCTCTTGCTTTTTTCTTTTTGAAGGTGGAGAGAGTAGCATTGCTAGTGCCACAACAGTTTTATTTGAGGTCCATAACAGTACATTGTACTAAGCAATTGTTGGCTCATTAGTTTGTGATTCACATGCACTAAAATTCACCAGAATGCAGGAAATTAAGTCTTTGTAACAAAAGATTTCCTGGTGGGGGACCCCCAGACCCCCCGCTTAAAAAGTGGCCTGATTGGGGCTATATTTCGCGCTATATCTCCCGGTATGAATTATTTCCCCAGTCCGGCCCTGGCTATATCTATATTCTATATTATAGCTATGGAGACAATACTATGGCTCATTTGACATTAACTATCCATCATTCAATATGTGAAAAAGAATACATTTTTCATGTACGTTTGCGTGTTATACCGTGGTGAATATTGTATAGTTTCAGAGTGATCCTGGCTAATTCCTGGTAACTGTGTTATGGAGCAATACGTGCATTTTACGTGTTGCTCGCCTGGACACGATACTATTTCCAATTCAAAGGTATATAATAGGTGTTCTGAAGGGCCAGATTAACATTGAGAATCTACGTTTTATTGTTTTATATAACTTGTATATTATTTATATATATAAGCTATATCCCTTTAAGCCTCAGTTTGAATCATAGCATTATTCGCTTTCCTCATTGGATAATGCCCTTGACGTTGGCGGCGCCTAGAATCGCGCCCCTGAGACAAGTTCAAAGACGAGTCTGGACAAGTTGAGACATGCCTGGGGACAGCGCATTGATTCCAGACAAGAGCTTCGGCTGCGCACTAGAAAGCCCTCTAAGTATATATATTGTGGAAGGCGCAAACAGTAGTTGGTTCGTTCGTCAGTACAACGGTGAAGTTCGACCTAATGCAGTAACGTGAAGTTCGTCCGGAGTAATGCAACAGCAGTAGTTGAACCTAGCGTGTAGCAGAGTCAAGTTCGACCTAACTTAACGTGAAGTAAAGAGTCGTCATTTAGTGTGAATCGTATTACAGCAGTTTGTTCGGTGTGCAGCATTAACAAGCAGTTCGTTCGTTTAGTAACTAGCGTGAACCTTAGCAAGTGTGTGTGGACTTAAAGTAATTAGTGCCAGCACACGAGGTGGGCCTAGTAGCAGAACTATTGGACATGTGCGCATTGGAACCTACCGCGGCGATATTGTAGAACCATTATTGGTTGGATTATAGTGATTGTGGAAACGTAGTACCGTGGAGAAGAGCATCGTTAATACCCTCGTCGTTTGGATTTAACTACCCTGAAGATTCTACATCGGGCTAGCTTCGGGGACGAAGCTGGCTGGCTATCATCATTGCTATCGGGCATTGGATTACAGCTATTACCTTGCTGCCGAGCACTTGGATTATAAAGACCGGATCCGTATGAGAACCCCTTTTCTTCAAGTGAACAGCCTGAGTATCCGTACATTCTTCATTCCTCTGGAGCTTACAACTCTGGGAGGATATCACCAGTCTCCAGCTGTACCCTCGTTTTGCCCCCCTATATTGCCATCCCACGCCAGGCGGCGTCTGGTCTAGTATACCTAGCCTAGGAATTATTCATTCCCACTGACTTTGCTACTCTCTGACTTTCTAATATCATTCGCCATAAAAGAGCGACCCAGTAATTACCAGTTGTATCTTCTGCATAATAATAAATACTGTAAATGATATCTCCTTGTCACCGTGCCGTCTATTTGAGTGTCTGCCATAATTAACTGTACTGTCTGGCAAGTAATAATAATAATAATAATATGTAGTAGTGGTTTAATCTATCACAATCTTTAATACAGGCAGGGTTTTGTAACCCCTCAGTTACAATAGGTATTATGTTTCATCATGAATGCATGAAAGGGGGGGGGGTCGTTTTCTGATGCTTTGATCGTCAGCAACGGCATACATTTTGGAGTATGTTACATATGATCATTGCGATCGATGTGAAAGCATTGTTGGATCAAAGTAGGATTGATGTCATATAGTCCTTACCTTTACTAGGAGGTATCCCAAAAAGAATATTCCAATTGTCTGATCGCGATTTCCAGTATTGATGTCCATCTGGTCCCGGACATAATTTGGCACAACTTATGGATCGTGCTATATGCGGTGCTAGATGCGTTTCAAGGTTTCAAAGGGTGCGCGATACTGCCACCTAGCAGGATACGGACGGTATTGCACTCTCTGAATCTCAGAATGATTTCCTATGGTAATACCGAGGTCCGTGAACCTGTAATGAATAAAAAAATCGAATAAAAGAAAAAAGGATCTAAAAAACGAGTTTACTCGTCTTTGGCACTCAATGCATGGCCGCCAAAAACTAGTTAACTCGTCTTTGGAGCCTAATGTGTTAAAGGTGCACTATGCAGTTTTGGGGGAAGGTTGTTCACATTTGCAGAGCTGTAATTAGTTTATGAAACACAATTTCTGTACTTATGTCATCAAGGGCGGCACGGTGGTGTAGTGGTTAACACTGTCGCCTCACAGCAAGAAGGTCCAGGGTTCGATTCCCGCTTGGGGACCAGGTTTCCATGATGCCAGGGCCCAGGTGGGGTATCTCCCAGGCCTTTCTGTGTGGAGTTTGCATGTTCTCCCCGTGCTCGCAAGGGTTTCCCCCCCGATAAGATAAACCCAATGGAAAAACATGCACAACAACAGATCGCTAACGCTGTGGCGTCCTTGACGAATACGGACAGGAGCACTTGGATTGGTCCCCTGGCGCAGCTCACGTTGACGCCTGTCTGCTCCCGGCTGCCCTTGAGGGGGAAGGACGATGGGATGGGTTAATCGCAGAGACGAATCGCATCGGCGATTCTAAAGAGACAATGCATGCGTGTGTGTTCCGGTGTGTGTGCTAAAAAACTAACCGCTGTGTGTACCGCTAAAAAAACATTGAGTGTCGTTGCATGCCGAATAAAGACCTCTGCAACAGGTCCTGCATTATTATTATTATAAGTCTCAAAACTAAATGATTTTGGGGTACTGCTAACCAAACGTGAGCCTAGAATATGTTTGTAAATGGAACTATGGGCCTGGCCTTTGTAAACAACAACAACAACAACAACAACAACAACAACAACAACAACAACAACAACAACAACAACAACAGTGAAACAGTAACTTGTCAGGTAGCGTTCTAGCTTCAAACAATGTTCATAGAGACCCAAGTTCCCTCAGTGGACAGTTTGTTTATTCAGTTATTAGTTACAATGTATTTCCTAACATTTAAAATGACATAACTACATTAAAACTACATTGTGCACCTTTATTAAATTGATTGCTTGCATATATGGCATAACCAAACTCCTCCATCTGATTCATATTGTATATGATAATTTATTTTAAAATACATTAAATTATTGTATGATATTAATCAAACAACATTGGTTTTGCAGTGGTCTTTGCAGACATTTGCAGCCCTTGATATATTGAGATATTCCCAGAGAAGCGTGTTCCCTCAGGTTCCAGGAAACTCAGCTGAGTGTTTGCCCAATCGTAATCCTGGCTCCGTCTTTAGTTGGAATCCCTGGAACAGCTGCTTGGAAAAGGAAGGGGGTGGGTGGGGTATGTGTGTGTGTGTGTTTGGGAGGAGGGGGGTGATCTTGGACAGAGAGAGGGAGTCGTTCTTAAAACAGAAAAGTCTTGAGGCCTGGAGCCCAGCTCCTCCTAGGTCCTAGGGTTCATAGTAGAACTTGTGACCTGGTCTGTTCAGAGTCTTCTGCCAGCTTTCCATTCTCAGCATCAGCTATAGTTCCACTAGGTATCACCCCCACTTGACACCACGCTGGTGGTCGGCCGGTCAAAGGAGCGACAGATTTAAACACGAGAGTAGTTGGTTTGGTTCTCATACAGGCTCGGTAATGGTATATATAATCACCTTTCTTTCCTATCGACCAGTTTGTAGATCTGAATCAGACTCACTTCATTGCCAAGTACAGGAATACAAGGAATCTGTTGCGGTAATGCGAAGCTGTGGCAGGACAGAACAAGTGGTGACGCAGTGCGATCTGACAACTGGCACACAGACATACAGGACCTCACATAGTGTATAAGCCGGGGCATAGCATTCCCACGACAGTAGAATGACCATTGAGGGTATTACACAGCATAGAGATAAGGTGCAGGTGGCTATTTGACCATGTAGGTCATAGGCAGTCTATTCTGATCTACAGGATGATGCAAGTTGGTATATCTTTGGCTGACTCTCTTAGTTGGACTTCCCCTCCCCTTTCGCACTTATTTTGCAAGGGTAGGCTACCTCTCCTCGAGTCTAGAACTGCTAGATAATTGTGATTGGTTGGAGAAATTCAAAATAAAATGTCCCTCTCTATTCCTAAGATGCTTATGGGTTCTAGCAGACCTTTCTTCTGCATTGGTCTGGTACAGTGCTAAACAAACAAGGGACTAGGCAGGGTAACCTTTTGAGGAGGCAGATGACCTCGGGGAAGAAACTGCCATGGTGTGGTACCACCTGCCACCGGGGAGTTATATGACAAGGTGGTTCCCATGGTGGGTGTGGTTGGTCGGAGGCCATCTTGCCAGCCTTTCTCTCTGGATGTAATGCCATCCATTGTGGCTCTCAAGTTATAATGCAACACAAATCATCGCCAATGTTATACACTTCATGGGATATACGCTCTCTGATTAATATGAAAAAACATGGTGAGAAAGTTAAAAACAAGTCAATTCTTTTGACCGGCAATTTGCGACCACTGGGATTTCACTCACTGGAACTGCTTTTCACTGTTGCTTGCTTTTCCCCATAGGCAATTATTGAAAAGCCACTTTTCGCTCTCGGTGGTTGGTGATGATACCATTATTATGGACAGAAGGCAGTCGGCCGCCAGTGATTCCCTGAGAAAGGATCACTCGCTGCTGTCTGGCCTGGAGCAGGAGAAAGATGAGAGGGAAACGCAGACAGGTGATGGAGGATGTGATCTAACAGGACCAGGGTAGGAGAGGAGATGTTAAGTTATGTTCAGATAGAATGTCAGCTACCAGTTTGTTTACAGTATTCATGCTGTAATTTCTTTACATTCATGATGAGAGTTTCTCAGTGATCAAACCGTTATTATTATACATTTTTGTTTGTTTTACATTTATAACCACACTATCTGACGATAAAGGCAGCAGGATCCAATGTATCCCACTGAGAGGCCTAATGAGGCCTAATGCTTTTAGTCTCATCTACGTTTCAGGCTATTATGTCTGTATTTGGTTTCATTTCAACATAGTGTCTCTGACAATACAAGCTAAAGGAACACGCCAACATTTTGGGAAATGAGCTTACCATCTTTTCCAGAGAGAGACAAGAAGATATAGATACCAGTTTCCTCTCTGTGCGTTCAGTAGAAAGCTATCTGGCTGCACGTTTGCCTAGCTTAGCACAATGAATGGAAGCGGACAGTGGCGGTTAGCCTAGGCATTGTCCAACTCCAACGCCGTCTAGCTGGATGCGGCCGGTTTTGCACTTTGGCGACCTCAGACTCATTCCCTATGGTAACACCAAGGTCCCTGGATGAATAATGAATACAAATATCGAAAAAAAAGGAAAAACGATCAAATAACGTATATACGTGGTTGGTGTTCAACTGTTGTTGGCCAAACACGTATATAATTGTTGTTGGCAGGGATTGAGTTAAGGAGGTTCCAGGGGGTCCTCTAGCAAAACAAGAAATAGTTTCATTCCACTAGAAGTTACTGTAGCCCAATGAGAGGCTATGTATTTAACTATTTACCTTTTTCACTATGATCTCCTCAGCTACAGTAGACAGTGGGATTCTGGACTTCATCATATCTAACAACACATATTCTCAGATGGGGGTTCCCTGAGACAAAGTCTTGTTAATGTTTTTTTCAGTTTGGGGGTCCTCGGCTCATGAAGACCTACTGTAACGGGCCAGTTGATATATTCCACATCTCTTTATAAATTGCAGGTTTTTCTTTCATTGCATTGCATTGCATTACATTACATTTTAGAGTCTTGTTATTGTATCAATGGACCACAACATGTTGAGTCTGTTACTCAACGTGACTCACACACAGACCCCTGTGCTCATGAGTACATGTGTACAAGAGCCATAATGTCTTCATAGTGAATCATGTAATTGATGTAGGACCAGCACGTAGCAGCACAGCCTTTCGCTTGTCATCTTTACTTTAAAGCTTGATAATATGGAGAGGTCCTTCATTAATATGCTCCTTCAGAATAAGAGTTTATTTTCTCCCCATCCTTTCCGCTTTGACGGAACACACACACACACACACACACGCACGCACGCACGCACGCACGCACGCACGCACGCACGCACGCACGCACGCACGCACGCACGCACGCACACACACACACACACACACACACACACACACACACACACACACACACACACACACACACACACACACTCACCTGAACACACTTCTTCTACACATTCTATTTATACAGCAATGAGCGGGACCCTTTCCGCTGCATCAGGGTTAAAGGCTATAGGTGTTTGAGTTGTATGCATGTGCGTGTGTGGGGCTCTGAGAGGGGGGGTTGCTAGGGAGTGAACCTGTGGATCGGCTTACACCAGGGAAAAGGCCAAGAAGCCAGGCACAGCAGCTGGGTGAGACACAGCTGGCGATACCATGTCAGAAAGGCATTCTGCCAGATCACAAGTTCTTCCCTACATGGTGGCCCTCATCACTCTGGTTCAGCCCGTTGCACTCCTGAGAAGATGCTTGTTCTGACATGCTCACCGGGAGATAGTAGTTCATACGTTTAGCATTATGGTGGGAAAATGCTGAACAGCCTTCGAGGAAATCTAGGAGGTAGGGGTGTAAAGGTACACGTATCCGTACCGAACCAAACCGTTTCAGTGTGTACCGAACGGCTGTGTAGTGTACCGAATGAATACAACGGTATGTTAACCACTAACGAACGCCCACCAGGGGCTGTTTTTTTCACAATCTAATATAATTATTATTATTAAAAAAAATTTTTACAAGTCGATTATTAATTTCAATGCCCTACAAGTACAATTAGTTACTGCACACTACATCACCCCTGAGTGGAACAACTTTCCCCCACTGTACCGAAAACCCGTACCGAACCTTGACTTCAAAACCGAGGTACGTACCGTACCGTGGTTTTTGTGTACCGTTACACCCCTACTAGGGGGTGTTCGATCCTTTGTTGGTTTGAACAGAGAGAGCCATTTCAGTTGTGGTGTTGCAGCCAGGAATTATGCTAATATCAAACCAATCAGAACAAATGAGTCTGCTGCATCTGGTAGCTTGCGTCACCAACCATGAATCAGCATTCAATACTTATTGGACAGTCGCTGTTGGCAGGCCCGCCTTATTTCTAGCCATCAAATGGGAATGGAGGCTGAATGAATGGCCTTGGTAATATGACAGTTGTTCATACTGGCAGAACTCAATGGTTACAGACTGGAATGAGCATGCTAGCACCAATGACACCTGTAAGTTTGGTGCCCACATCTGTCAGGAGAACACAAAACCTAAATGTTAACGGGGCACGTCATTTAAAGATGTGCTCAGGAAGATTTCTGTTTTGAATGAGGGCCGTGTAGATGCAACCACATACAGGGCGACAGTGGCTCGGGAGGTAGAGCAGTCGTCTGGCAATCCAGAGGTTTCCGGTTCGATTCCCTGGCATCGTGTCGATGTATCCTTGAGCAAGACCACAGTTGCTCCCGATGAGCAGGTTGGCACCTTGCATGGCTGCCTCCTCCGTCGGTGTGTGAATGTGTGAGTGAATGTGTGAGTGAATGGGTAAAATGTGAGTAACAAATTGTAAAGCACTTTGGATAAAAGCGCTATAAAAACCAGCCATTTACATACAATGACATGGAATAAGCATGCAATGTAATGGTTGAGCACATAATTGAAAGGACCATAACGTTAAACAAATTATGAAATTACATGTTTATTCCACTCAACTGGACGTGATTGAGTCCTGATTCCAAACGATCAAAAATCTTACCAAGGGCACTGTTAATTTGTTGACACTGTGACGTTCCATTCTGAGAGCGACCTTTCATGAATCCTGCAAACAAACAGGGAGATAAGTTCTGTTGAGTAATGAGTAGCTGTATGCAAAACTACTTTCCAGATACAGTTTCCCGGATCCCTGGATTTCAGATCCTCAATGCAAAGCCTGTTGCTCAAGCGCAGCTCATTTTACGTATTCAAATGTGAGCAAAGCTCACCGCCTCTGATTTACCTCTGACAGTTACCTGATAAACAGGCTTTAACCGGGACTTGTGATTTGCATAACTGCTCCACAAGGATTTAGGTGTGTTTACAGGCAAACCACAGGAAAGGGTCTATCCCACAAAGTTAGCACTGCAGGTAATGGTGCCTGAAACATTTGCATAACAGTAAATTCCAGAGAGGAGATCCTAGACAGCCTGTTTATCAGGCAGCCTGCCAGACGACTATACTATATAAATGAATGGACACAAAATCAAACAGAAACAGAAGAAAATACTAATAGTTGGTTTATTATTTAGCAACGTAGTACATATGTAGAAGGGTGGATTATCCCTGCTTATGGGAGTAGTAGTACACAGCCACCTGGTAGCAGGATACTATAGAATTGGATCTATATGTACCCCCGTCTTTGGGCCCGGAACGGCGCTCTGGAGGGCGTGCAGCAGGAGTGGATGGGGCCCAGGATTTACTAACCTGGGGGATGGTACTCTGGTCTCCCTCGCCTTCCAAGGCGGTCAGCAGTAGCTCCCCACACACTCTCACTTCCCCCAGTACCTCCGACAGCCCTCCCACACCCGGTGACTGTCAGTTCAATAGTGTTATTGGGCTTCCCTTTAAGCAGTACCCTTCCTTGACCACCTGTATAGACCCTTTAATTAATGTGCTGCGAATGGGGTGGAAGGGTTAAATAGTTATACCAGTCACAAGTATTTACCCAGGGGTTAGGTTAGCATATATGGAAGAAACAGACACACACACAGTGCTCCCAATTCTGTCTACTTTATATGAAGCCTGGTCAGTTTATCAGTTACAAGTTGTACTTCAGATTATTCAGATAGCACGTATTCATAAACGGCACCGGGTGCTCTCACTGGTAATGTAGGGGAACACTATTCCCATCATAGGCACCGCGTGCTCAATACATTAATAATAACCCCGCTTAGATTAGGGGAGACCCAGGCACAAAGTAGATGATTCATTGGGAAATCAAATAACAATAATAATAATAATAATAATACAAAAATACAAAATAAACCAAGTAAATGTGGGCCCACGTTACCAAATAAAACCTACGCTAAAGCCGGCTTATATTGTTTGGGGTACCCTTTAGACACTGGTCGTTAGCGTTCGCTTGAATGGACATTGCTGTGGGCACACAAGGTACCGTTCGTACTTAGCCAAGATGGCGGACCCACTCCTATCACCTCTCGTCCAGGTGACAAGATGGCGTCGGGCGATCCCGCGAGCACAGCCAGCGGCCTGGGGTGAACAGCATGGGCAGTGGTGAACTGGAGGAGCGTGCTGTGGTGGCGACCTCTGCTGGTGGGAAGAGGCGTCCTCTGCGGCGTCGGGGAGACGTCCACTGCGGCTGTTGTTTGATGCTGGCGCGCGAGCTAATACTGTTTGGCTACCCTAAACACAGCTAAACTGCGGGTCTGAGTGCACCCTCCTGCTATCGGTTGTACTACTAACGCAACATGGCTGACTGTACCACCGGTCTTCAGCGCCGCGCGCCCGGTAGTCTACTGGAGTCAGATGGAGCCGTTAGCAGCATGCTAATACACCGCACACTTACTACTATAACCCGTTAACTATGGACGTTAGTCCTTCGTTCTGTATCGCTTACTCACACACTATCGCTGGTACTTCTAGGATAACACGTCAACTAGCAAGTACTTCTTATCACCCGTCGCTCTCCAACGGGGCTCTTCAACATCACTCCTTCAACAGGGCTCTTCCGGAGCACACGCCCGTTGCGACTGTTCATGGTCGAGTTCACTGCCGAAGAGAGCTTCCTGGTGCTCTGGCTCCCAGGTAATCCTCTCTTCCTCGTTGCTTCCCTCTCTCCTCCGCTCCACCTGCCACCACTGCCACCACTGCCCCCTGCTGGCATCCATAATGAAGCCGGGGAAGAGTAGCACCTCACCTCGTTATTAGACCGGGCGAGATATCAAAAGGAACACTGTTTATCACACTTTATACACACACAGGGAAAGTAACAGTTAGTCAGCACTTCTGAATACTTAGCAGAATATTCAGGATGCTACATTTCCCCCCACTTTAAACTTGCCAAGTCCTCTGCAAGTTACCTCAATGAAACCAGTTTAATGACATGAAAACGGTCCTTAGACCAACAGTTTCACACATTGTTCCATTAATTTCACACATTGTTCCACAAACACACTCTTCAGCACATAGTCCTGGCGATACCGAGCAGGTAGCCGACCTCTGGTGCTCCTCTGGGGCCGGGTTCGTTCACCCCCCCCCCTGCGTCTGATTCTGTGTCAGATTCGTCTGTCTCTGTTGGCAGGCCCTCGGCCACGGCTTCGCCCTCCGAGGCCTCTGAGGGGCCGCCCGCGGCGCCCTCCTTGCCCCTGTCTCCGCCGTCTTCTCCATCCTCGTCGGAGGGAACTGACTCTACCTCTCCTCCCTCGTTCGGCGCTACTTCCGCGACAACCCGTGGGACCCTGGGTGGGTTACACGCCCTAGGGTGCGGTTCTCGAGAGTAAACGAAGGCACCCCCCACGTCTGATTCGGATGAGCTCCACGCTCTCATCGGGATCCTTCGGGGAGCTCTCGTCTGCTCCTCTGGGTCGGAGGCCGGGAAGGAGCAGATCTTGAGTTGATCTCTATGCACGGTTCTTTCGGGGCCCCCTCCTTCGGGGCGAACCGTGAACACTGCCGTCCCTTCATGGCTCTGCTCAACCAACCTCGATCTCCCGCTCTCAAGAGTGCGCCCCTGGACTTCCGGTCGTATATCCGCTTGCGTCGGTGCGACGCATGCTTTGCGGTGGCATTCGCGACCTCCGCGGCAGCCTTCAATCGCTCATGGTGTCCCTGAACCCATTCATCTAGGTTCTCCGCACCGTCGTCGATGACATCCCTGCCCCCCAGGACGTCTCGGGGCATCCTTGCATCCCTCCCGAACAGCAGATAGAAGGGGGAGTACCCCGTGGAGGAGTGTATGTGGCAGTTGTACGTGAGTACCAACTCCGGCAAGTGTTCCTTCCAATCCCTCTTCTTGTCGGCGGGCAGACTACGTAGCATGTCGTGCATGGTTCTGTTGAATCGTTCGCACTGCCCATTCCCCTGGGGATGGTAGGGCGTGGTGCGGCTCTTTGAGATCCCATAGAGCTTACAGAGCTCCTTAATCACGCTGGACTCGAAGTTTCGCCCCTGGTCGGCATGGAGCCAGGCGGGGCAGCCGTAATAGACGAACCAGTGTTTGATAATCGCGACGGCGGTGGTCTTGGCGGTCTGGTCTTTGGTCGGGATGGCGATGGTGAACCGAGTGAACATATCTGTTAACACCAATACGTTCTCGTACCCCCCCGCCGACATTTCTAGTAGGGTGAAGTCCATGGCTAGGACTTCCATGGGCGCCGTTACGTTGGTGCAGGTCATCTGGGCCTGCGCCTTCGGGAATACGTCCCGGGCCAGTGCACACCGCTTGCACCGCTGCACCTAGCTCTTCACCTCTTCGGCCATCCCGACCCAGTAATAGCTCCGCCGCATCAGCTCCACGGTCCCCCTTCCACCGAAGTGTCCCCCGTCCTCATGCTGGGTCTCATATATCCGCCGCCGCAGGACTGCCGGCACCACCAGCTGCAGGACCTCCTCTCCGTCTCGGGGGTCGCTGACGCGTCTGAACAACACCTGTTGGTGCAGACGGAACCTCTCCCACTGTCCGTATATTTTACGGAGACCTGCGTCCATCTCTTGTAACTCGGTCTTAGAGGGCTGGACTCCCCCAGTCACCGCCCGCCACACTGGTCCCAGTTCAGGGTCGTCCGCCTGGAATTGTCGTAACTCCGCCCAGCTGTATCCGCTGTTCCCCTTCTGGGTCACGATCTGCCTGGCTACGACGGTCGGAACCCCCCCTGGTTCGGTCCGTCCCTCCGGACTTAGGAGGGCCCGGACTTCGTCCACTGAGCGAGTGGGGCGGGGGCCCTCGAGGGGACGACCCGTTCCTCGGGGACCAGCCGAGTAGGAGTGCCTGTCAAGCACGGTATAGGTGCCGTGATCGTGAGGAAGTCCTTCTCGGTGTCCTCCACTTCCGGTTCTGGCCTCATCGGCCTGCGTGACAGGGCGTCGGCGTTCTGATTGAGCCGGCCGGGCTTGTAGTGGACCACGAAATCGTACTCAGCCAGCTGAGCGTTCCAACGCTGTTCCACTGCTCCCAGATTGGCCGTGCCCAGATACCTCAGCGGGTTGTGGTCGGTGACCACGGTGAACTGCGCGTACAGCAGGAGGTCCCAGAACTTCTCTGTGATCGCCCACTTCAGGGCGAGGAGCTCCAGCATGAACGCGCTGTAGTTCTGGTTGTTCCTCTCTGACCCTCGTAAGCCTCGGCTGGCGAAAGCAATGACGTGCTCCACGCCCTCTTGTTTCTGGCTCAACACTGCCCCCAGCCCCAAGTAGCTACCGTCCGTGGTCACGATGAAGGGAAGGCGGAGGTCCGGGTAGGCCAACACCGGGGGCTTCATGAGGCACTCCCGCAGGTGATCGAAAGCCTCTTGGCACTGGGGAGTCCACTTGAATGCCTCGGTTCGTCCCTTAACGAACCCCTTTTTTTCTTTCCCCATCAGGGCATGCAGGGGATGGGCTACTTGAGCGAAACGGGGCACGAACCGCCGGTAGTAGGACAGGAACCCGATCACCTGTCGTACCTCCTTTGCTGAGCGTGGCGCCGGCCAGTCCTCTAGTGCCTTTACCTTGTCAGTGTCGACCTGGACCCCGGCCGCTGACACGATGTGTCCCAGGAATTTCACCTCTGTCTTGAGGAGAAAACACTTCCTGGGCTTGAGTTTGAGCCCATGCTCCCGGAGGCGCCCGAAGACCAGGTCCAGTTTCTGGCAGTGACTCTCAAAGTCGCGGGCGAACACCAGCACATCGTCCAGGTATACCAGCAGGACATCGAAGGCCAGGTCCCCTAGTACTGGGGTCATCAACCGCTGAAACGTCGCCGGGGCGTTGCACAGCCCAAAGGGCATACGGGTCCACTGATAGAGGCCGAAGGGCGTCATGACGGCCATCTTCTCCTGGTCTTCCTCCTTCACCGCCACTTGAAAGTAACCTGCCGTGAGGTCGAGGGAAGAGAAGATCCGGGCCTGCCCCAGGGCGTCTAGGGACTCCTCTATCCGGGGTAGAGGATACGCATCCCGGTGCGTCACATTGTTCAAGCGGCGGTAGTCGCAACAGAACCGCACGGAGCCGTCCTTCTTGATGACGATCACGGCCGGGGACGCCCATGGACTACAGCTCTCCACGAGTACGCCTTGGTTAACCAGGTCCTGCACGTGCCGTTTCACCTCCTGGAAGACGTGGGCCGGTATCCAGCGGTGCCGTTGCTTGACGGGGTGTGCGTCTCCGGTGGGGACGTAATGGGTGACCGTGGTTGTGTATCCGTAATCTCCGTCGTCGACAGAGAACACGTCTTATGTTTCTCCAGCACCTCATTCAGTCGGCGTACTTGGGCCGGGGTGAGGTCTTGAAGATTTGCCTGAACGGGCACGACGAGCTCCCGGGTCCTCTCATCGGCCGCCGCCGGTGTTGGTTGGTCTCGGGTGTCGATCGCTGTCACCCTATATCCCCCGGTGACCTCCTCCACAGTCGCCCTCTCCTTGGACCGTACTTGTTTGGGGCAGTGGAGTTCCGCCAGTCGGGACCGGGGCTGGAGTACGATCTCGGCGTTGGTCGGGTTCATTAGACGCACGGGTACTCTTCCATTCCGGGCGTACGCCACTACGTTTGCTACCAGGAGGCCGGGAGGCAGGTTGGCGCTCGGAGTGTTCTCGACCATCACGGGACGCCGCATCCCCGCCGACGTCTCGCAGCGGCCCGAGACGATCATCTTGCTGTGCGGGGGGACGACCACCGGGTCTCGGCCGGCCACCTTCACATAGCCCATTTTTCCCGGGACCGTACACTCCCGTTCTCCCTGCCTCAGGGCAGCCACAACTCGGCGTAGTGCGACACTTCCGGCATCGGGCCAGCGACTACTGGCGGGACGCATCCCCTTAATCCCCTTGAAGAGGCCGTCCACTCCGCCGAGTACGTTCATCCCCAGGAGTCCCTGAATGGCGTCTCTCTCGGGTCCTCGGAAGTGGTCGTCCTTCACAATGAATATGCACTTCCCGGGGAACGTCAGGTCCAAGCACTTCACCTCTGCGTACAGGCACCCCACCACAGGGATCTCCAAACCGTTGGCGGCTGTGAGGGTGATCCAGTTGGCGGCGGTCAGCTTCTGTTTTGGGAAGTTCCGCTTGAAGTGGCTCTCCGTCATCGTCGTCACATCGGCTCCAGTGTCAAATAGGCAGCGGGTGTCCACGCCAACTATTTGCACGTCCAGGGTGAATCATCCCCCGTATACCTGCTGCTCCTCTGGGCTCTCGGCGACCGGGTCGGTGGCTGCGGTCGCGACAGCGTCAATTGCCCGTTTCGGTCTGGGTCGAGGCCTCAACGGGCCCGGCGCTTCGGGAGCGGGAGAAGGGGCGGGGCGTGTCCCTCCCGCGGGGCAGGGGCAATCTCTGGCGATATGGCCCGGTTGTTGACAGGCGTAGCATATCCACCTCCCGTCCTCATCTCGCCTGGGCATTCCCCGCGAGATTGTGGGCACGTCTCGCCTAGGTCGCCGTCCAGCGGCGCCTCTCTGGGGCACGTCTCGCTTCGGGTGCAAGGCCTGGAATAACTGTTCCTGGCGCGCGCTCAACCGCTCTTGGCCAGCGAACAGCTGTCGGATCGACTCCTGGAGGGTGTCCGTGAGAGGAGCGGTTTTGCGTCCCTCTGCGGCGGTGGCGTGAATCATGCCCCGGGCGGGACCCTTTTTGGAGGGCAGGACCATCTCTTCCTCGGACCAGTCTATCGCCTCCATCATCAGGTCGATAAACGTCCGTTCCCCGTCCTCTCTCCCGTGCTTCCTCATCTCCCGTCTCAGCATCTCGTCCCTCAGGCCGAGCACGAACTGCTCCCGCAGCCGGGCTGCAGGGTCGGGGACCTGTCTGGGGTCTCTGTCCTGAATGCGCCGCATCCGCTCCTGTAGGTCATATGCGAACTCCCGTACGCTCTCCCCGTCGGATTGTCGGCGGTCGAGGAACTCTCTCAGGCGAACACTAACTGGGGTCTTGTCTCCGTACGTCCCCTGCAGCAGGTGGAACAGGGCGTCTGGCTCTGGGGCGGTTCCTTCCATGGCAAAGCGTACCGTCCGCTTAGCCTCGCCCTTTAAGTGCTGCTGTATGAACTCCGCCTGGTCGTCGCCGAGCACTTTGCGGCTTCGGAAATGGGCCTTAATTTCTCGGATCCAGTCCTCCACCGGCGACTCCCCTCTCTCCTTTCCCCCGCCAAACTCGCTGCAGTCTCGGTCTTGCTGGACATACACGGTCTGCGAGGGGGCCGGGCAGGGTTCACGGCCTTGGTTCTGTTCCAGTTTCTTCATGGCGTCGGCTAGTTCCTCGACTCTCTCCGCCATCTCCTGCGCGGCGCGGCTCCCTTCGTCGGACGTCATGGTCTCTCTACTGGTCTGTGTCAAGGAAGTGGAGTAGGATGTTGATCCTGTTCGTGACGCCAAATGTAGAAGGGTGGATTATCCCTGCTTTTTTTTTAAACTTTATTTTTTAGCGTTTATCGCTCTTCTGGTCAAGCATGACCGACAGATACAGGGTGAAATGGGATATAGATCAGGGGAAGACATTCTGATAAATGACGGCGGGTCCGGGAATCGAACTCGGAGTCCACCAGATCCGTGACGCAGCACGGTTTTCCCCGACGCTGAAATAGCGCCGAGATATGCGGTGAGCTACTGGATGGGAGTAGTAGTACACAGCCACCTGGTAGCAGGATACTATAGAATTGGATCTATATGTACCCCCGTCTTTGGCCCGGAACGTCGTTCTGGAGGGCGTGCAGCAGGAGTGGATAGGGCCCAGGATTTACTAACCTGGGGGATGGTACTCTGGTCTCCCTCGCCTTCCAAGGCGGTCAGCAGTAGCTCCCCACACACTCTCACTTCCCCCAGTACCTCCGACAGCCCTCCCACACCCGGTGACTGTCAGTTCAATAGCGTTATTGGGCTTCCCTTTAAGCAGTACCCTTCCTTGACCACCTGTATAGACCCTTTAATTAATGTGCTGCGAATGGGGTGGAAGGGTTAAATAGTTATACCAGTCACAAGTATTTACCCAGGGGTTAGGTTAGCATATATGGAAGAAACAGACACACACACAGTGCTCCCAATTCTGTCTACTTTATATGAAGCCTGGTCAGTTTATCAGTTACAAGTTGTACTTCAGATTATTCAGATAGCACGTATTCATAAACGGCACCGGGTGCTCTCACTGGTAATGTAGGGGAACACTATTCCCATCATAGGCACCGCATGCTCAATACATTAATAATAACCCCGCTTAGATTAGGGGAGACCCAGGCACAAAGTAGATGATTCATTGGGAATTCAAATAACAATAATAATAATAATAATAATAATAATAATAATAATAATAATAATAATAATAATAATAATAATAATAATAATAATAATAATAATAATAATAATAATAATAATAATAATAATAATAATAATAATAATAATAATAATAATAATAATAATACAAAAATACAAAAGAAACCAAGTAAATGTGGGCCCACGTTACCAAATAAAACCTACACTAAAGCCGGCTTATATTGTTTGGGGTACCCCTTAGACACTGGTCGTTAGCGTTCGCTTGAATGGACATTGCTGTGGGCACACAAGGTACCATTCGTACTTAGCCAAGATGGCGGACCCACTCCTATCACCTCTCGTCCAGGTGACAAGATGGCGTCGGGCGATCCCGCGAGCACAGCCAGCGGCCTGGGGTGAACAGCATGGGCAGTGGTGAACTGGAGGAGCGTGCTGTGGTGGCGACCTCTGCTGGTGGGAAGAGGCGTCCTCTGCGGCGTCGGGGAGACGTCCACTGTGGCTGTTGTTTGATGCTGGCGCGCGAGCTAATACTGTTTGGCTACCCTAAACACAGCTAAACTGCGGGTCTGAGTGCACCTTTCTGCTATCGGTTGTACTACTAACGCAACATGGCTAACTGTACCACCGGTCTTCAGCGCCGCGCGCCCGGTAGTCTACTGGAGTCAGATGGAGCCGTTAGCAGCATGCTAATACACCGCACACTTACTACTATAACCCGTTAACTATGGACGTTAGTCCTTCGTTCTGTATCGCTTACTCACACACTATCGCTGGTACTTCTAGGATAACACGTCAACTAGCAAGTACTTCTTATCACCCGTCGCTCTCCAACGGGGCTCTTCAACATCACTCCTTCAACGGGGCTCTTCCGGAGCACACGCCCGTTGCGACTGTTCATGGTCAAGTTCACTGCCGAAGAGAGCTTCCTGGTGCTCTGGCTCCCAGGTAATCCTCTCTTCCTCGTTGCTTCCCTCTCTCCTCCGCTCCACCTGCCACCACTGCCACCACTGCCCCCTGCTGGCAACCGCAACTGATCCCACTATAGGACCACTTCAGCACGGGAGAAAGATGCTTCAATGTTATGTTAGTGATCCATAATGAAGCCGGAGAAGAGTAGCACCTCACCTCGTTATTAGACCGGGCGAGATATCAAAAGGAACACTGTTTATCACACTTTATACACACACAGGGAAAGTAACAGTTAGTCAGCACTTCTGAATACTTAGCAGAATATTCAGGATGCTACACATATATATGTACCGTACTTTTCGCACTATAAGCCGCACCGGACTATAAGCCGCAGCAGCTAAATTGAATGATGTGTACATATATAAGCCGCACTGGACTATAAGCCGCAGGTGTTTTAATGTTTAATTACCATATGTAATTAGCATTGGGACACAATACTGTTGGACAAATAACAAGAATTAACTCATTTACAAGTTATATTAAGTTTAGCAAATAAGGGAACAGATAAATAACATGTCAATGCAGTCAAAAAAGCAATATTTAGATTTTAACATTTTGGGGTTTGGTCACGTCGATTCACATATAAGCCGCACCGTATATAAATATATATAGATTTTCTTCACTTGGTGTTATAGTGATATGTGCTTTTTATCTTTTATATATTTACATGCATCATTTGGGTGTTTGAAGTCTTCTGAACTACTATTATAAAAAAAAAGAAAAAAAAAAAACACAGATTTTCAAACCTATGAGCAGTGTTTGGGTAGAAACCTCCTGGTGTAATTTTCTTGTCATGTCTTAACAAGTAATACTGGCCCGGCAGTTCTGTACGGCTGCTGTGGCAGTTGAAAAATGAGCAATGCAAATATCACATCGACTCGAGGGACTCCAACAAGCTGAACAAGCTGGTGAAGAAGGCTAGCTCAGTAGTGGGTGGTGAGCTGGATAACCTAGAGGTGGTGGCTGAGAGGAGGATGAGGAAAAAGCTAGAGGCCATCCTGGAGAACCCCTCTCACCCCCTCTACGAGGAGCTAGCCAGAATGAAGAGCACGTTCATCCCTCCCCGACACACCACAATCCGCCTCGGCCGGTCCTTTATACCGGCAGCCATCAGGCTCTACAACAAAGGGCTTGGGTGGCCGGATCTGCTGCCAGAACTATCACTGCCACAACTCGGGACTTGAGAACTAGAGACTCACATCACCGTACCGACTATCTTGTATTTTGCACTAGAGACTCATATCACTGGACTCTCATCACTGGACTATCTTGTGTTTGTACTTTTTGTATTATTATATTGTATATCTATACCTTAAGTGTATCTATAGTGTATATATATACTGGACTGTATAGGACTGTGAAGCTATGCATCCCCCACCCTGTATCCCCCCCATGCTGCTTTGACACCCGAATTTCCCCAATGGGATCAATAAAGGATTATCTTATCTTATCTATCTTATCTCCTAAAACGAACTCCCGTCGAGGTAAAAGTGCCTGGTGACCAGTGATGCCAGTAACGCGTTACTAAGTAACGCGTTATTGTAATCTGATTACTTTTCCCCGAAAATAGTAATCTAACGCGTTAATCTTTAAAAGCCAGTAATCTGATTGCAGTTACTTGTCCAAGTGGCTGTGCATTACTATTTCGTTACTATCTCATTATAAATTCATAATGCAGGCGGAATGCAGTATTTTATTTCGTTTTCGACAGTCAAAAATACATTTTGAGCTGTTTTTCTTTTGGGAGTGACGTGGTGTGGCAGTGAAAGGGTTAAATACAAGAATGTGTCCCGCGGCGTGACTGGTCCCTCTCAGTGGCGGCTCGCCACTAGGGGCGCTCGGGCGCCGCCCCCCCTCAGGAACTACCCTGGTTATATGAGAGAACAAGAAAAATAAGTTTTTAGTTTTTTGTTTTATAGCCCTATAAATAATATAAACATGTTTAAAATGAATAATATTTACTCATTTTAAGTATGTTTGTATTTCCAATGCACAATATAACGTTATTATCGCAATTAAAAAACACTCGTTTTCCAGAGCAGGAAGTGACATCACGTTTTTTTTATTTTTTTTTATTTTTTCGTATTTCTCGGCCCGGGCTATACGCGACAGCGCTCTGAGTGCGCGTCACAGTTTGATCGCTGTATCCGTCACAGCCAATCAGTGCATAACGCGTTGTGCGTTGAAATATGACTATTATGTTGGAATCCGGGCGCGATTTGTCTTAGAGCATGGCGATAGAACGCCAGGTAGTTTGCAGTCTGTTCGAGCGGAAATGGACAAAGGAATGTACTTGTGTTGTGCTAACGAGCTAACACTTGGCTAACAAGCTATATGGCGGATGCAATCTGGAGACAGACTACAGTGGACAGTGGTCTGGAATACATCATCAGTGGATTATACACGTTTATCAAGCTCTCCTGCCCTGGACGTTTCAACTAAACAGTGAGTCTCTCTCTCTCTCTCTCTCTCTCTCTCTCTCTCTCTCTCTCTCTCTCTCTCTCTCTCTCTCTCTCTCTCTCTCTCTCTCTCTCTCTCTGTGGTTAACGTTAACGTTTGTAAATAGTTTTTTTTAGGAGCAGTACTGTTAGGCTACTGCTGGCCATTCATGAAGCCAGACATTGCTGATTGTTTATTTATTTTATAACACAAGACTATGACTACCAATTGCCTAGCCAGCCGTGTATCAATCTTGGATGCAATAATAACGTTACCACACTGACTATGTCGATGGCTCATTGATTTAACTACTGCAGCTCTCTCGGATTGAAAATACGTGGATTATGGCTTGTTCAATATCGTCTATGTTTGAATGAATGAATGAATGAGAACTTTATTAACAGATTGCAGAATGGGTACAATACAGTACGGCTCAATACACACAATTGTTAAGGGGATGCAGACCAGAGAAAGACGTTTGTCTTGTTTACATCAGGGTCCCAGATTTTCGATTCATATCGATAGTTTAATAGCTAGCCTTGGCTCGTTTAACAATATGCAAAATATGTGTACAGCCCTGTACTCATACTGAAGTTATTCTTGGTATATAATAGGTCTGATTGTGTAACGAATCGATTCCACGTCGCGCTGTGTGTGAGAGAGAGAAGGAGAGAGGGAGAGATCTGCCTGTGTTTGGAGACGGGCGAGTTTTGTTTCTAACTTTTCTATTTATATATTGTGTTTCAAGTTGTGAATTAGAGTCTAGACTATACTTTATTTGACTGGTTGTGTGTTGTTGTAGTAACAGCTGAGCGACTCGTTCATAAGAGCCGATTCATTGCCGTGAGCGTGAGTTGAATCGCTCACGTCTTGCCATGAGTCTGTTGCGTGGTACTGTACTGTACATGTTTGCAAAATGTTTGGTATAGCGCCCCTAGTGGCGAAGTACCCACCGGCCGCCACTGGTCCCTCTGTCTTTGAGTGACTCTGCTTTGGTCCAATCACATTCCCCATCCACAGTCTGCGAATCAGAGGCAGAGTAGGGCGGGTCTTCACAGCACGTCATGTGACATATGCGCCAATCGTGTGACAGCAGGGCTCCGTCGTCGGAGAATTCCACCCCAAAACGCTTGGCAAAATTAAAAGTGAAACCGCAAGATGACTTTTGCGGTTTCTGTTCAGAATTCCACCCCAAAACGCTCGTCTAAACGTAGCCTCAGTCACTACTTCACGGCGGAGGAAACAAAATACTGTCTACCGCTAAAAACAGCACATCCAATTGCATTGAAAGCATCTGGAATCACAACACTAGCCGACGCTTCGACTAGGTACAGGAGGGTTGATGGTGGCAGAGCAAAAGCTCTTATTTGCCAGATTTACAGTTAATTTACATGTTAAAGAGAGACTGATTGTATGTTTATAGAGAGACATTTATAAAAACAATTTAATAGTTACAGTTGATATAATTGAATAGTTCAGCCTGCATTTGTTAGATGTGATACACTGGTTTTGTAAAACCACTGGCTGGCTGCTCTAATGCTGTGAGCATCATAGACTGTTGCTTTACCATACTTGATGGTACAGAAGCTGAAGCACTAGTTTAACAATTTACGTTATGTGCAGAGAAACAAGTTAAAAACAATTTATGCACTTTCAATAAAGCGTTTAAAAAAAACTGTTGGGGGAACGACGACGACTTCGTAACCTAGTTACTTTCAAAGTAACTAAGTTACTTTGATAATCAAGTAATCAGTAAAGTAACTTAGATTACTTTTTAAAGGAGTAATCAGTAATCAGTAATCAGATTACTTTTACAAGTAATCTGTGGCATCACTGCTGGTGACAATACTGTAGTCGTCTTGAGGAAGCCCTGCCACTCACTGCCGCCATTTGGTGGCAGATCCAGACATGAGTCAACTAGTGTATCAGTTTTCTTGTATTTTTACACCAGGAGAACAGTGACTAATCTTTTGCTTTTGTTATGTTTCCAGCTTTTAGGTAACTGCTGTCCCGATGTCAACTGTGAGTCATGTGGCAAGAGCAACAATAGAGCTAAGCACTTCCACTTCCACGGTAGTCTCACGAGAGGTGCAGAAATGGTCTGAGGAATCAGAGGGCACACTCCAAGCTGCACTTGAATGTACAGACTGGGGGGTGTTCTGCGATAACACAGATAACATTAATGACTACACGGAGACAGTGCTGAACTTTGTTTGTACTTTGGTGGAAGAAACAATCCCCACTACCACAATTAGAGTTTACCCAAACCAAAAGCCCTGGGTAGACAAATCCGTCCGTGAGGCTCTGAAAGCGCGCACCTCAGCCTACAACGCTGGGCTTGTGGCAGGCAACATGAATGACCACAAGGTGGCGAGATGCAACGTCAGGAGGGTAGTAATAGAGGCAAAGAGGCGCTACAGGGATAAAATTGAACTTCAATATGAACAGGCTGACTCTAGAGCTACTGTATGTGGCAGGGCCTCAGAACGATGACAGACTACAAAGGCACCTCCCTCAAACTGAACAGTGACATCTCCTTAGCAAATGATCTCAATACCTTCTATGCGAGGTTTGAGGCTGGGAATAACAGCACCAGCCTACAAACCACTGCAATGGAGGGGGGGGGGGGACACTGCTGATGGAGACTCAGTGTTCAGGGTAACAGAACATGAGGTGAGGAGGACCTTTAAGAAAGTGAATATCAGGAAGGCAGCAGGACCGGACGGTATCCCCGGCCGCGTCCTAAAAGTCTGTGCCGACCAACTGGCCCCGGTATTCACTGACATATTTAACCTGTCCTTGGAACATGCAGGCTGTCATCCCCACCTGTCTGAAGAAGTCCACTATTATCCCTGTACCCAAAAAATCCAAGCCTGCTTGCCTCAATGACTACCGCCCTGTAGGGCTTAAAAAAAATTAAAAGAAAATAAAACAAAGTATAATTTTTTTTTTTTTTTTTTTTATCATTCCATTTGGGCTGTGGGGGGTGCTTAATGTCTGAAGGAGTCGACTGAAGACTTCTTGTCCTCTGCAAAGTGTGTTCATTAGATGGGTGAAATCCTCTTTCAGTGCCTCTGTGCCTGTTTTCGTAGGCAGTTAGCCTCTGGTATGCGTGCCATTAGCGCTAGCCACGCTTCTAGGCCTCTTTTCTTTTGAAAAAAATTATATATATTTTTTTTATATTTAATTTTAATTAAAAATTTTTATATTCGACTAAGAGGTTGGCCAGTCGACTACGGCTCCTTTCGACCGATTAGTCGACTAATCGATTAATAGGGGTCAGCCCTACCGCCCTGTAGCTCTCATCTCCATAGCCATAAAGTGCTTTGAGAAGCTAGTAAAGGGCTACATCTGCTCCTCCCTCCCCATCAACCTGGACGCGTCTATATTAATCCCAGCCGAAGAGTGCAAGAGCGCTTCCGCATTTTGCCCTGATTGGCCCCGGTAACGCCCTCCAAATGCACATTTCTTTTTCGCCGCTCAGACGCCGAAATGAAATGGAATACATGTATATTGTCGCGACGCGGACCAGATTCACTCGCAACGCTATAACGTTATTTCCCTGTACATTGCAACGTTAACACAACGCAGCTGTCAACTGTACTTTACATATTATCCAAACGAGGACCACATAACGCCATAACACGCCATAACGTTATTTCCCTGTACATTGTAACGTTAACACAACGCAGCTGTCAACTGTACTTTACATATTATCCAAACGAGGACCACATAACGCCATAACGTTATTTCGCTGTACATTGTAACGTTACATATTATCCAAACGAGGACCACATAACGCCATAACGTTATTTCGCTGTACATTGTAACGTTAACACAACGCAGCTGTCAACTGTACTTTCATAACGCCATAACGTTATTTCGCTGTACATTAACACAACGCAGCTGTCAACTGTACTTTCATAACGCCATAACGTTATTTCGCTGTACATTAACACAACGCAGCTGTCAACTGTACTTTCATAACGCCATAACGTTATTTCGCTGTACATTAACACAACGCAGCTGTCAACTGTAGTTTGTAACGTTATGTTATTTCGGGCATTCATAACGTTATTAACAGATTGCAGAATGGGTACAGTACAGTACAGCTCAAAACATACAATTACCAAAGTAAACAAACCCTGGTCACACAATACAGCAATTACAATTAAAACTCATAGTTACATGTTGTCTAGTCAATGTAGTCCTTGTATCAAGAAGTCAATCAACCAGTCTCCTTAATTTCTTATTGTTTCTGGTGGTGGAGACTATACCCTGGGGTTTACATTTGGATCACTGATTGGGCCTTTGCTGCATAATTAAAATAATTGAAGACACACATTACTTTGAAGGTGACTTTTTATTAATTCAGTACACTCACCAGAGGTCTGAACAGGGGAGACTGTTATAGCAAAATCAATTGTATAAATCTCAGATTAGCCTATTTTATAACCCCTCAACCTCAAACATTCCATTTGAACAACCTTTGAAATTCACATATTTGACATTCACATAGATGTACAGTATTTTCGCAATAAAACATACCCCATAATACGCCCATGAACAATAGAAACATGTACCGGATGGTCTCAGCCTTTCAGTTTAATGTTGCCATTACAACACCAAGCGAGGACCTCATGCGCATTCGCGGCGAGCACCTGGGCGAAGGAAAAGGAAATGCACATTGCTTACCGGCGAATAGGGAAGAATGCGGAAGCGCTCTTGCACTCTTCGGCTGGGATTAATATAGACGCAACCTGGACCCCCTGCAATTTGCATACCGCCCCAACAGGTCCACGGAGGACGCCATAGCCCATGTGCTGCACACAGCAGCATCACACCTGGACAAGAGGCAACTATGTGAGAATGCTGTTCATCGACTACAGCTCAGCATTCAATACCATAGTCCCCTCCAAACTCATAGCCAAGCTCAGGGACCTCGGCTTGAACTATGACCTCTGCCAGTGGGTCTTGGACTTCCTGACGGGCAGACCCCAGGTGGTGAGAGCAGGCAACTGCACCTCCTCATCCATCACTCTCAACATAGGGGCCCCCCAGGGCTGTGTTCTGAGTCCCCTCCTCTACTCCCTGCACACACATGACTGTGTGGCACAGCGGAACAACAACACAATCATCAAATTTGCTGACGACACAGTAGTGGTGGGCCTGATCTCTGCAAACGACGAGAGGGCCTACCTGGAGGAGGTCAAGATTCTAGCGGGATGGTGTCAAGAGAACAGCCTCTCCCTGAACGTCAGCAAAACAAAGGAGATGATTGTGGACTTTAGGAGGTCGGGGGTCAGGGACAGATTACAGCATCCCTCAGCATCGACGGGGCACCGGTTGAGAGAGTGAACAGTTTTAAGTACCTCGGAGTCCACATATCCGAGGACTTGACATGGACCACACACATTGACACTAGACAGGTATTGCACGGTATTGCACTACCTCCCCTGCAGGCTCTATACAACAAGAGGTGCAAATCCAGAGCCTGCAGAATAATGAAAGACCCTCACCACCCCAATAACAGCCTGTTCCAGCTGCTGAGGTCAGGCAGACGCCTGCGAACACCAGCTACTAGGACAGAGAGGCTTCGGCTCAGCTTGTTCCCCCAGGCCATCAGAGCCTTGAACAATGAACACTGAGGGTCACAGAACACTGAACTCTCCACACACAAGCACACATTAGCACACACACGACACGCACGCTGTGCACGCTCGCACACTAGCAGCCACTTTAACATGAGAAAGCACTCACTCATGCTGCACACCCCCACACTTATGGCCACAAAGGAAAGGTCACTTTAAAAATAGTATAGTAACAGTGTATTGCACTACCAAGGGACCTAGCATGTCCTTCATGCTCTGTAAATAACTATGTACAAATACTGTGATGTCCCACTATGTTACCTGTTTATTGCACAATGTTGTTTATTGTTTATTGGATTCCATTATATGTTGTACTACTGTATTGCACATCGTTGCAGGCAAGACCACCCGCATTTCATTGTATACTTGTATGCCGTGACAAATAAAACTCTTGGACAGTGTTGTGAAGAAGGCACGGCAACGCCTCTACTTCCTCAGGCGCCTAAGGAAGTTCCAAGTCAGTCAGAAGATCCTTAAGAACTTCTACTCAAACACAATAGAGAGCATCCTGACTGGCAATATCACCTCCTGGTTTGGGAATAGCACCGCACAAGACCGTAGCAGACTACAGAGAGTGGCCCGTTCAGCCGAACGCACAATTGGAGGGGGGCTTCCCACTCTACAGGGCATTTAAAACAAGCGGTGCATGGGCAAGGCTAAGAGAATTATCAAAGACTCCAGCCACCCAAACAACTGCCTCTTTGAACTGCTGCAGTCAGGCAAGCGATACCGGAGTCTCATGGCAAGCACAGAGAGACTCAGAAGAAGCTTCTATCCCCAGGCCATCAGGATACTCAACGAACAATAACACTATGTAACAACCATCAAATGCACTCACAGCACACACATCCACATGCACACACTCACTTTAAACAAACAACTCACTGCAGCACCCACTTGAACCACTTTAGAACACCTAAGCACACTTTATATTTATTGGTAAAGAATTTGCACTACAACCCATACCTCATTACACCTTACTGTAAATTGTACCTAAATTGTACCTCATCCCACTTCTGCTTTGCACTGTATAGTATATTGTATGGTAACTCAGTTACTTCTACTCTACATTGAGCATTGTATATATGTATATACTGAACACTTTTGTCTACACTTTTGTCTACGTACTTGACTTCTATTTTATACTTGCTATACTTATTTTATACTTATCAATTTTTTCCTAGCACAGTCTCTGGAGTGTAACAGAAAGAAGCATTTTGTATAAAAGTATTCTGTACTTCTGTATGACAACTAATAAAGAAACTTGAACTTGAACTTGAACTTGAAACTTCCTCCGGTCCATGGCCATCATGTTTGATGAATCAAGTTTCTTTCTTTCTTTCTTTCTTTCTTTCTTTCTTTCTTTCTTTCTTTCTTTCTTTCTTTCTTTCTTTCTTTCTTTCTTTCTTTCTTTCTTTCTTTCTTTCTTTCTTTCTTTCTTTCTTTCTTTCTTTCTTTCTTTCTTTCTTTCTTTCTTTCTTTCTTTCTTTCTTTCTTTCTTTCTTTCTTTTTAATCTTTTTCCCCCCTCCTTTTTCCTCCGATTTTCTCCCATCCCAATGTTAGTCGTTATGCCAATTCCCAATCCCCTTCCTTGTCGCTGCGCACTTACCCCCCACAGTCGGTCTGGGAGAGTGGAGGCTATCACGTGCTTCCTCCGACACACGTCTAGCCAATCAACCGCTTCTTTTCACCTGGCAGCGCGGACTCTCACTGAGAGGGTGTAACGTGTGGAAGGATCACACTACCCCCCTTAGATCCTATCCGCGCTGAGCAGGCGCCCCGACCGAACTGTAGGAGTCGCTGTTTACAACGACCCGGACCCACCCCGCCAGCTTTCCCACCCTCTAATACAGCCAATTGTATTAGTGTGAACGGCCAGCTAAGCTGGTGACAACGCCGGAGCTGTGAGCTGGATTCGAACAGGCGAATCCAGCGTCTCCGGCGTTTGGTGACGAACGCAATCTCCGCTACGCCACCTGACCGCCCTCTTTCTTTCTTTCTTTCTTTCTTTCTTTCTTTCTTTCTTTCTTTCTTTCTTTCTTTCTTTCTTTCTTTCTTTCTTTCTTTCTTTCTTTCTTTCTTTCTTTCTTTCTTTCTTTCTTTCTTTCTTTCTTTCTTTCTTGATGTCAGGACAGTTAAGGCGTTACTTAACCTTCCGTATTGTCGCAGTGAAAGGGTTAACCATTTGGTAGTGTGGCAGTGAAAGGGTTAACCTTCCGTATTGTCACAGGGAAAGGGTTAACCATTTGGTTGTGTGGTAGTGAAAGGGTTAAAGCATGTCTCTGAATTGAAGTGCTTCTGCATAGTTGACTATGTTGTAACACAGGAAGCTGCTTGGAGGTTCTATACAGGTAAGTGATTTTCTATTTTAGACACATGGGTTAATTAAAAGTAGAATTGACGTGGTACAAAGTACTGAGCTGGTGTATAATTTCTCCACCGTCTATATAGTATGTTGTTGTCTTTGTATTATTCATTTGGATCATGGGCATAAAATACACTCTTTATCCTCTCTCTAAATGTTTTACCTAATTTAGATTCTTAGAGGTTTGGGAGGTCTTTTGTTTGTTTGTTTTCTTTAGTTCTTTTGGTACAATGTCCACGGTTTGTGGACGAGGTTGGGCCACATGTGACTCAGTGGAAGGGCTTCCCATGGGCTCACATGGTTGTGGGTTCAAGTTTGTCTTGACATCACCTTTCTCAGGTGGATCTGATGAAAAGAAAAGGACAATGTAGTGTGTTCACCTGTAGGCTTTTGTGTACGTATCTTTCAGGTTAACATTTTTTGGAATGTTTTCTAAGAATTCTATCTTGGAATTCTTGGCCACTGGCCAGTGGAAGCTCGCATGTGAGACCAGACCATACACATGAAAGGGTTAAGATCTTCAGTGAAAGAATGCAAATCCTTCACACAACGACAACAAAAAACTAAAACGTGCTTCATCTACACAGACAGACAAGCTGTCAGAAAGACACATAGACACACACCCATACCCTAGAGACAGCCATGGGAAATATTAGGCCCAGTGTCCAGTGGTTGTCATTAATAGCTTCAACTATTTACGTCGTCACATTGCATTCTGCATGTCACCCGTCCCCCCCCACCCCCCCACCCCCCCACCCTCAACAGCATCGCACTATCATCTGGATTCCTTTCCAAGCTCAGGGGTACTATTTCAACCACCAGGCTGTTACGACGACGGCCTGTTTCTTATGTCACATAGTGAAATAATGCCACACTATTCTGGGTGGCATGTGGATGGCGTCATGTGTAGCCCAGCAGGCAGTAGTCATATAGGGTATGGAGAAAAACGATCCCGGTGGGGGGGTGTGACAGGCTATTTAGATGTGGGCACGCTTTCCAAGTAAAGCTGTTTCCTTCTCATGTGCCTCTTGTGCTTCGCTTGCACTGTGCCTGCTCTCTTCATTTCCTTTCTCAGTTTGCTCTCAGAAAATATCTCTCTTTCAGAACGTATCTCTTTCCCTTCTCTGCTGTTTGCTTGCCTTGCACTTTGGTAACACTTCCCTTGAACCGCTATTGACACAGTGTATCAGTAACACATATTGAGATAGAAGGAAAAAACCTAAACATAGACTTTGAATTGATAAAACAATCCATGGTGTACCGAGGGGAGTGACGGTTGTGATTGAAGGATCAAGAAAAGAGTACAGGGCTTGAGATAGGTCAATTGGCTTGCACACTGTAAAATGGCAATCGAATGGTTGATACTGTTTTCATGGAAATCAGTGTCGGTTTGACACATGAGACCATTTAACTCATTCTGCGCCAAACACAAGATTTCTCGTGTTTCGGTGAGCGGTGATTTTATCATACTATGGCACTCGTGCAGGCCTTGCGAGTGTGGATTGGACCTGTAATGACGATTGAATCCCGCCATGTGGCAGTATCACCTACCTTATGAACATGCATGGGCCCCACAGCCCCCAAACAACCACAGCCCCCCAACCAACTAGGGACTCGACTAGTAGTTTGCGAACAGCTGTGAGCACGACGCAATCGCCTAGAGCAAACGATTGGATATTATGAAAAAGACTAAATGGATTATATGGATGATGATTATGGACTATAAGGTGCGTTTCCACCAGACTATGTTGGACTATGTTGGACTCAGCACTACTGGTAAAACGTAAAAAAAACTATAATCAAACCGACCGATGAGGAAACCTATTCGGCTCCGTCTATAGTCTGGCCTGTATAGTAGATGAAGAAGACAACGGATGAGGGCTACCTAACGTTATATGTATCGATCCTGTTCTGATTCAAGACACTTGGACTCGAAGTGAGCAATGGAGTACCTCTAAAACAAAGGTAACGTCTATTTTACGTCTACTTTACCGAAACCCTTTGTGAAGAAACATATGGTAGTGTACCTTTTGACAAAGGTAACGTCTATTTTACTGAACCCCCATTCTAAAACATGCGTTTGTATGATTGCAGGGTCAGAAAACGCCCCCCCCCCCCCCCCCCCCCCCCGCCTTTGTGAAGAAACATATGGTCGTGTTTACCTTTGACCTGGCAATAATATAGGTTTCAGGCGAGCAGCCGCGAGATTTGCGCATACGCTGCACAAAACACACTTTATCTCACAATCTAGAAAACCAGCCTGGATTACTTTGAAACGGAGCGATGTTTAGCGTGGTATAGCGCACAAACGAAAGTATGTAGAAATGAACAGTTTCGTCCCTGTTGGACTATCAATAGTGCCTGTCAAATGAGCCATACTATTGTCTCCATAGCTATAATATAGAATATACGATGGGTCCGCAAACATTGTGAAAATGGTCAATAACGCTGGCGGCAGGGAGTAAAGATGGGAAAACAGCGTGGCAGTCAATTAGTTAATATCCATGCCCTCGGAAAGTCAATGCCACTGTCAATCATGACAAATCATCTGTCAATCATGGCAAATCATCTGTAAATCATGGCAAATCATCTATCAATCATGGCAAATCATCTATCAATCCTCGCAAATGAATGAATGAATGAATGAATGAATGAATGAATGAATGAAAACTTTATTAACAGATTGCAGAATGGGTACAGTGCAGTACAGCTCAATACATACAATTGTTAAGGGGATGCAGACCAGAGAAAGACTTTCGTCTTGTTTCCACCAGGGTCCCCCATTTCCAATTCATCGTAACATATATGACATACATGACATACAGATAGACAGTACTGCTACATCTATACATTTATGACATACCAGATTTGCAATTACAGTACTGTATTTGTGATACAAAAAGAGTCCAGAAAGAACAGAGTATATACATTAGGCGTAGAAACTGTACATTGGATTGGGTAGGTGGGGGTGGGACTGTACATTGGAGGTGGTTGGGGGGGGGGGGGGGGGGGGATGGGGGGGGGGGGGGGGGGGTAGGAGTGGGGGGGGGGGGGGGTTGGCTAGGAGTGGGGGGGGGGGGGGGGGTTGGGGTAGGAGGGGTGGGTGGGGGACACTGTACAACTGTACAAACAACACTGTACATTGGATTATTGACAAGACCATACTTGGTAATTTACTGTACATTGGCCGGGGGGTTGTGCTCGGACATTTACAGGGGCCAGTTTCGAGTTGCAGTCTCCCTTAGGTGTTTTTTGAGAGAGTTTTTGAAAGTGGGGTAGTGATTCACATTCCTTTACAGCTTTGGGTAGGGCGTTCCACATTGATGTGGCATAATTGCGAAACGTGTTTAGACCCTTGTTTGAGCCGAATCTGGGTTTAACATGATTTGTGGAGCTCCCTCTGGTGTTGTGATCGTGGTATTCACTGACCTTTGGGAAGTATTTAGTCATGTACATGGGTACCTTGGTCGTGTAGTGTATCTTGTAGACCAGGCCCATTGCAAGTTGCTGTACTCTGTCGTCTACTCTAAGCCATCCTAGGTTGTCAAAGTGGGCAGGGGTGAGGTGGGTTCTAGGGGTAAGGTCAAGCAGTAGTCTGACCAGTTTGTTTTGAGATGTTTGTAATTTTGTTTTTAGCGCCTTTGAGGTGCTTTGGTACCATGAGGTGCAAGCATAGTCGTAGTACCCTTGAATGAGTGCTCCTGCTAGAGTCTTCAGGGTATTCTTGTTTACCAGTGAGGAGATCCGGTACAAGAAACGAGTTCGTTGGTTGACTTTTTTTATTACATTGGATGCCATTTTGTCACAGGAAAGATTTGCCTCTAGGATGGAACCCAGGTAGGTAATATCTTCTTTCCTTGTGACAATATTGTCACCCACTGTAAATCATCTATCGATCATGGCAAATCATCTATAAATCATGGCAAATCATCTATCAATCTTGGAAAATTATCTATCAATCATGGCAAATCATCTATCAATCATGGAAAAGCTATCATTTGGATGAACATTCTAGTGGCAGTTGTAGTGAACATTCTATGGCATCTCTTCCTGAGTTCACACCTGCAACAAATATAATTTCCATGAAAATATTACCAAACACTATCGAAGCTACTATATCTGAGGTGTATAACATTATCAAACACTATGGAAGCTACTGTATCTGACAATATCAAACTGACGTGTATCTTCATAAGCTAATAAAGCAAATTTTTCTCTCTATTAAAGTTTCGTCCTTATTTCTTCTCTCTCTCTCTCTCCCTCTCTCTCTCTCTCTCTCTCTCTCTCTCTCTCTCTCTCTCTCTCTCTCTCTTTCTCTCTCTCTCTCTGTGTCCCTCTTCCCCACACCCTTCTTCTCTACTTCTCTCTTTTTCTCTCTCTGTTCCTCATCAACCCACCCTCCCGCTTTACTTCTCTGTCTCCCCCCCCCTCTCTCTCTCCCTCTGTCTCTCTCTCTCTGTTCCTCTTCTCCACGTCCCCCTCTCTCTCTATTTGTTCTTCTCCCTGTTCTGCTGTCTGTCGAGGCAACAAATCCATCCTACAGCAGACGCACCCAACAACGGCGGTTTCCAGAAATAGACTCACAAAAGTCACGATTCTCCCCCCCCAGCGGTTCAACAGAGCAATAGACACTTGGAGACTTGCCAGAGGAACACATCAATGGCTCCTTTGGGAGGAAGTGCTCATCTGCCTGAGTAGCTCCTAGATACAGTAGATACTGTCAGGGTGTCTCCTTGGCATTTAGCTCATATTGATTGATTGAGAGTGTAGATGAGGGTGAGTGCAATCAGTTCTGGATGGAGGGGAAAGAGAAAAAAAAAATGTTTCACCTTTTTCAGCATAAAATTGAGGATGTTCCCCTCTGATACCTGGTCCCTTTCAGAGGCTGTACCAGGCTCACGTCTGAGGCTAGAGTGAAGATACACAATGAAACTAGACAACCTACGGTATCCATTGATACAGCATGTCATGCTAGCTTGTAAGGAAGGGGAATAGATGATGCTTCAAAGTTGACCTCTCACTTCAACATATCTGGATGAATGGGTTCTATGGGTAGCCACGAGTCTCCCCTTTACATACATGCCCATATTATGTTAATCCCATGTAGTTTAGAGCAAGAACCATGTAGTTCTTTGCATGCACTATAAATGTGTTATTTTTGCAATACATTTTTTTTTGTATTTGAACAGTCTTGGAATTACACAAATCGGCTATTACTGGAAATCTGAAACTTTTGTGGATACAATGAGATTGTATTCATGTATGATGATGTTAGTCCCCATAGTAGCTATGTCATTGTAGTGAAGGCCGTCTTTTAAAACTTGACCTCACTGTATAAAATGACCTGTTGTGACCTCTAGGATAATCACAGCCTCATAAAACTTTACAACCACAAACTAGAGACGTAAGGAATTCAGGGAATGTATGGCTTTCCTAGATTTATTGACCATAAGGGCAGGTTTCGGAGCAATTTCCAGAACAGAAGTGCTCGCCATCAAATTCCCCAGAAAATGCTGGATCTTGATGTCATATTTGATCTACAACGTCTAGTTTGACAGTTTGATCTGAATTCCGTTCGATGGTACAGGCTCGTGCACCGTTGCTAGATGATAATCATATTTGTACAATAAAAGTGACTCACTCATTACAGGCACAGAAACAGCCATTGAGAACAGGACTGAAACAGAGGGGTATGCTAGAATGCATAATCTGAGTGATATTCTTTCTCAGCAAAACACTTCAAAGACATGTTTAGGGGCCCTCAAAGACATAGTAACTTGTTGAAAAGGACTATAATATGTCCCATTTAATGTTGAAATGAATCGCATGATCGAATGATTTGCATATAAGCGGCTGATTTGAAATTGATGGTAATTTGGTGTCCTCTGAAATGCAAAATGTTTGTGGGTGTATAATGTATCTACAAGACATGTGCAAAGAGACACATTTCGATTGTGTAAATAGCCCAATCTCCTTCTCATCTTTCTACAACATAATTCATCATTTTGGTGTTGTTCTGTTTATTATTATTATTCTTGTATTATGTGTTGTCATGTTTTGTTTTATCCATTTAAAAAATAGAAAGAAATTTAAAAAAAATTATTAAAAGAAATAAAGAATTCATCATTTTCATGTAATAATTTTTTTAATTTACGACAATGATTCCATAATTTCTGTACCTGGTCTGCTATGAATCGCACCAAGTTAGTGAGAGAGGACAGAGATTTTTCAGCCGAGTCGACAGCTCATTCCCCTCGGAGGGGACAACCCCGCGGCTATATTTGGTTCTCCGTCTGTGCTGTACTACTGCTCGTGTCCCCCGGGGGAGAGTCTTGCTTCTCCCCTCCGCATGCTCTGAACCTCACCCTGAATGTGTCACAGAAACACTCGCCTGCACACCGGCATCATTTGAATATGGTACGTTCCGAGGCTGCAGCAGAAGAAACTCTGCTGGGGACATTACATTTGCCCTCCTCCCCTACACTTCTTGGAAAGTGAAACCATGTTATGGTTACAAGGCTGCCATAGGATGGATTACGCTGACGTAGTTTACCAAACTGCATCTAAAACCAACCTTCTTCCACTAAACACACTATTCAACCGTCTATGCAGATTTGCTCTTGGCTGCCCATATTTGACACACCACTGCACCATGTATGAAAATCTTAATTTGCCAGCTCCCACAGTAAGACGACAGCAGCACTGGTTACAGTTCATTTTTAAATGTATTCACTTCAATTATCCGCAATATCTCAAACAGTATATGGACCCTTTCACCTCTAGACATCAACTAAGACACTGTGCACAGCTATTTTTTAAAGTTCCAACAAATGTTACTACCTCAGTTGGCAAAAAAGCATTCATGTTCAAAGGTCCATCTGACTGGAATAATCTCCCAGTTCATATTCGAGCTATAACATCATCACAACTGTTTAAAACTGTGCTGTCCTCTCACCTTGAGATTACATGTTTCCACCAATAATAGTATAACAGATCTTTGAAGCAATCACTTGAATATGTGCTCTGTGTTTTGTTGTTTGGTTGTCTTATGTTCCTCTTGTTTGATGTTGTTTGAACCTGTTTATTATTAATTCTATCTTGTTTTGTGTTTGGTTTTTGTTTTTGTTTGAAAACAAGATGGTTCATCTCAAGGGGTAATTCCAAATAAAGAATTTCAATATATATATAGGAAAATAATGTGTCTTTTTTGTGCTACTAGATGGAATTTCATTGTAAGCCAGACTTAGGCCAAGGGGCCTTTTTAGGGTTTATTGTTAGGTTTAGGGTTAGGTTAAGGTTAGATTAGCTTGTTAGAGAGCTTGTCCTACTACTCCATATATTATACCAAATGCAACTATATGGCAGTTTATATTATCATTATTATTATTATTGTTATTATTATCATTATTATTCTTAATAATAATAATGATAATAATACAATACAAGGATGGATGGGGGCGCTAAGCGAAGGCAGTGGAGAAGAGATGGTCTTGAGGCAGGATTGGAAAACTGAGAGGGACTCTGAGTCTCTATTGTCTTGGGGGAGAGTTCCAGAGCCTGGGAGCTGCCCTGGATAAGGCTCTGTCCCCAAAAGGTTTATGTGTAGTATGAATGGTTGGCACATTCTTTTTCACATTAGATTTTTTAGATGTGTGAACTTGTATAGGAAAGTTTCAACTGAATTTCCACCGGCGTCATGTCACTGTGACACCTGCAACACAAAGCACAGCAACTGTGCCCTCCGACCTCCAGGCTCTTTCAGGCTCTTTCAGGGACAAATAACAAGAAGAGGAAGGAGAAGAGAAATAAGGAGACGAAGAAGAAAAAGAAGAAGGAGAAGGAGAAGAAGAAAAATAAGGAGAAGCAGAAGGAGAAGAAGAAAAAGAAGGAGAAGAAGAAGAAAGAAAAGGAGAAGAAGAAGGAGGAGAAGAAGAAGAAAGAGAAGGAGACAAAGAAGGAGAAGGAGGAGGAGAAGGAGAAGAAGGAGATGGATAAGAAGAAGATGAAGAAGATGGAGAAGAAGAAGAAGATGGAGAAGAAGATGAAGAAGAAGAAGAAGAAGAAGAAGAAGAAGAAGAAGAAGAAGAAGAAGAAGAAGAAGAAGAAGAAGAAGAAGAAGAAGAAGAAGAAGATGAGAGAAGAAGAAGAAGAAGAAGAAGAAGAAGAAGAAGAAGAAGAAGAAGAAGAAGAAGAAGAAGAAGAAGAAGAAGAAGAAGAAGAAGAAGAAGAAGAAGAAGAAGAAGAAGAAGAAGAAGAAGAAGAAGAAGAAGAAGAAGAAGAAGAAGAAGAAGAAGAAGAATTAATATCAGACCTGAATTAACATTCACAAAGCTTTTAGAATGGTGTAGAATAAAAGTATTGCTTTTCCCCACCAAATCTGGACGGGTCCGAAATGAATGTTGTTATTATGCATGTTCTGTGCATGTTGCATCCATGTATCCCCTCCCTACTTCCCATTTCCCCATGTAGAATGCACCTGATTGGATAAATGTGCAGAAATTTGGTTCTGACAACATTTTATGCAAAGAATTGGATATACAATGGCAAATGGCAAATGGCTGCATTTATATAGCGCTTTTATCCAAAGCGCTTTACAATTTGTTCCTCACATTTTTTACCCATTCACTCACACATTCACACACCGATGGCAGAGGCAACCATGCAAGGATGCCAACCTGCTCATCAGGAGCAATTAGGGTTAAGTGGCTTGCTCAAGGACACTTCGACACGCTGCCCAGGAGGAGTCGGAATCGAACCTGGAACCAGACGACTGCTCTACCTCCTGAGCCACTGTCGCCCCGTACAATAGGGTACACATTTGCAGGATCTTGATTAATATTTTATCAGCAACACCTAGTTTGACAGTTTGATCGGAATCTTCGACGGTACAGCGTACGATAATTATGATGCTTGTGATATTTATGTAATCCTATGTAAGCACACCATTGTTTTGGTCTGACACGCTGCTGCTCTAGTGTGACATCTAATAGCTGCATGTTATCTATAGCACCTGTTAAAAGAACACGCCAACATTTTGGGAAATTAGCTTACCGTCTTCTCCAGAGAGACACAAGAAGATAGATCCTCTCTGTGTGTTCAGTAGAAAGCTATATGGCTGCACGTTAGACTAGCTTAGCACAATGAATGGAAGCAGACATGGCTGGTTAGTCTAGGCATTGTCCAACTAACACCTCTCCTGAAGGATAACCGAGGAGGCAGCCTGTCGCATCTTTTCACCAGACAGCGCAGACTCTCAGTGGCTGGGAGTAACGCGTGGGAGGCTCACGCTGCCCCCGATACTTCCTGTCTCTGCTGTGCAGGCGTCACCCAACCGACCTGTAGGAGTCGCTGTTATCCAAAGCCACAACGTCCAATCCCCACCCATCGACTTCCACCCGCTACCTCTGTCAATTGAGATAGTATGACGACTGGCCCAAGCCGCAGGCAATGCTGACAACGGGATTCGAGACCGGAGTCTCTTGCATTGGCTACGCCACCCAGCCGCGGTATGTTGGCGTGTTCCTTTAACAATACTAGAATACAAGTAAAAACCTCTTTTACAGATGAAGCTCTTCAGATTCTGTGCTCTTCCACTGCTCCTCTACCACTCCTCTACCACTTTAGAACTAGCACTGTTATATTTCGGGGGTGACTGAGCTGACCCTGGGTTCCCAAGAGAACAAAGGGAGGGTACTTGACTCAAGTGCTCTCCCAGAGAGGGGGTTGGGGGCTCCTGCCCCCAGACCTCCAGAATATTTTAGAAGACAGGTTCTGGGCAGTCTGGTTTGGGGTACTGCCCATATGGAAGTGACTCAATGTGTAATAATAATCGTGTGAAAAAATCGGAAAAAATCGGTTGGAGCTGGGGCGATTGGGAATAATTAAAGTCCATAGTGGGAAGCAGTCCTTCCCGGTCCTCAAGTAATCGCAATACGCTGAGGGGGATTTGCAAGGAGGGGGGCTGGTGGCTCAGCGGGCTTTCACACTAGCCATTCGGGGTCGAATCAGAGTGCGATCGCACCAAAATAGGGTGTGATGAGAACGCTCCCCCCGTCACCGGGGACGCTGATTTGACGGAGCGGGGCGTGGTGTGCAAGCTTACTGTAATGCTTTCATGCTTGCTTGAATTTTGGGCAGATAAAAACATACAGCAACAACTGGACAAACGATATTTATGGGTTTCTTGTTCGAATGCATTTATTTCTATAGACCAGTGGTGCCCAACTAGTCGGCCGTGATCGACCGGTAGATCACAGGCTGATTTTCAAGTAGACCGCTGGATTGTTTTTATATAACATCGAGTATGTTGTCACGTCGCGGCTGAGATGAGACTTGCTTTAGCGCAGAGCTTTCCTCTCATTTCATTATAGACACATACCAGTGCGGACCTTCAATGACATGCAATTGTAATTTCATTAGACACAGACCAGCGCGGACCTTCAATGACATGCAATATAATTGACGTGAGCAATGGGCTAACATTAGCTGCTAACTAAGTTATACAATAACTAGGCTAAACTAACTAGCGTTAGCCGCTAACCCTGGAAAACGCTCAAAGCGGACTCCACGACACCAGTTCCATTCGTGAGAAAAGGGGGTGGGTTATATTGACAAGGCTTGACAACAGAGGTTCAAAGATAACTTCATATTTATTGGTTATTCGTTTCTTTATATCGGGCATCCAGTTTCCATCACCGTGTGTTCAACTGTTCCATGTGTTGACGTTTGAGTGTGACATCATCGCCTACGGCAGCTTACACGCTCAAAACGCAAACCTAAAACAAAACCCGGAGCGAACCAAGACTGCAGTGTGTACACAAACCAGAGGGGGGAGAGGGAGGGGGGGAGTTCGCACTCAAGGACGGAGCGAGGACGGAGCGGAGCACCCGTTCCTAATGAGAAGCCCCCTCGATGACTGAGCTGGCCCTGGCTCCCAAAGAGAACAAAGGGAGGGTACTTAACTTAAGTGCACCCCCATGGAGGGGGTCGGGGCCTACTGCCCTCAGACCCCCAAGATCATTTTTAATAAGTGGGTTCGGGGCAGTCTGAGTTGGGGTACTGCCCATATATTAGTGTTGCAATGCATGATAAGTAAACAGTGAAAAAAGCGAAGGACTCGGATGGAGCTGGGGCGTTTGGGACGAATACAAATTTAAGATGAAAAAGTCTTCCCAGCCTGATACACTGTGGGAGGCAGTGGAGGTGTGAACTCTGGCCCGGTCCAGAACAATAGGAGTCACACAATCAGTTTGGCCCGTGGAGTGGCAGAAGAGCAGCAGAAGAGCAGTAGAAGTGCGGATCTGAAGAGCTGTATCTGTAGGTGTGAGAAGTCAACTTAACGTTTTACATCTCCAAGAACTCTCATCATTCATTGTCTGTGAGGGCAGCCCCAGAATGACAGATGTGAATTCTTGGGTGGTGTTTCCCCTTTAACCCTTTCACTACCACACTACCGAAGGATAACCTTGCACTACCACACTACAGAAGGTTAAAAGGTTAAGAAAGGAAAAGGTTAAAGGCCGACTTGCAGGTTAAACCCTACTGATCAATTATGGGTAGTTTATATCATTGGTATATAATTTCATTATTTATTTTTTTCCATTTGACACCGGAAATGCCACTCAGAAATGGTTAAAAAGGTCCATGCACGAATAACATGCACGAGCAAATTAAAAAGCTTATCAGAGCTATCAGGGCCATGACGTCACATCTGGTATCTTTCCCCTACTTCTGATCCACTACAAAGTTTTGACGAGTGCAGAAAGCTATTTCCTTGATCCAAATGGATGCCTTACAAGACGCAAATGGGTTTAATCGTCGGAGACTTTGATGGACCAGCTACAACTGGTTGAAACAAGGTAGTTATAATGTTTTTAATGTCATAAAAAAAGAACTACATTTACCACTAGGCAGCCTGTTGTTCAGTACAGCAGACCTACTGGTCTGTGGGCTGTCGCGTTATCCCCGGGTCATAGTATCAAGCTGGCTATATAGCTCTGGCTAACGTTACCCCGCTAACGTTAGCATTATGTCTACTGTCGTGCATGTAAAAGAGTTTTGGGAACGAGTAAAATGTGCAGGTCCTCTTCTCAGACCTGTGGGGCAAAGCACTGCACACACATCATGCAAGCTACGTTAGCTACACGTCGCGGCATGTTGATACGATAGCCCCTTTAGCTGCACTCGGTGGATAGCCCCTTTAGCTGCACTCGGTGCATATGTACAACGACACAATGATCAAACACCTTATAACTACTATTGTCGTGTCCATAAGTTCCCTGGCAGAATACTTGTGAGGACAAAGGTATACAAAGAGGAGAGAACCATTTTAATTCAGGCTTTGTTAGGAGTTTCAAGAACGGCGGCTACCAAGCTAAGCTACGTTAGCTGCTAACATTGTATACACAATATGTACAACGACACAATGATTTACATTATTACAAATATGGTAACGTGGTTGTGGCTGTTACAAATAGTGGTTAGCTTTAGAGATGAATGGCTATGATCACGGAGCAATAGTGTTAGGTGAAACAGATATATTTTCATTCATCACTCCTCGGCTAGTAGTAGCAAGGCTCTGCTTCCTGCCACTACCTGCCTGTGACTCTCAGAGCCCCTCGCTGCCCTGCACCTGATGTGACGTCAGCATTAAGATGACACACGCACGCTATGAAACATGCAATTAAAATATGCATGTGCGTGGAGCTTGTGGTTTGGTCAACAAAATGTTTGATAAAAACGCTAAAACTAGGTCAATTTCGATCATTTTTCCCCTCTTCATGAAAGTCAGCGTTGGCCTAGTCACATTGTTTATTGAACAAAAATACAACCTGCAAGTTGGCCTTTAAGCTTCTGTAGTGTGGTAGTGAAAGGGTTAACCCTTTGTTGTGTGGCAGTGAAAGGGTTAACCGTCTGTACTGTGGTAGTGAAAGGGTTAAGAGAGTCCCTCAGCTATTAAAACAACCATACTGTTAGTCTACTATCCTTGAATCTGCTACACCACCACTCACACACTCTACTACTTGGTTTAAAAATGACAATGACCTTGCTAGCATGCCTATATACAGTATTTGACAATTTTGACCTTTAACCTACACAATGTGTGTGACACTCAGCCGGGGGCCACTGTGCCGCTGTACGAGGTCTTGTGGGAACATGTGGTGTATTATGGCTGTGCTGACTCGGCACAAGTGGGTCATCGTCCATCATCCAGCTGACCGCTGAGGGAAAGGCACGTCCGAAATGGCATGTGGTGAAAACACGTGGACATTCCTATGGCCAGGAAGAGATTGATCACATGCTACAGAATGGAGTGGGACTTCAGAGTATATAGATTGACTGATTGACTGATTGATTGATTGATTGATTGATTGATTGATTGATTGATTGATTGATTGATTGATTGATCGATTAATCAATTGATTGATTGATTTAAAATGACAGAGTGATCTACTTATTTATTTATTCATGCTGTTCCTGTGACATGGGACCCTGAGAGAGAGAAAACCAGTCTTATAGCATATTTATAATTTACATTTAACTCCGACCGACACATCAACCTCTTCAAAACACACCTAAAAACACACCTGTTCACACTTGCCTTTGCGCAACATGGCGCTGCTCCCAAGTAGCCCACCCCCTTCACCCCCTTCCCCCCCTGACTCTTTTCTTTTAAGCTACTGATCCTGTTGTTTTTGGTTTTGTTTATTTTGTGTTACTGTTTCTTCCAAATGGACTGCACCTTGCTTCCTTTTTCATTTTTATTTGTTTTATTTTCCTGTTGTTACTATACATATATATTCATATTCTTATCTTGCCTTTTATATAGCTTCTCTTTTTATGTAAAGTGTTGTTGAGTCTGAGAAAGGCGCTTCTCTCTCTAAATCTAATTTATCATTTTGTATACATGTTTATAGCACACCAATAAACACACACACACACACACACACACACACACACACACACACACACACACACACACACACACACACACACACACACACACACACACACACACACACACACACACACACACACACACACACACACACACACACACACACACACACACACACACACACACACACACACACACACACACACACACACACACACACACACACACACACACACACACACACACACACACACACACACACACACACACACACACACACACACACACACACACACACACACACACACACACAAACCTCTCCATTACAGGCTGTGTTCTTGGGCTTGGCTATGGTATACAGACTATATTTTCCCTCACACAGAGTGCTATTTTTAGACCTGTCTATGTTGTAGTTTAAACTATTCCAGTCACTTGGTTGGTTCTTTTTGTTCTCAGAGGGAGACAAATTCAGACTTCCAGTAAAAGACAGCAAGACAAAAGACAGGATTTATCTTTAAAAGACTCACTTTCAACCCTTTCTTTCCATCAGATCTGGCATCGCGGAGCCTGTCAAACATCCTCACGCTCTCTTGGGATAACGCTTCTGTCTTATTAGTATACAGTACCTCTAATTGTGAGTTAAGTAAAAAACGAAATACAAAAACATCTCTTAATAATAATAATAATAATAATAATAATAATAATAATAATAATAATAATAATAATAATAATAATAATAATAATACTTTCTTAGATTTATATAGCACCTTTCAAGGAACCCAAGGTGCTTAACAGAAGAGGGGGACAAACTAAGGGGAAGGAAATCAGAGGGATGATAGAGGGACATATACCTCTATTGTATATCGAGGGAGACAAACTAAGGGGAAGGAGAAGGACATCAGTAAAGGGGGTCATGCAGAGTGAAGAGGTGAGATTTGAGTAGTGATTTGAAGGAGTCCAGGGATGTAGCGTTGCGGATGTCGGCGGCACGGTGGTGTAGTGGTTAACACTGTCGCCTCACAGCAAGAAGGTCCAGGGTTCGAATCCCGCTTGGGGACCAGGTTTCCATGATGCCAGTTACCCAGGTGGGGTATCTCCCAGGCCTTTCTGTGTGGAGTTTGCATGTTCTCCCCGTGCTCGCAAGGGTTTCCCCCCCCGATAAGATAAACCCAATGGAAAAACATGCACAACAACAAGATCGCTAACGCTGTGGCGTCCTTGACGAAGACGGACAGGAGCACTTGGATTGGTCCCCTGGCGCGGCTCACGTGGCGCCTGTCTGCTCCCGGCTGCCCTTGGGGGGGAAGGACGACGGGATGGGTTAATCGCAGATACGCATTGTATGCATGGTTCGCATGTGTGCCAAATGGTGACCTCGGAGCAGGTCCTAAATTATTATTATTATTATTATGTCTGGAGAGAGGGAGTTCCAGAGGGTGGGTGGGTACGGCAACACTGAAGGCTCTGGGAGGACCGCAGCCTCCGGGGTGGGATGTAGGGATGGAGGAGGTCAGCTAGGTACCGGGGGGCAAGGGAGTGTAGGGATTTTGTAGGTGATGAGGAGGATCTTAAAGTCGATGCAGGACTTGACTGGAAGCCAGTGGAGGTGGATGAGGGTGGAGGGGATGTGGTGCCAGGGCTTGGTGCGGGTGAAAACCATAGCAGCTGAGTTCTGGACATATTGCAGCCTGTTCAGGGCATTGCTGGGTAGCCCTGCAAGGACCGCATTGGAGTTGTCCAGACGGGAGGTGATGAAGGAGTGGATGAGTGTCTCTGCTACGGAGTCAGGGAGAGATGACCGGAGTCTGGAGATATTTTTGAGGTGGAAAAAAGCAGATTTGGTTATTAATTTAATGTGTGAATGAAATGAGAAGACGGAGTCCAGTATGACACGCAGGTTGCGGACTTCTGGGGAAGGGTGGATGGAGTAGCCGTCAACTTCTAGAAGGAGATCTCTAATCTTCTGGAGCAGTTACTGCTTGGCCACAACCATGAGCTTTGTCTTCTTGTTGTTCAGCTTGAGGCAGTTGGATGACATCCAGGCCTTGAAGTCGAGGAGGCAGTTGACGAGGTGCTGTGGGGGGAGGGGAGGGTGAGGTGCTGATGTAAAGCTGAGTGTCATCAGCATAGGAGTGGAAATTGGGGCAGTTTCCGGATGATGTGACCAAGGGGGAGCATGTCGATAGTGAAGAGGAGTGGACCAAGAACGGAACCCTGAGGCACACCTTGGTTGACTGGGGCAGGGGTGGAGGTGGAGTTACTGATGGAGATGGACTGTTTTCTGTCTGTAAGGTACAGTAGGACTCGAACCAGGTGAGAGCTATCCCAGTGATCTCTTCATGCAAATACATGGATTCTATGAACTGAACTTCCATGCACAACTAACACGGTCTCATCAGAAAACGTGAATAAAGTACTAATCGACCACAGGAAAAAAGGTACATAATCTACATTATGTTATTGCCATAAGTAATATATTTATGTATTGTATCGGCAAAAGTAAAAAACAAACACTGCAACCAGGAGTTGAACCAACAATCATTGCAGTTGTGGGCTCACCACTATCTAACTATGAGTATAGTTAATTAAAGAGTTAAAGTTTTAACATTTGCTTAACGGTTATGGTTAAGACATAAAATTAGGGTTAAGGTTAGGGTTTGATCCCCAGCAAGGGAACTTAAGTAAAAAAACATTTAATCTGTAATATACAGTATGTACTATGTAATATATTATATTATGTGCACATGTTGCATTTTCAATACAATACGTAAACACTTATCGCTATAACATAATGTAACTCTTTTCCTGTGGTCTATTAGCACTTTATTTACATATTTTGAGTGAGATCGGGCTGTAATCTGATGCTCTTCATCATTCCTTTGTCAGTGTTGCATGCCCTGTCTTATTCCCACCACCACCACCATCACCAACCACAACCACAACCACCACCACCGCCACCACCACCACCACCACCAACCACAACCACCACCACCACCAACCACAACCACCATCAGCACCACCACCAACCACAACCACCACCACCGCCACCAACACCACCACCATCACGAACCACAACCACTACCACGAACCACAACCACCACCACCAACCACAACCACCACCACCACCACCAACCACCATCACCACCACCACCATCACCAACCACAACCACCACCACAACCACAACCACAACCACCACCACAACCACCACCACCACCACCAACCACAACCACCACTGCCACCAACCACAACCACCACCACCACCAGCACCACCACCACAACCACCACCACCACCACCAGCACCACCACCACAACCACCGCCACCGCCACCACCGCCACCATCACCACCAATCACAACCACCACCACCACCATCACCAACCACAACCACCACCACCACCACCACCACCATCACCAACCACAACCACCACCACAACCACCACCGCCACCAACCACAACCACCACCACAACCACAACCACCAACCACAACCACCACCACCACCACCACCACCGCCACCACCACCACCACCACCACCACCAACCACAACCACCACCACCGCCACCAACCACAACCACCACCACCACCGCCACCGCCACCACCACCACCACCATAGCCTGACATGTCAGACCCATGGAGCGTACTGTACGCACGCTAGCTTTCCATTGGGTCCGAAGGCGGCACACAAAGAAGTAAACAAATAGCTTCCTGGCAAAAATACAATTAAGTCCATTTTGACTTACCATAGTGATGTGGTGTCTTGTCTCTCATCCTGTAAACAGGAGTACAGTGGGGAGAATCGCTCGCTAGTACAGAGGAAGGGCAAAATCCTTTCACCACACATTAATGTGACTACAACACATCTCTTCCAGAACTATTTTGTATTTAGGAAATCCCTGAACATGATATTGCATTGGTTTGTGATAGATTATTAGTTACTGGGTATTTCAAAGTACCTCATATTTGATGCCATTTTAAAGCTAACAACTAGGGCTTTCCAATGATATAAAATAAGTGTATGATTATCATCATAATATTTATTATTATGGTTCATATGTAGTTGCACTTGAACTTGTTGAAATTAAACTTGGAAGATAAAAATTTATTAAATTAAACTTTCCTTGCTTAAATCAGATTTATGTATAATGAATGGAATGTAGACAATCTTGTTGGCAATATAGAACAGCTGACAGATTAGAAATAGCATCTATTGTTCAAAAGTTATTAATTAGTTAATGAAACTAGATTAGATAAAAGAATTATAATCTTTTTTTTACATATTGTGATGGCAATTATACAACTTTCATGTGTGTGTTAACATTTTTCTTCAAACTTACCCCATTCTCTTCATAGAGCCTTGTCTTTCCCCATACTCTCTCCCTTCTAGAAGCATTTTCCCCTGGGTAGAGAATGACTGCGCTTTCCTGGATGTCAGCCGGTGTTGTTAGCATCGGCGCTAGCATGGGAGCTAGTTCCAGCATCTAGACATTGTAGTCAATTCTAGGTTGATAAAATGAGATATGTTACATATAGGAATATGACCCACTAATGAATACACTAAATACATCAATGTGGCTATTTGAAAACACTGCATTTGCAAAATAAATACGTCAACTGTGTTGCCGTTAGCCGTGCGTTAGCCCGCAGCTAGCGCTGATTGCTACCTAAACCACAGGAAGTTTTCCTCTGGGAAGATCTGTATGCGCCCACGGTACATTTCAAAACAAGCTTTTTGATGGAAAATATGACCAGAATCTCTGGAAAAACACTATACAAACACTATAGACGGTCATAAAAGTTAACAAATGCTATAAGAAGTCCAACAGATTAGTATAAACAGTACTTACACGGTCGATTCGAAATGTATAGGAGAGCGCAATTCCCCGGAGAAATTTAGTCTGCGACTGCCAGCGCTGGGGGAAACTACTAGAAAAATCGAGCGGCGGTCGACGGAGGCTTTTATAGACTTCCGGTCAGAGCTGCGCATTGATACTTGCTGTGTGTGTGGGGGCCGGTGTTCCTAATATGGTCACAAAAAATGGTGTCCCTCAGTGCGGATATGAATAGACAGCGCGCTGTCTGTACGCCGCCGTGTTTTTAGCCCTGGAAGAGTCAAATTGACACTTCTTTTTCTTGTCACTTTTGTTTATATTCACATTTCCACCTCCTGTCGTTGTTGCTATAGTGAAGTCTACAAGCTGAATACATTTCCTACCTCATACCTGCAAAGTAAATTTTACGGCATTTTCTTCTTTGCTCTCGTTTTATTTGCTCTCGCAATGTTTTATATTCTTCACTTTCGATTTTGGCAGAGTTGTAAATGAGTCTGACCTCCTTTGATTGACAGACCGTTAGCTTGAAGCACAAGGGCATGTTTACACTTCTCCGTTGCACTTTTTTTGTGGTCTGTGTCACCCCTAGTGCTCGTGGCGCGCCTGCGTGTCCTCGTGCGCATGCTGGAAGAACATGTGATACACGTTTCTACTGTGCACTATAGTGTACATTTCATCAACTAGTGGTCAAAAACTCTTATGGGTCCAAGAAGTCTATGTAATAAGATACGATAAGATAAGATCTTCCTTTATTGATCCCCTTTGGGAAATTCAGGCATCATAGCAGCATGGGGAGGGGAGGTACAGGTAGTAGAAGACATGATACAGGTAATTGAATTATAGTACAGTGGAGAAGTAAAAATTAAAATAGAATAAAAATAGGCAGTGTAAACAATATAACAATATAATTAACTCTGGACATGCGCATATGGGCAAGTAGGCAGGTGCAATATGAGGGTATGTATGCCCTCTAAGTTATATTTGCCCTACAATAAATATAGTTACAATATATGTATAATCTAATAACTAATATCTAATCTAATATATATAATCTAAAAATGCTAAATGCTAAAAATGCTAAATATATGCTCTGATGAAATAAGTGTATACACATAAGGTGCATAACTCCACATCTTAAAACCCTTAGGAGTCAACAGGGCTTATTGCTCCCGTGGGCGGAGAACAAAAGAATTAGAATCTCTCACAAATGCTCAGGAAGTCCCGTTTTTCAAAAATCTGTAAAAATAGAACAAAGACAATTTCGAGTGCATATAGTGTAATCTATATGTATCCTTACTTGCTAAACATAATACGACTTGTAAATATGTTTAATTCTTGCTAAATTGTATAGTTCTAAATATCCCTGTATTCCCCGAAACTACAACGCGTCACGTACATGCACGCGCGCACACACAAACAGCGCATAGGTGTTAATCACTGAGTGATCTAATATGCATATTCTTCAGCGCGAGAGGGGGGGGGGGGTTATTATCCCAGAAGGGATATTGCAATGGTATTAGCAGCAATACGGGACAATGAATAATAGAGGACAATATACAAGAACAAGGAACATGTAACAAATAAATAATAAAATAGTAAATATTGCATATTATGTTTGTGTATTATGTGGGATTGTGTGTGTCTGCGTGTCTGCCTGTGTTTTTGTGCGTTTGTTTGTTGTGTACAGGTGACATTCTCATATTTCACCATTGGCCGGAACAACAGACAGATGGCCTGGGTCTTTTCTTTCTGTAAGCCACAAAAAAGTCACTCAACTCTCACCCAGCCTTTCTTTGTTGTCATTAAAGTCACTCGCACTGGGCGACCTTCAGCACTACCCTTGTAGATGCACTGCAGTGCAAAGCTGTTATATGTATTTGTGTCTGTGTCCGTGTCTGTGTGGTTGTGTGTGTGTGTGTGTGTGTGTGTGTATGGAATTGTAGCTGTAATAACGTTATATGGAAACCCAAGCCGACTGCCAAATGGGTGATTGTGAAACAACACTTTCATTCTACAGCGTGCTGTGTTGCTCTGCAGTTAACCATTTGTCATACTGTAAACCACAGATAAGAGCACTCACTCCAACTGAACTCTGTAACCGTCTCTACATGCTTGTGTCAAGACGTTTAACGGATTTTTTTTTAATCCTCTTTTTCTCCTCCTGATTTTCTGTGCCTTTTCCTCCCATCCCAATTTAGTCGTTATGCCAATTCCCCCCTCCCCTACCTGGTCGTTGTGCGCATGTGCCCCCTAGTGGTCGGTCAAGGGAGCCCTGAGGTCTACCACATGCTTCCTCCGACACATGCAGAGACAGCCAGCGGCTCTCTTTTCACCTGACAGCGCGGACTCTCATTGGTGAAGTGTAACACGTGGGAGGTCACACTACCTTCACCACTTCCTGTCTTTTGCAGGCGCCCTGACCTGACCTGTAGGAGTCGCTGTCCACAACGCCAGATTACCACCCCATCGACTTCCCTCCCGCTAACTCAGCCAAACGAGTTAGTATGACGGCTGGACCAAGCCGGAGGCAATGCTGACACCCGGATTCGAGACCGGAGTCTCTCGCATTGGTGACGAGCGCAATCTCCGCTGTGCCACCCAGCCGCACTGTTTAAAGGACTTTACCGTCCAAGGACCACCAAACCCATACATGTGGATTCCAAGTCATTCTTGCCTTGATACAAAAATCACAGTGGAGATTGGCTTCCAGTGTATCTGAAAATGTGTGTTAGATGCCACACAAACCCATAAAAGTCACCACACTTGACTAAAATGGAAAATAAATGCACCTCAGATGATAGACTGGCAGCTGTGGTGGTGACTTTCATGAGTTTATGTGGTGTTTACTTTATTTATGTGGTGAATTGGTAGAAAATAACATTTCTTTCCGCAATGGTAAAGGATTATGCAAAAAGAACGACACAGTGATTTTTGTATCAACACAAGAATGACTTGAAACACACATGTCAAAAAGACTGGCATGATCCTTTACCACTGTAGATGTCCACTGAACCGCTGAACCTCTGTAGTTTGGACAAATTAATGGATACTTATACTTACCATGGGGTAGTGAGGATGTTGAGTGAGGGTAGAGCCCCCCCCCCCTCCCCCCCACACATCTATTCTCACTTAAGGCCCCCAAAATGCCTCTGCCTGTTAAATGAATGAATGAATGAATGAATGATCTTTATCGTCATTGTACGGGTACAACGAAATTAAAATGCAAACCCTAGGTGCTAATAAGACACAATAATAAAAGATCATATAAAAACAAGCAATGAGACAAATATATACATAAAACATAAATAGAGGAGTAAACTAAGCATATCGTTGCACGATTATTGATTATTGCACGATTCTCATATGGCATGGGATGGTGTGATTCCTGAGGTATTTAAACTTTAGCGTTTAGTGCACTCATGGCCCTGGGAAAGAAACTGAACTTTAGTCCAGGTAAACATAGTGCTGAAACGTCTGTTAGTCCAGGTAAACATAGTGCTGAAACGTCTGTTAGTCCAGGTAAACATAGTGCTGAAACGTCTGTTAGTCCAGGTAAACATAGTGCTGAAACGTCTGTTAGTCCAGGTAAACATAGTGCTGAAACGTCTGTTAGTCCAGGTAAACATAGTGCTGAAACGTCTGTTAGTCCAGGTAAACATAGTGCTGAAACTTCTGTTAGTCCAGGTAAACATAATGCTGAAACATCTGTTAGTCCAGGTAAACATAGTGCTGAAACGTCTGTTAGTCCAGGTAAACATAGTGCTGAAACGTCTGTTAGTCCAGGTAAACATAGTGCTGAAACGTCTGTTAGTCCAGGTAAACATAGTGCTGAAACATCTGTTAGTCCAGGTAAACATAGTGCTGAAACGTCTGTTAGTTCAGGTAAACATAGTGCTGAAACATCTGTTAGTCCAGGTAAACATAGTGCTGAAACATCTGTTAGTCCAGGTAAACATAGTGCTGAAACGTCTGTTAGTCCAGGTAAACATAGTGCTGAAACATCTGTTAGTCCAGGTAAACATAGTGCTGAAACGTCTGTTAGTCCAGGTAAACATAGTGCTGAAACATCTGTTAGTCCAGGTAAACATAGTGCTGAAACGTCTGTTAGTCCAGGTAAACATAGTGCTGAAACATCTGTTAGTCCAGGTAAACATAGTGCTGAAACATCTGTTAGTCCAGGTAAACATACAAGTGCTGAAATGTCTGCCAGAGCACAGCCATACAAAGTGTTTGTTGCCGTGGTGAGATGGGTCCTTGAGGATCTTGACTGCCTTCTTAAGGCAGTGGAAGCTGTACAGTTCTTCCAGGGGGGGGAGAGGGCACCCGATGACATTTTGGTGCCGAGTTGACGACCCTCTGTACTGTATGACTTTCTATTCTATTCTATTCTATTCTATTCTATTCTATTCTATTCTATTTCTGATCTTTCGAAATACTACAAAGCAGTTTTGCGAGCCTATACTTGCCCTCCCTTGGGTCCTATTCACCCATGGCTGTTCGTTAGTTGCACTCAGGGCAACATGACCCCAGATTTCACACCAAGTGACTTCGCGCAGCCTGGGGCCCCTCGTCCGTTGACCCCTTTTAACCTGTTGAGGCAGGGGGGGTCAAATGTCAAATGAGTGGCACCTTTTCTTTTGTGAGGTGAAGTACTGTAAGGGAATTCTTGAGCAGCAGGGTGGTGGTGATCAGTCTCTGGAGGATATCTTAACTCTGTCAAAGGCCTGTTCACCGTGGGTGATGAGATACACTGTGTCCTTGGTTGATCAGCTGATCACTGGTACTGCTCCGACCGAGGGATGGGGAAATGGTGACCAAAAAGGGTACAGGACTTACTTTTTGTTTTCCTTCACTCGAAAACAAACACATCCAGGGTTGGGAACAAACAAAATTTGTTACATTAAAAAACAACACAACAATAGGTAACAGGTGACTACTTGACAGATTACAAGGTAAATGGTAAATGGCTGCATTTATATATCGCTTTTATCCAAAGCGCTTTACAATTTTGTTCCTCACATTTTACCCATTCACTCACACATTCACACACCGACGGCGGAGGCAACCATGCAAGGTGCCAACCTGCTCATCAGGAGCAATTAGGGGTTACGTGTCTTGCTCAAGGACACTTAGACACGCTGCCCGGGAGGAGCGGGAATCGAACCGGGAACCTCCGGTTTACCAGACGGCTGCTCTACCTCCCGAGCCACTGTGCCCCAAGGTGAAAGTCATCTTGTTTTACCGTATAAACAAGGATTCCATAGGGTGCGTTTTAAGCATGTGTGCATGGTGTGTATGGTAGGCTACAGTGTGTGTGTGAAGGAGGGGAGAGGGTGTCACCTAATGCATGTCAGGTCATATTCTCGTTTAGCCTACTGTCATGTGTGTGTGTGTGTGTGTGTGTGTGTGTGTGTGTGTGTGTGTGTGTGTGTGTGTGTGTGTGTGTGTGTGTGTGTGTGCGTGTGCGTGTGCGTGTGCGTGTGCGTGTGCGTGTGTGTGTGTGTGTGTGTCAAGAGACGTCTGAGCGTTGTGTAAAACATGCATTAGATAACCCAGAGACGGTTCAGAAAGGAACGGCATAACTCTGAGTCATTTCCTGTAATTCATCACGTGAGCTACACGAGGCACGCCATTGGTTGGCTTACTGACCCCCCACCTCAGGAGACTGGCTTTGAATGTGTTATCTCTTCTTATCTACTATCTCTAGGAAAACCATATCACACAGTATTTGTCTTTTGATACTGTGCTGCACATGTCGGTTTTGCACATGTTGGCTTTGCACATGAGCCCTGTACCTGTACATACTATCTCAGCCTTATCTCCTGATCGCAGTCCACCTGGTCGAAGAGGTAGTGCAGAGGTAGTTGTGAGGACTGCGTAAATTCAACCACTAAAATGGCTTATTATTAACGACTCCTATATTTAATAGGGAGATGTTCTGTTGGTTGTTTATGGGCTCGACCACCACCAACACAGTGTGTAGTGTCTCCCATAACGAGCCCTGGACCAAAGACATAAACTAACTCCTAAACAAGTGCAAATTCACAATAGCTGCAACCTTTTTGCGATAGGTCACTCCCATTGCCACACCCCCTTTTAGACAATTGACATGAACGCACACACACACACACACACACACACACACACACGCACACACACACACACACACACACACACACACACACACACACACACACACACACACACACACACACACACACACACACACACACACACACACACACACACACACACACACACACACACACACACACACACACACACACACGCACACCTGGCCTCCATGCCCAAATTCCGTGAAACCTACAGTAGGTGGGGAAATCTTTGTGGACCAACCGGCAGAGTGATATATGTGTGGCCTCCCTCCTCTCCTGGAGAGACCTGTTTGATACTGGCATACATTTGTGAAATCTAGGAAATTACTTGTTCTTATGTCTTCTGTGGATAGCCTGAGGGATTATTCGTTGTCTTTCACAGGCTCTAACAGGCTTGATTTTTAACCTGGCGGTAGTGGTATTATATGAAACTGCAGAGAAATTCAGCTATACCAGCCAGGTCACGCTAGCTCACTGGAAAAGGGAATATATATTGTTCCAAATTCAAGAAAAGGTTTTTAATGGGGCATGGCCATTTTCAAAGGAGTCTATTGATCTCTCACCTCAAGATATCTGAATGAAAATAAGTTAAATGGAAACACAAAGGTTTTATTTGCATTTAGTCAAATATGTTGTTTTTGCCTATTTAGAAAATTACGTGTAATGTGGTTCCTAAACAATCTTGCATGGAATTGCATACATGGGATATAATTGTAAAGCGGAGATTCTTGTGAATCCAATGGTCTCACTGTATTCATGTACAGTATGATAATATGAGTCCTCATACAGTAGCAGCCATTTCAATGCAGTGACTCCATTTTTCTTGAATTTTTTTTACTTGACCTCACTGTATAAAATGACCTATTATAACCTCTAGGACAATCACAGCCCTGTGAAACAAAAGCAAGAACCGTAAACTAGACACCCAGGCTATTCAGATTATATGGTTGCCTATACTGTACATAGACAATATGTTGGGTTTTCTGGAGACATTTTCTTTCCCAGAAAAACAGGGTTACAATCCCGAAAGAAGACAACCATTCTAATTCATAATTAGAAACGGGGAGATTCAAAACACAATGTTTATTGCATATTAAAGGTGCACTGTTGTTGGAACATGTAGTTTTGAATGTATTTATTCATTTATTGAATTATCTTTCTCTATTGAATTGTCTATCTCATTTTATCATCAATTCTAAGATTTATTTTTGAAGCACTGTAAATAATAATATTAACACTTTGAATGCCATCCACGAGTTTTCTCGTGTTTACCCCCCACGGGTTGAATGCTCACGAGAATATTCGTTTGTTCTCTTTTTTTAATTTTTTTGCGATCTGAAATCATATTTCATCAACCGAGTCTACCGTTGGAAATTCAGCTACCTCAGGCGCTCAGATGTGAAAAAAGCGCCCCCTGTCGTCTCCCAGGTGGTAATTCACCCTTTTGGATTGAACTCAATGAAAATGAATGAGAGGAATGAGAGGAATATGTGTTTTACAGTATACACGGTCGATCAATAAAAGGAGCAATTTTTTCGAATGGCGATCAGGAATTGGAATAATCCATTTGGATACCATCTGATCTCAGGTAAGGAATCTATGTTACCAGTCTAAGGATAATCAGACCCGTTTTCACAGATATATAAGCTTTTATGTGATTATGTGATATGGCTGTTTGACTATGCGCGCCGTCAGGAAATAGGAGAAGCGATTTTCAGCGCGCGCCACGAGCGTGCATGCGTACACATATACTATCGATAATCTAGCGTTTATTTGAAAACGATTCATAAATAGGCCGAAAAATGACAACGTTCTAGAATATTCCAGGAAAAGGCGATTATCAGGGAATCTCTTCTTTTTTCCGTGAAACAGAGTGCTTTTCAGAATGGTAGAACACGGAAATGAACCGATAAAAAAACAATCTGCTACGACAATGTTGACTGGAAAATGAGTCTTTGATAAGCGACGGGCAGATTAGACACATAGCCATAATTTAAAACATAGATTAGGCGATATTAACGCTAACATTGAAGTGGCCTTGGGCATTCAAGGGACTAATAAGGAATTAAGCTTGGGCAGTGAAAGTGTTAAACTGTATTTGTATAGCACTTTTCATACAGAAATTGCAGTTCAAAGTGCTTCACAGCAGTAAAAGATACAGGCATAAGCGAGCATAAAAAAGATAGAGAGGTAGCAAGGTAAGGTAAATCAAACAGAAGCCTAGCCATTGCATCTTTCAATAGTAAATATATTTGTAAACATTTGTAAACAACAACAACAACAACAACAACAACAACAACAACAACAACAACAACAACAACAACAACAACAACAACAGTAAAATACTTTTCAGTGTTTCGGGGACCCAGTTTTTCCCTGCGCATAGATTATTGTAACGTATATTTTCATACACCATAACATTTCTCCACAGCTCTGAATAAAAAAAAAACATATCCCCTTCAAAATGATATACTGCACCTTTAGTAGATGAAAATATTGACATACAGTATAGAACTGCATATTCCTTAGGGTCCCAGCTCTCTGAAGATGTATGGTAATTGTATGTGACACCTACTGCTGACCTTGAGTCCCCCCCCCCCCCCCCCCCCTCCCCCCCTCCCGGTACCTCGCCACCCCAGCCCTTCTCCCCCCCCCAGAAAAAGCTTAGGGCTTAAGAGGTTAATTTTATAGCCTCCAGTCTAAATCCTGTAGCGTTGTGTTGAATGTCTCACCCAGTGAAATGCCACACCATGCTTGGTTTACATTCCCTTGTTTGGGTATAGTGGCGCGAGGCCTAAGGCACAGATGTGTGTGAAGGCGAGAGCGCAGAGTGTAAAGGAGCGGTCCTGTCTTGGGATTCAAACTCACACTTCAAGTCTGTTGGCTGTTCACTTTCATTATTCTGCGTGCAGATGCTGCCGTCGCTGTTCTCTCTTCCCATGTCACCAGCTTTTGTAAATTCAGCTGTATGTTAATGAAATTCTGTTTTGTAGATAACGATTTATTCTCAAGGCTTTTTTTTTCTTCATGGCCTATCATTGTATACTCTCACAAAAGATATGTTGAAATATGTCTGTTAGGATTGTCTGACTCACTAGCACAGCCATGGAGAAAATGCCACTAATTCCCGCCAGGAACGGGTCAGACCACCCGACAGCTTATATGAGAAATATGAGAAAAATAAACAGTGTAAACTATATAATTACCTCTGAATATAAAAATAAGGTTTACCACAATGAAATGTAGGTTTGAGTGACATAAAAAAAGAAAAAATTATAATATTTTTTTTTTGGATGGAAGAGCCACACATTGACGGGCAAAGAGCCACATGCGGCTCGCGAGCCACGGGTTGGCCACCCCTGCGCTAGACGCTCACAAAGTGCTCTGACTTTCGTCTGTTCCAACGGCCCATAATGTGGAATAACGTTCTAGTTACATGTTCCTGAAGTCATTTTGAAATGTCAGAAACCGTGCCAGATAAAACTGGTACTTTTAGGAAAAGTCATTGAGTGACAAAGCTGGAGCTCGGCCGAGTGACGAGGATACATTTATTGAAAATGCCTAGGGGTCATGTGACCCCTTGTCGGCTGTGCTAGTGTTAATACTAAACACTGCACAGACTCTTGTGCAGTGTGCTACCACGATATATACCATGCATATTATTACCATTATTATTACTGATTGTCTACCATTCCACTATTATTACTATGTTCTATTACTATTACTATTTATATGATTATTTTTCTGCCTGTACTCCCCAATGCTGCTACGACACCTGCATTTCCCCAAGGGGATTAATAAAGTAATAAAGGAACACTTGACTAAACACATGTACGTGCGTGATGCACAAGAGTTATTTATTCACAAATGTAATATGTATTTTTGTGGACAACAAAAGGTGGGAACAGGGTGGAAAGGAACCCAAACCTGAATATGACATAAAAGCAAAATGGCCGCCATGTGAATATGGTCAATACACCCTGTGTTATTTCAACATGTTCTTTTTAACCTTCTGTAGTGTGGTAGTGAAAGTGTTAAGAGTGTATAGGCTTTCTACTGCTTTCACGATGCTCACGCGTAGCACACACTGTTTGACAACAGTACTCAATGACAAAACTCAATTCCCAATGCCTACCATTCTCCTAGATTAGATTAGATTAAATTCAAATGTATTGTCATTATACAGCACAAGTACAATACAATGAAAATAAGTTTGGCATCCAACCAGAGTGCAAATGTAACAGTAAAGTGCAATAGTAATATACAATGTACAGATTATTCAGCTGGGTTATAAGATATATACATTAGTACTACTGAGTCCCATGCTAATCAGATGTATGTACAGAGTTTTAGTATTAATATGCACAGTGATACAGGTGTAAAGACACTATGGTAATAAATCATACTGGACAGCAGCGTAACTAGTAAGAGTAGCTAAGAGTAACACAGACTGGAGTGTATTCCGTGATAACACAGCCAATATTAACGAATACACCGAAACGGTAATTGACTATGTCTGTACTCTGGTAGAAGAAACAATCCCCTCCACCAAAATTAAAATCTACCCAAATCAAAAGCCCTGGGTAGACAAATCCGTCCGTGAGGCTCTGAAAGTGCGCACATCAGCATACAACACCGGGCTGGCGACAGGCAACATGGAAGAACACAAGATGGCAAGATACAACGTCAGGAGAGCAGTAATAGAGGCAAAACGGCGTTACAGGGATAAAGTTGAACTTCAGTTTGAACAAGCTGACTCTTGAGGCATGTGGCAGGGCCTCAGAACAATGACAGACTACAAAGGCACCCCCCTCAAACTGAACAGTGACATCTCCTTAGCAAATGATCTCAATTCCTTCTATGCGAGGTTTGAGGCTGTGAATAACAACACCAGCCTACAAACCACGGCAATGGGGGGGGGGGGGGGGGGGGGTCTGCTGATGGAGACTCAGTGTTCAGGGTAACAGAGCATGAGGTGAGACGGATCTTTAAAAAAGTGAATATCAGGAAGGCAGCAGGACCGGACGGCATCCCCGGCCGCGTCCTAAAAGTCTGTGCCGACCAACTGGCCCCGGTATTCACTGACATCTTCAACCTGTCCTTGGAACAGGCTGTCATCCCCACCTGTCTGAAGAAGTCCACCATCATCCCTGTACCCAAAAAATATACGCCCGCTTGCCTCAACGACTACCGCCCTGTAGCCCTCACCTCCATAGCCATGAAGTGCTTTGAGAAGCTAGTGAAGGGCTACATCTGTTCCTCCCTCCCCATCAACCTGGACCCTCTGCAATTTGCATATCGCCCCAACAGGTCCACGGAGGACGCCATAGCCCATGTGCTGCACACAGCAGCATCACACCTGGACAAGAGGCAGGGGAACTATGTGAGAATGCTGTTCATCGACTACAGCTCAGCATTCAATACCATAGTCCCCTCCAAACTCATAGCCAAGCTCAGGGACCTGGGCTTGAACTATGACCTCTGCCAGTGGGTCTTGGACTTCCTGACGGGCAGACCCCAGGTGGTAAGAGCCGGCAACTGCACCTCCTCATCCATCACGCTCAACATAGGGGCCCCCCAGGGCTGTGTTCTGAGCCCCCTCCTCTACTCCCTGTACACACATGACTGCGTAGCACAGCGGAACAACAACACCATCATCACATTTGCTGATGACACAGTAGTGGTGGGCCTGATCTCTGCCAACGACGAAAGGGCCTACCTGGAAGAGGTAGAGAACCTGTCACAGTGGTGTCAGGAGAACTGCCTCTCCCTGAACGTCAGCAAAACAAAAGAGATGATTGTGGACTTCAGGAGGTCGGGGGTCAAGGACTACAGCCCCCTCAGCATCGACGGGGCACCGGTTGAGAGAGTGAACAGTTTCAAGTACCTCGGAGCCCACATATCCGAGGACTTGACATGGACCACACACATTGACAGTGTTGTGAAGAAGGCACGACAACGCCTCTACTTCCTCAGGCGCCTAAGGAAGTTCCAAGTCAGTCAGAAGATCCTTAGGAACTTCTACTCATGTACAATAGAGAGCATCCTGACCGGCAACATCACCTCCTGGTTTGGGAATAGCACTGCACAAGACCGTAGCAGACTACAAAGAGTGACACGTTCAGCCGAACGCACAATTGGAGGGGGGCTTCCCACCCTCCAGAACATTTACAACAAGCGGTGCAAGGGGAAGGCTAAGAGAATTATTAAGGACTCGAGCCACCCGAACAACTGCCTCTTTGAACTGCTGCGGTCAGGCAAGCGATACCGGAGTCTTAAGGCGAGCACAGAAAGACTCAGAAGAAGCTTCTATCCCCAGGCCATCAGGCTGCTAAACGAACAATAAACACTATGCAACAACCATCAAATGCACACAGCACACACACCCACACGCACACACTCACTCAAACAAACAACACACTGCAGCACCCACTCTCCACACTTTAGATCACACAAACACACTTTACACTTTATATTTATTGATAAAGGATTTGCACTACAACTCGTACACCTACTGTGAATTGTACCTAAATTGCACCTCGTCTCATTTCTGCCTTGCACTATATAGTATTGTATATTAGTACACTGCACAGTATTGTATATTGTATGGTAACTACGTCTATTCTGCATCGAACATTGTACATATGTCTAAACTGAACACTGTGACCTCATTTTTTTACTTCTAATTTTACTATGTTATTTTATTTCATACTTATCTTGTCTAGCACAGTCTCTGGAGCGTAACAGTAAGAAGCATTTTGTATAAAAGTATTCTGTACTTCTGTATGACAAATATTAAAGAAACTTGAAACTTGAAACTAAGGGATATATACAGATATAGATGTAGAATCTACAGACATGTAAAAAGGTCCTTCCAACCTAAACCAAGGTTTTTTTTGCCACAGTGGCTAAGTGAAAAACTGTGGAATAGACCTGTCTCAAACCCTGCCCCTTTTCTTGATCCTCCAATCACAACTGTCGCTTACCTCGGACAAACCAAGTTTGTCCGAGGTAAGCGACAGTTGTGATTGGAGGATCAAGAAAAGGGGCAGGGTTTGAGACAGGTCTATTCCTATGATCGTCTGCCAGCCAGACTGAGGCCATTTCGCCCTCCGAGAAGTAAACTAGTTAAAGTAGCGAGAGTCAAACGTTGCGCAGGGACATCTCACAGCCAGGCGAATAGCCCAGGCATGATGTGCGGAATCTCACATCATGCAGAGGAGAGGCACAGGTGGGTTGAGGAGAAGGGGTTGATGTCTCTTTATTCGCTGTATTCAGATTCAGATGCCTGCACACACACACACACACACACACACACACACACACACACACACACACACACACACACACACACACACACACACACACACACACACACACACACACACACACACACACGCTGTGAATGCTTGATTTGAATCCACCAAATAAACGACACATACATCAAATTAGAATGTAAGGATACAAAGAACGTGTCCCTGACGACACCATCCGTTACAACAGAAACACAATCCCGCTATAGCTGATCTGTAGACTTGTACGTTTTAAGCCCCCAATATAGAACATTTATAAACACGTCTGCCAAATACTAAGACCAATAGTCTACAAACACAGCCGAGACCTCGAGGATGTGCAGCCAATGGCTGACGCTTTTGGCAGTTTATTTAGGAAGACATATTCTGCGCGGGTCAAATGAGCTACAAAGCTCAAAGATAAGCACATCCCTGCGGTGTTCATTGACCAAAGCTGTATCGGGGGATGTCAGGAATACTGGAACACATATCATGCGGTACGATGAACCATTCAGACATTGCACATGTTTGTACAGACATACAGTACATACAGTACATACAGTACTGTATGTGACCTGGTAACTCCCCCCCCCCCCCCCCCCGACAGCTGCATTGGATATAGTTTATATCTAGCTGTATTACAGGCCTTCATGTGCAGTGCAGCCATTCACAGGGTGCGCAACATATTATTAATGATGGTTGTCAGAGAAGCCAGGTTGTAAAAACATAGTTAGACCCCCTACTGTAAGAACTACTGTATTACTGGCATATACACATGCGCGTGCACGCACACACACACACACACACACACACACACACACACACACACACACACACACACACACACACACACACACACACACACACACACACACGCACGCGCACACACACACAGGCCCAATCTTGAACTCTGACCCATAATTGACTCATACTCCTACAACAGTCAGAGCAGGACATCTTCAAAGTAGACAGTTGTATCTCAGTTTAACAGTAATTCAGTCATGAAACAACATAGTTGCAGTATGAATGGTATAGATACACTATGTATTTGAGAATCCGCTGTCAATAACAACTTTTGACATTGATTAAATAATGAGTCGGCACTTTCCTTTTTTTTATCAGTGAAGTATTCACAAGCCTTTCTATACGAATTACCAAGAAGCTAAGACACCATCAAGCCATAGCTCTGTAAAAACCTCCAACGTTCCTCCTTCAACTGTCAAACTGAGAACAGTGAGGAATTCCCCCACTCGGTCCAAACAGCATGCTGTAGATACGGTTTTGGAATGACATGAGGAGATTAGATTGTTCCGGCAAAGTCTTGCTCCCATTATCTGTCAGATAAGATATGCCACAACAAATACGCGGCGAGTGATTTGACTGGAGAGAGAGAAGGTGCTGGAGGAGATAACAACATAACAGGATTTTTTTCCCTTTGTTTGTGAAGACAGCTGACAAGCAGAAATTGCCAACCGCTTTTGGTGTATAGGGAAAATATAGTTTCAGCAATTAAACTTCCTAATGTTCTTTTTTTAGGGCACCTTCACAGTGGCTCCAGGGTAAACACTACGAATATAGCACTCTAGCCACTCCTGGGGAAAGTACATAGGCTATTGTTTGCTAGCATTAGTTCTTTATGCAGTGCTTCAGCTCTGTTCCGTTTCAGGTGGAAGATGGCACTATCACTACCAGGATTATGTGTTTCATGCCCACTGGGGCCAGACACTGCTGAAGTCTCTAGCTGAAATGAATCTATAGTTCCTTTTCTTCGGGGTGTTCAGCACCTAATATTGCATTTCAGGCAATTTGGTTCAGCTCAACTATAGGAACGGGAGACATGGCATCATGTCGCCATGAGCAATCTAACTGAGAGAGCAGGGTTCCACTCAGGGAGCAGGAGTCACACTGGGGAGCCCTTACATCCAGACGGTAGAATGTCATCAATGTGTTACTGTGGTTACTGAATGAGGAACGGCAGGAGTATTGACCATGTAGACTTAAAAAAAAAAAATTGTTTATTTAGCCAGATAAAACATTAAGAACACTTTAAACACAAAAGAAAAGGTCACTTTAATAAATCCTCTTAACAGGTGCCCCCAAAATACTATACTTTATACTTATAGCACATGCATGAGCCTGGTTTCGTTTGAAAGATGACATTCTGAAGTTTCTGATATAATAAAGAAACCTCACTTTTAGTGCTAATGAAATAGAGTAACATAGGTCTGAACTTGAGTTGTAGAAAAACTTGTTACTCACGTTTTTCTGTAGTAGTTAGTAGTCCAGAAGTAGTATTTTCCAAAAACATTGATATGGCTGAAAAGACATGCTGGGTCCATAGCCTGAAGTATTTTGTAGTACATGTCCAAATTTCATAAAAATCCATTCAGAAATGAGTGATTAGAAGCGGTTTTGGTAAAAGGTGAGAGGGCTCAGAAAATGATTTTCTCATAGACTTCAATGCATTCGACAGAGAATTATTTTCCTGTTTTGGCCCGTGACTTTTTACCTAGATCCCTGATTCACTCATTCCCACGTGGAGTACCAATGCAAAGCCCTACTCATTGGTTACAACCCTGTCCAATAATTTTCGAGATCGCCAAATGATTGACGGAGGTAGAGGCTAGAGAGTCGTGAGTGGTATTTGCGCAATACCGTGTACTTCGGCGCACGCCTCACATATCAGCATGTAACTCGAGAACCGCTGAACGGATTCTGTCACCTGAAACGGCTATCGACAGGCAGCAAATAGGGCTTTAATTCGGTATTTATATTGTGTAAACATATATGTACACCAGAGCCGCTAGAGGTCGCCAAAGTGCCGGTGGGAAAATCGTCCTGAAGAGGGCCCACATGTGCATGTTAAGTTAAAGGAAAAAATACCTGTATGTTCTGTATAGTATAGTTAGTATAGCTAGGATAGTTTAGTATACATAGTATAACTGTGTATATCGTTAGCCTCATAGCATAATTGCCTAAGTCATTTTGCGAAAATTCGTTTTTTCTTCTTTTCCGAAAGTCTTGAAAAATGACTTAGGCAATTATGCTATGAGGCTAACGAGATGATATTGTATAGTAGTGTACATAGGACCCATTACCTTTTAATTCGTAAGCTTAGCATTGTATTGTATTGTATCTTTACTTTTTATCATGTCTATTTTATTATCTATTCTATTTTATTCTATTATTATATTGTATTTTTGCACAATCGAAGGCGGGCATGGCCACCTTCATTTCACTATAGGCCTATGTCTTGTGTATGTATGTGACGATTAAACCTCTTGAATCTTGAATCTTGACTGTTTCTTATTTGCAATGTCGATCTGGTCAACTTAATAACTGAATAGATATAGAGTAATGAATAGACAGGTAATAAGCGCCCTACTCCCACTCAGGTGGTTTTGCACATCACAGGTTCCCAACACAGTAACACAGCAAGACAACAGGTGAAGGTGTGTAACAGAGGTCAATCTTTATTTGGAAATCTTATTAATGTGCAAAAACACAATCATTTCAGACTGCTTGTTCTGTTGACAAGGAACCCCATGTGGCCGTAGCAGTCCGTAGAATGGTTTGGGCGGTACCCTGGCCTATCAGCACTGCACGAGGGTAATAGAGGCACCAAAATGGTGGCACACACAACAGTAGTAAATTGTCACGATGACCAAAATGTCCAATGGCCACAGGAGATAAAGGTTTCAGGTGTAAAACACCATCCACAAAGTGGATACTATGTCTATACTTACTCTTACATTTGAGCCACTGCAGGCTTGACACTCAGTTTACAGACAGTCACAGGGCTGAACACTCAAATCAATGCCCATGATTGCACAATGGCATGCGACACAAAGCTCTGCCCAGCAACTGGGATTAAGCCCGAGCAGTCCGGTACCGGTACGAGATTGATATTACGCCATAAATCCATCAATGAATGAATATTTCTGCATTGGCAGAATTCAGTACTGTATCTACAAAACCTTCTGTAAATCATCCTGCCCTTTATTCATTTGCTTCGATTTTTTGTAAACGTGATCTCAAGAAGGTGCTGAATGACCTCAGTGGCTAATTACATTTTTCATGTGTGGTCAATTTTAGCATGGTGTTATTCACCATCAAAGATGAAAAAATAAAAGAAAAAAATGAAAATGTATATTCTCCTTTGGTTCATTACAATTTACTCAAGCCTAGTAACAGACACAGGGAATACATTCCATGAGATTCATAGATGTCCCTAGATATCAAAAGTGGAGCAATCTTCTATTTACTTGTATTTTTAGGCAAATCTTCTGAAAATGGCTAGGGCTTAAGAGGGAGGTACTGCTGCTACGACCACGCAAGGTGTCCCCACCATCCTAAGGGACCATTGTGTGTTGAGCAAGAAGACAGGGGAGAAGACAAAGGGAAACAAACTGAAATATACTACCTGGCGTAAAATGTACCTAGGGAACGGAAAGATAACTGCTGAATGCCAATTCCCTGGGGTATAAAACCCAGCCAACACAGGGTAGTTGGTCCAACAAAATACGCCAGGCAGAAAGCCAGACAGCTAGTGTGGTGCATTCAGGAAGCAAAAATGACTGTTGGTTGTTCTGCAGAGTCAAAACGCCTAATGGAGAGGGGATTTCTATCAGTGGCTTGCTGTTTTCAGTCTAACATGGATACTACACATAGTGAGGTAACAAAATGCACTTAACCGGGGGGAGATATATTTAGATAGTTAATTATATTGTTTACACAGTTTTGTTTTGTTTTTCATATTTTTATATGCAGATCGAATTGTATTGCCTATATTTATGTCTTTCTACTATTACCCTGCCCAATCCTCAGGCCCTCTCCTGACAAGGTCTGTTGCTCACAGCTGTGCCCGATCACGTATCAATAATCAATAGTCAATAATGTCCAAATGTTTGAGTTGCATCTCAAATGCACAGTAATCCATAGACATACAATCAATGTTAATCCAACAGTTCTTAAAATCCAGGCGTATATTCCAACAGTCATTATAATCCTCTGGTGTTCCAAAAAAAATACAAGATTTTGTTTTTATTATATTGAATTGTATTCATACAAGCAGGGAAGGGAACGATATGGGGAGCACTGTTCTGCCAACCTGTGACATACACAGCCTTGGAGGATGTACTGTATCAGCTGTGGGCTGTGAGGATGTGCAGAGGGTGGCAGTTGAATACAATTACGTTTAAAAATAATAATAAAATGGGATAACATTATAAGTGTTTGCCACAGAGTTTTGATGTGTATGGGATTGTCCATTCTATCCTATAGTATACATTATTCTGCTTGATTTCATGTTTTTGTACGTGGTTGAGTCTACAGTACATGGTTTTTGTTCTCTGCTATGAGCTGGGTCAGGACTTGCTGTACTAATTTCTGATATAAATAGTAAAGACATTTTATTTTGGACTCAGGTGCAATTGTTTGACTGTAAAATATGTTGATAATGCTGTATGAGAAGTTAAGATAAGTTTGATGGTAATTTTATGGAATTTCTGGAACTTGGGAACGGTCCCTATTCACTTTAATTGTTTGGGAGAGTGCTAAGATTGCTCTCCAAAGCACTAGTTAACTCGCTATGTGTTATGTGGAGCTCTCCAAAGCGCTAGCTAACTCGCTATGTATTATGTGGATACACTCCAAAGCGCTAGCTAACTTGCTATGTGTTATGTGGATACACTCAGGGTGCGATCCAAGAGGGGAGCCCGGGGAGCTATAGCTCCCCTAGATCAGACATCAGCTCCCCTGGGGGTCTCTAAAGCTAAATTAATAGATAAATTAATAGATTAATGATTTGCGTGTAGTGGCTACTTACTGGGACACAATTCACGGCATTCTAGCCTTTTGTGGTGTTTACTACATCTCCCATGACCCTTAGCGGGGGATGACGTAGATAAAGAGAGACAGTGAAAGTTGAATGGAAGTGTTGTTTGTGAGACAGTAGCGTGCGTAATAAACTAGTGTTTTTGCGTCGGAACACGACTCTGTCTACGCTATCATTACTGCATTCCTACATTTGTGACCCTTGGACGTATTTCGGAGATTATATCGAACATGTCAACTGAACAACAGAACGCAGATCGCAGAACTTTGAACGCAGTTTCACTCAAGCTGCGCAGAGTGCCAACGCTTGGTTCGCGCGAAGCCCAATTCGCTCTCAGGAATATTACCGCGGATGCCACCAAGTACTACTATGTGGTAGCAGCCCTTACGAATTCAACGGCAGCGAGAGTGGTGAGTTTGCTTGAAAACCCACCTACACATGACAAATATGTGACTATAAAATCACGCTCTGAGTTTTTTTCCGCTGAGAGGCGCGCTGCGCGCCGCGCACCCCCCCCCCCCCCCCCCCCCCGACGACGGGGCTCACCCAAAGATGATGCTATGGATCGCACACTGGATACACTCCAAAGCGCTAGCTAACTTGCTATGTATTATGTGGATACACTCCAAAGCTGACTGCCTTTTTCATATCTGAAATGATGTAACATTATCTGCGGCTTGGTAGCTCATATTGCGAATCTAATGTATTTACCACTTCCTTTAAACCTTTTTCAACTCTATGGAGGGAAACCATTTATTTCCCACTGTACCTAACTGCCTCGTACAGCCTCTCCACCGTTGACCATAGACTGTCACTCACAATGTTTTTGCTAATGAGAGCTGAGATCTTTCCGACGTTTTCTCCACTAAGTTAGGCTACATGGGGTAATGTTATATACAGGGTCAGAACGTAGGCTCACATAATGTTACTTATTATTCTAAAAGCTGCATAGAGAAGGCATTTGAAAACCCAGTGGATTCATTTGGCAAATCTTAGGGCAGGAATATTAACTTGCACGTCGCTGCATGGACGCCGGACATGGTGAGAACTACAGTGAGAACATCTGAAACTCTTGAGATCATAAGAGAAACACAGAATATCCAGTAGCAATATGAGACTACCTTGTTGATGTCAATACAAGATTCTGAATGTGAGACTAAATGGCTAATTCATCACTTCGTCACGTCCCCCGGGAGACTGCAGACCTCCACCAAGGCTCAGCAACTTTCGCAGTTTCCCATTACTTTCACATTCAACATTTTACTCGGTAGATCAGATGACAGTAACACAAATTTCCTATAATGCCATTCTCAGCAGACCAAGGCTGTGAATACATATTTCATGAATAAGCGATGCTGATACTCCCTCACATGACAAGTTTGGTGCAAAGTGTTCACACGTTCCAGGGCAGACTGGCCATAACTTTTCAGATGGCCTCATAGCAAATTTTGTGATTGTACAATGAGATATATATGCATTTGAAATGTGTAGAAAAAGGTTTGGCCTGATGGTGGCGAAAGAGGAAAGGTCCTAAGGTCACCAAAATACATAGCTTTCTTCCTCTAGGTGTCACAATGTGCACAGCACATTTCAAAGAATCTGGCCATTACTTTGAGATATCCTGTTCACAGACAGCGGTGAAAACACAACCTCCATGGCAGAGGTAAAAATGGCACCAACTCCATCCAGATCATTATCATGTTGGCGTTTGTGATCCACCAATTTCTTTTCTACAGTAACAGCAGCGTACAAGCGGTGTTTGATGACAGAGCGAATACATTCCTGTCAGCGACGATAACTCACTGCAACATTAGAGGAAAGGACAGGTGAGACCTTCCCCTTGAGCTTTCAACTTCCTGCACATGAAGGGTGTAACCCTGTTTTTCAGTCAGAGCTTCACGGCTTCACATCAACTAAAATTATGCAAAAGTGGGTCTCAGCATACATCCACATTATGCATGTCCACGCACCACTTAAAGGAACACGCCAACATGTTGGGACATTTGCTTATTATCTTCTCCAGAGAGAGACAATAAGATAGATACCAGTTTCCTCTCAGGTGACGGATAGCCTAGGCATTGTCCAACTAACACCTCTCCCAAAGGCTAATTGTCACTGTCCGCTTCCATTAATTCTGCTAAGCTAGGCTAACGTGCAACCTCAGCTTTCTACTGAACGCACAGAGAGGAAACTGGTATCTATCTTCTTGTCTCTCTCTGGAGAAGACGGTAAGCTAATGTGACGGATCATACTGGGTCTGCGTTGTGTTTGATGTTAAATGAGAATGTCCCGAGGGGGAGTCGAACAGGGGGCTCCCGCGTCCGCGGGCGACGACACAGGCCGCTGCACTAAGAAGTGAATTCAATCCTAACTACCGTACCTATGCGTCTGTTAACCCTGTTATGGGGAAGTGAGTTTAATTTACCAGCCCGCACTGCCACAGTCACTCGTCAACACACCTGTTTCCGTGACTGTGGACATACCCACGGGCTTCCCCGTTACACTAATTTCCTCAAATGTTGGCGTGTTCCTTTAATTGTTCTGTCCACACACACTAGACTAGACGTTCATACTAGAACATGTCTCAACATGTCTATTATATGCAGCCTGTACTTGTAGATATGTGAACGTTTTTAGCTGACTTCACAAACAATTGGCAGCTTCTAGACTTTTCAGAATCCGATCAAAATGAGATCCTTGGAATTCAGTGATACTCTGCATTAAGAGCTGAGAGATATCTTTTTTTTTTTTAGCGAGAGTACTGTACATCAACGATCACATCTTCTAAGAAAAGACAAAAACAAGATAGGACAGCTACCGTACCTAAAAATACCCCAGTATTTCCGGTGCTTCACTCTGCTCCTCTATACGCATCCTCTATGATATCTCTTACACCACCACTGGCATTTCTGATTCAAAGTCAACGTTTGTCACGCACACATCATACAAGTAGGCTATATGGCAGTGACATGTTTCAAAGGGACATTACGCCATGGAACTGCTAGGTTGGTGTGTAAAAAAACTAAAAACCTATGCTGTGGTTTTCAGCAGCAGGTTTGTGAATTCACCTAATGCTATTTTTACACTGCAAAGTGTTTAAGTGAGTCTGGTTGTCGTACTCTAGACGCTGGACTTCATTTATCATTTAAGTTTGTGTATGTCATAAGAATTGACTCATCTGAATCATTGAACTTCCCTGTCAGACGAGCTTATTTGATCCTGCTGGGAACACTATATAGATTGGTTAGCATTTACAGCATTGAGACAATTCAGTCTCAGGTATGTCAATGTCAATTACAGATAAGCATATACATGTGGCAAACCCCCACCCATCGGGTATTCTAAGCAGGTTAAAACAAACGCTATTTATCCTTTGTAAATGCTGTAGGCCCATAGGCCTCAGACCTACTCCTATCCAAGCTCCGGGAGGGTCATCAAAGAGAAGTCGCCTATTCTCAGTCCTTGCCCCACAATGGTGGAATGAACTACCCACCCCAGTTAGGACAGCCGAAACCCGTCCAATCTTTCGCCATCGACTAAAGACGCACTTCTTCAACCATTATCTAAAAAAAAAAGAAAAAAAAAAAATACCTAACCCTAACTACTTACTGTCATGCACTAATAAACTAAACCTACACTGTAACACGCAACACTTTGATGAACATTGTTACTCAGCTGATAGAGTTGTGCCCTTCCTGATGACTTGTCGTACAGAACTTGTAAGTCGCTTTGGATAAAAGCGTCAGCTAAATGACTAAATGTAAATGTATTGACTGCAATATTGAGAGTGAAGGATATGTGCCAGAATCTCACAGTAGAGCACCCCCTCCCATGTATTATTGCTTAATTAACATCCATATTTGGCTTTCATTCAATAACATCTTTAGTAAAAATGAATTCAGCTTGAATTTAATCAATAAAGCAACAACAACAAAAACTGCAATTGCTTCCTCAAATATTGTGTATGTTTAAAACAAACGTAGTTTAGTAGGACGACAAACAGCAGTTACTATAGTTGTACAAAGCATCAATTTATGAGCAGCACAGAATGTGGAGCAAGAAATCTACTTTTGAGCGGTACAGTATCAGTATGTCATTTCCTGCCATTGAGCTTTAGGCTACAAGCCAATTCTTTGTTCTCAAGTGAAAGTAGGTCCTTAACACCTCAATGCTCCTTGATGACAAGGGGAGGAAGTAGGCTCATTTGTCATGGTGTGTTTGTGCGTGAGCGACAAACAAACACAATGGAAAGCGTGCATGTGTGCATCCTTTGTGTGCGCATGTCGGAGAATGAGAAAGACTATAAAAAAAGAAAACGTCAACTCTCAATCCAAATGTAAACAAGAGGGTAGCCCCACAACTGAAAACCAATATATGATATTGGAGGAATTATTTTACTCTCAAATTGACTGACTCAGCTGAAATTGTATGGCTTTTTATGGCAGTGACAGCTTTGTTTACATGTGATGTAAACATTGTAAACGTGAGTTGTGATGGGTTATGAAAATAAAAAGATTCGACATATCAAATATCATTATGTTTTACATAATGTATACCCAAGAAAAAAACAGTTTTTTATTTATTTGTCCATTTATATATAACATATATAACATTTGTCCTGCATTATCTTTTTTCTTTTGTACACTATCAATACATTATATACTGTGGCTGACTTGGTTTGTATTGAATATGGTTACTGTTACTGTTGTATTGATTATGGTTACTATAACATGGTGATTACATTTGCCGATGACACAACAGTGATAGGTCTAACTCATGTTGACAAGACCAAGGAGCTGGCCGTGGACTACAGGAGAGGAGAGGGGGAGAAAGGCTGTTTCAGCTGATGCTGTCCGGCAAATGGCACCGCAACCTCAAGGCCTGTACCAGGAGACTCCTACAGTTTTCCCCCCAGGCAGTCAGACTCCTGAACAAATAACACTAATGGCCGGCTACCCTGCCTGTGACTTTGGTATTGTAATCCATTGTGACTGTAGTATTGTATTCTATTGTGAATGTAGTATTGTATTCTATTGTGACTGTGGTATTGTAATACATTGTGACTGTGGTATTGTATTCTATTGTGACTGTGGTATTGTAATACATTGTGACTGTGGTATTGTATTCTATTGTGACTGTAGTATTGTATTCTATTGTGACAATGGTATTGTAATCTATTGTAACTGTAGTATTGTAATCCATTGTGACTGTAGTACTGTATTCTATTGTGACTATGGTATTGTAATCTATTGTGACTGTAGTATTGTAATCCATTGTGACTGTAGTATTGTAATCCATTGTGACTGTAGTACTGTATTCTATTGTGACTATGGTATTGTAATCTATTGTGACTTGTAATCTATTGTGACTGTAGTATTGTAATCCATTGTGACTGTAGTATTGTAATCCATTGTGACTGTAGTATTGTAATCCATTGTGACTGTAGTATTGTAATCCATTGTGACTGTAGTATTGTAATATATTGTGACTGTAGTATTGTAATAAGATAAGATAAGATAAGATATTCCTTTATTAATCCCCTTGGGGAAATTCCAGTGACACACACATACAGCTCATCGTCTCATTAATAACAACATATCACAATCATTACATTTTTACAGTAACAACGGCACAACATAAATTCACACAGACATGTACACATGTCATCTACAGAATGCCTGAGACGCCATATGTGATAGTCGGCTGCAACAACAACAAAGTGTCTGAAACAAAGTGTTGTCGCGCCAGGTGGCGGGAGGGAGGGCGGAAAAGATTGTCCAGAGGGAGGGGGCATGGACTGGGGATAGGACCAGTGGCGGCTCGCCACTAGGGGCGCACGGGCGCCGCCCCCCTCAGGCCCCTGGTTATATGTGAGAAGAACAAGAACAATTATTTTTTTGTTTTTTGTTTTATAGCCCTATAAATAATATAAACATGTTTAAAATGAATAATATTTACTCATTTTAAGTATGTTTGTGTTTCCAATGCACAATATAACTTAATTTTACAAAGATTAATAATAGTTTTCCTGAACAGGAAGTGACGATTCTGTCTGATATAGACCTTTTCATTACCGTAGCCGCAGGCATTTCTCCTCGCCGTATTTCTCTCTGGGCTAGGCGCAATAGCGCCTGGAGTGCGCGTGCCCGCCGTGCACTGGTTCATCGCTGTATCCGTCGCAGCCACGCGCTTTGCGTTGAATATGATGTATTATGATGGAACTCGGGCGCTGGTTTGAAGCGACCTAGCAAGCAGCCGAGCGTCTAAAAGCTCTCTGATTGGCCAACGCGGTACTTTCCGTAACCGCAGTTTGCAACATGAGTTCAACAAAGTGAGTTTATGCTGTTGTGTTGTGTGATGCAGATATTTGTCTTGGAGCGTGATGGCAAGTTCTTTCAACGGTTAGGCTTAGGCACTCTTTCAAAGTTGGTTAAGGTTAGACTTTGTCTTAGAGCATGGCGATAGAACACAAGGTAGTTTGCACTGCAGGCTGTTCGAGGCGGACATGGACAAAGGCACTCACAGTACTTGTTGGCTATTAACAAGCTATATTATGGATGCAGTGTGGAGGGACATGCATGGACAATGGATGGACATCAACACAGGCTGGATGGACAATGCCATGGAGTGGATATACTTTATCAACAAGCCCTTCTGCCAACAACAAGGTAGATTAGCGATCTTTCTCTCTCTCTCTCTCTCTCTCTCTATCTCTCTCTCAGCCACTCAGATAACGCTTCTCTCTCTCTCTCTCAGCCACTCAGCTAACGCTTCTCTCTCTCTCTCTCTCTCTCTCTCTCTCTCTCTCTCTCTCTGCGTGTGTTTGGAGACAGAGCGAGTTTTGTTTCTAACTTTTCTATTTATATATTGTGTTTCAAGTTGTGAATTAGACTATACTTTATTTGACTGGTTGTGTGTTGTTGTAGTAACAGCTGAGCGACTAGTTCATAAGAGCCGATTCATTGCCGTGAGCGTGAGTCGAATCGCTCACGTCTTGCCATGAGTCGGTTGCGTGGTACATGTTTGCAAAACGTTTTGGTATAGCGCCCCTAGTGGAGAGAAATCCAGCAGCCGCCACTGGATAGGACTTTGGTGATGAAACAGTCTTAGGCCCCCCCCTCCAGCATGCATACTAGTTGGCTGCCGTCATAAGCGCCAGGCGTACACGCGGGAGGGGGGATTGGGTAGGGATTGGGAGTGGGGGGAAGCCGCTTGCCACTCTTATCTCCCAGAGGGCCTTCGACTCCAGCAGCTCTCTGGTTCGACCTTGGTCCAGGAATTTGTTTTGGCTGAGTGACTGGCACATTTATCCCAGCCACGTCACTTTAAATTTGATTTGAATAGAGTGAAATATAACTCTATTGATTTGAGTGGAGTGAGTTTTAACAACTCCGTCCAAATGACTGAATGCATTATTAGTCCAAGTGTCCAAGTGTCTTAATCAGTTCATTTTGGTAGGTCCTGTGCACGGTAAACAGATCCAAAATCTTCTTATTGCAGTCCAAAAGCTTCGATAATCCAAAAATGACCACGTCTTCAAGTTGGTAGCCCGATTATGATGTCCCAATAGGCAGAGAGGGTTAGCCTTATTCTGCTTCTTGAAGAAAATATGCAATCCACTGATTAGATCCATTTAGAGTTGATTTGAGTATAGTCCGGCAACCGGCATGAAGCAGAGCATAGCAGCGTTGGGCTCCATGGAGCAGTAGAGGCGGCGGTAGGAACGGCCTTGAGGAGCCTGGGGAGAGGAGAGAAATGCGACTGTCTCTGGGAAAGGCTGGGAAGGATGAATATATTGTAATCTATTGTGATTTGTAATATATTGTGACTGTAGTATTGTAATCCATTGTAACTGTAGTATTGTAATCCATTTTGACTGTAGTATTGTAATCCATTGTGACTGTAGTATTGTAATATATTGTGACTGTAGTATTGTAATATATTGTGACTGTAGTATTGTAATCCATTGTGACTGTAGTGTTGTAATATATTGTGACTTGTAATATATTATGACTGTGGTATTGTAATCTATTGTGATTTGTAATCTATTGTGACTGTAGTATTGTAATCCATTGTGACTGTATTATTGTAATCCATTGTGCCTGTAGTATTGTATTCTATTGTGACTGTGGTATTGTAATCTATTGTGACTGGTATTGTAATCTACAGTATTGTGACTGTAGTATTGTAATATATTGTGACTGTAGTATTGTAATATATTGTGACTGTAGTATTGTAATCTATTGTGACTGTAGTATTGTAATCTATTGTGACTGTAGTATTGTAATCTAGTGCTATTTTATCACTGTTTCTGCTGCTAATTTGAACACTCTACACCCATACAGTGATTGTTATGTTAAAGTATAGGGCTATTTTATCATTGACTCTACTGCCACTTTGCACCCACTAGGCTACACCCACACTGTGATTATTGTATCATAAATTAGGGCTATATTATGCTGCACATTTTATTTTACTTTACTTTATTGTTGATGCTGCTGTAAGAGAGAAGCCAAGAAAAAAATTATTTCACTCCTCTACGCTGTAACAGTGTATGAATGATGTGACAATCAAATCTCAATCTCAATCTCAATCTCAATCTCAATCGCAATCTCAATCTGTATACTAATCATTGCGAGGGAAGTCCCCTGCTACCTATACGGGGCCTGGACATGTGACAACGTGAGAGTTTAATTAGGCTAACTGGAGAATAGTTTTGAAAGGCTAGTATTTGTTTATCTTTGAGTGCTGTAAAGCCAAAATGTGTGCCATCTGTTGGAAGGAGACAATTAACTGACACAACAAAGCAAGATGAACAGCTGCCAGGGTCATAGCTCAGCTACTGGGGTCAGAGGTCAGCAGGGCTCACAGCATTATTGACACCTGATGTGTGCTAATTTGTTAAACAGAAATAGTCAGATGTAGAGTGACAATGAAGTTGTGACAGAAAGGAGAGAGACACATGGAGAGAGAGAGATGATGGAGAGAAAGATAGAGGGAAAGAGAAAGAGATAAACAACACATAAAACTGAGATATTTAAATTGTATTAGCCGTGAAAACTATAGTGCACTTTGGAATTTCTTAGTTATCGCTTATTGAATAATACAAGTCTATCTTTTGTTTTATGATACCATATGCCCTTGGATCTAAAGAGGACCATAATATACCCCCCCCCCCCTTCCTCCCTTCTTGTACCTGCCTGGGGTAACTGGTCCCTGAAGGGGGTAAGGTGGTTAATATTCATGTTCTCTGTACTCTCCTGTGCATTATAGGTGTGATCGCCTGCAGAGAGGCAATTTGTTTGATATCCCTAATCGCCCCCCTACACAGCGCTGGCTAGCACCCTGCTGTGGGGTGTTGGCCCTGTCCACACAATCACGGGTATTAATGACACCGTTTTTTTTTTTTTATTATTCCAAAAAATTTAACTCTGTCCACACGACTGGTTTAAACCCTGCACCGAGTGAAGTCATATGCATGTAGTACAATGCCAAATCAATAGGTGGCGATGTTGTTAAGACATGAAGGCCATTTCAACCAATCAGAAAAGGTTGAACGCTCACTACACTTCCTGCTTAAAAACAACAAAGTCACCATCTTTAAATACCTCGCGTTAGCCATTTAGCCAACGTAGCATTTATTTTTCAGCAAAGAAAGTGCAATAAACAAAACGGATACATTCACTGTGTGTTCTGCCTCTCATTTCTTGATGAAACAAAACCAACATCAACACAATTTACCACCAAGAGCGGATAGTTTAGTCTCACAAAAAGATCTCCGGTGTTGTTAGCTACATGCTAATGTGAATGGCATTCTCTATGTATAGTTAGCATCGAGGCTAGCTGAGGCTAGCATCGGCAATTTTGTTAGCTTACATGCTAACGTAATAATGCGGTAACGTTAACGCTAGTGGAATGAATGGATGCAAACGTTATTTAACACATTGCAGAATGGGTACAGCACAATACGGCTCAATACAAATATTTGTTAAGGGGATGCAGTCTGGACTGGGTTCCTTATAACAATGTGACGGATACGTCTGTGCACCGCACCCGCACATGTTAACCGTATTGTTTGTACACGTTTACATTCATGATACACATACACAATTTCTATTTCACATAATGACACACGACACATAGACTTGCGTACTGATATCATATCCATTCTTTATTATTTGACTTACATGGTTAAGTGCATGCATGTTGTTCATTGTTTGTTTTCTCCAACTCTGCAGCCAGCCATCCCCACTCTGGGCAAACAGAGCAGCTGTGACTGGTCCACTCTAAATAGCCGGATGGGGGTGGTGGACCAAACCATGTTGCGGGAGATGCCGGGGGGGTTTATTGTATTGTAATTTAGTTTCCTTATATGTATTTCCTTATTAATTAAGATTATTGGTTGTGCAGTTTGGTAGTTGTGTTGTGTGTTGTGTGTTTATTGTTTGTTAGATTCATTAGAAGTGTAAGATATTATTTAGTAAAATATTAATGATCAATTAGCCCACTTAGATTAGATGTATCTGGCCAGGGCCTATATATAGTTTTGAGTTCTTAGTTGTCATTGTCTGAGGGGGAGGCGGCTGGCGGAAGTGTAATGGCGTCGGTGAGAGGAGGAAGGCACGGAGGAGGGTTGGACCCGGTCGCTCGGAGAGAGGAAGCGGAGTCGAAGCAGGGCGGGGGAGGGTCTGAGGATTGGGAGGAAGTGTGTCGGCGGATGGACGAGAGCATAGACGAGAGGATACTGGCGCGGAGTTTGGAAGTTGATGACAGAAAGTTGTGCGGAGAAGTGGAGGCGGCACCGGAGTGGAGGGTGGGATCCCGTTGTATAGCTGACATTTCGGGGGAAGGCGCGAGGTACCCGGGGGTTGTTTCCTGGATCGACGGTGAAAAGTGCCGGGTCGTGTTAGACGGCTTTATCGGTTACGAGGAGGTGGATGTGGCCGCCTTGCTGATCCATGATGAACTGCTTTCGCCGCTGGGAGCTGGGGCGGGTAGTGAGAGCGAGGGAGGTGTCGGTAGGGACGGGGATGGTAGTGACAGGGGAAGGGAGTCAGATGGTGAAAGTATGGAGGGGGGTGAGAGCGGGGGAGAAGGGTGGAGTAAGGTGGAGAAGAGGAGCAGGGACAGTGGGAAGGGGATAAAGAGGAAGAAGGGTAGGGGAGATAGCTCGAGTGGGTCAGAAGGCGAGGGTGTAGGTAATGGTGTTGCAGAAGTGATTCATATAGTGGTTAGGTTTGAGGGGAAGGGGGGAGTGCGGAAATTAGGATTTTTCGAGTTGCCCAAACTCATAGGTAAGCAATTAGGGGAGGTAAGGTATGCGAGAGTTTTGGAGGATGGGAATCTGGCCGTAGGGTGTGTTAGTGTGGATCAGGTGGAGAGGGCTGGGAAGATGAGGAGCATTGGAGGGGTGGGTATAATTAAGGTTGTGAGAGTAGGGGAGAAGAGGGAGGGGGGATGTAAGGGGGTGATAGCTGGGGTTTCGGTGGAGGTTAGCGTAGAGCAGCTGGTGGAAGAGTTGGGGAGAGATGTGCGTAATGGGAAAGTTAATGGTGCAGAAAGGATGAAGAGGGGGGCAGATAGGGTAGTGACGGAGACGGTTGTGATTAAGTTTGAAGGTGAGGTTGTTCCAAGTAAGGTGTATGTAGGGAGTGGGGTGTATAGGGTTAGGGAATTTGTTCAGAGTCCTCTGAGATGTTACAGGTGCCAGGAATTTGGTCATATAGCAGTTTCATGTAGGAAGGGACAGAGGTGTGCTAGGTGTGGCGGGGAGCATGACTATGGGAAGTGTGGAGAGGGAGTGAAGCTATGGTGTTGTAGTTGTGGAGGGGAGCATAGTGTAGCGTTTAGGGGGTGTGAGGTGATGAAGAGGGAGGTAGTGGTTCAGAGTGTTAGAAGGGAGGGTAAGTTGTCGTATGCAGAGGCGGCTAGGAGGGTGGGACAAGGAAGTCAAGTTAGGGTGCAGGGGTTTGTAGAAGGGCAGTTGGCAGAAAGGGTAGGGCAGGAGGATAGAGAGAGGGTGTGGGAGGAGAAATTGAGTATTGTGGGCTTCGTGGCAGGGGTAATTAATACTGCGGCAAAGATTGAGGGTAGAACAGATAGAACAAAGATGATTGTTAGGATAGCGGTTCAACATCTGGGTATGGAAGGTCTGACATTGGAGGAGGTGGTTACGGAATTGAATAAGGGGGCAGCGGGTGACCAAGGTGTACAGAGTCAGGCAGCAGGGGGCAAGGAGTGTCTCGCAGAGGGGGGCTCAATTGGGAAGTAGCAGCGTTAGTTGCACTCCAAGAAGGTGAGGGGAATTGGGTTTTGTAGGAGGTAAAGGATACCAGTAGATGGCGGCACATACCCTAACAAGTGGTCGGCCGCCGTTAAACCTCAATAAGAAGAAGAAGAAGAAGTTGTCATTGTCTTCCGTTCTGTTCAGGTCTGGTTTTGTCCTGCTGTATTATTTGGACCATTTATGTTATATTTAAATTATGTTTTTGCATGGGTAAATAAAACCCTTATTCTTTGGCTGTTTTTGAAATGGGTAAAATAAAACCCTTATTTTTTGGCAAAACCACTGTGTCCTCCTTGTCTGGCTGCTTGGTCCCTTACAAACAATAACTTGACAACACATGAGTTTAGTTTAGCTGCAGCTACAGGTTTACTCTGAGTGTCAGGTCAGGAATGCGACAACAGACATCAGTCGATCACAACACTCTTCAACACAGACGATACGTTTCGAACAAAAGTTTGTTACAATCATTTTCATATAACGCTACTTGGGACAGCTCTGCTGTAAACACTGGTGTAGCTGGCTCTGCTCTAATCTCTCTACCCCGCGCTCGGTTGCTAACTTGCTATTGTTTGCGACAGTCTGCCGTAAACATGGGAAATAATTGCGACAGCTCTGCTGTAAACACTGGGAATAACCTCGGTTGCTATGCCCACATGCGCCCACTGTAACCGGGATGTGCGCAAAACTTCACCCCTCGATTCCGGTTTTCAAAGACCGCGGTAGCAGTGTAGCAATTGATTGATTGATTGAAAACTTTATTAACAGATTGCAGAATGGGTACAGTACAGTACAGCTCAATACATACAATTGTTAAGGGGATGCAGACCAGAGAAAGACTTTCGTCTTGTTTACATCAGGGTCCCCCATTTTCAATTCATCATAACATATATGACACACACGACATACAGATAGACAGTACTGCTACATCTATACATTTATGACATACCAGATTTGCAAATACAGTACTGTTTGTGATACAAAAAGTGTCCAGAAAAGAGTGTATATACATTTGACGTAGAAACTGTACATTGGAGGAGGTTGGGTAGGTGGGGTGGGGTTGGGTGGGTGGGTGCAGGGTGGGGACTGTACATTGGAGGGGGGGGGGGGGGGGGGGGGTTGGGTAGGGGGTGGGTGGGGGACACTGTACACTGTACATTGGAATACTGACAAAGTCAATTTGCATGTTCTTGGTATCTAGGAACATCTAGGGACCTGGGGGTATGTATTTCCAGTGTCAGAAATATTGTGTCTGTTACTAGGCTTGAGTAAATTGTAATGAAGAAAAGGAGAATATAAATTATGATTTATGATTTTTGCATCTTTGATAAAAAATGTATACGGGTAGGAGAAAATGCTCACTGAGCTCATTCACCACCTTATTGAGATCATGTGTACAAAGAATCTAAGCAAATGAACCACGGGAAGATGATTAAACAGAAGGATTTGTAGATACTGTGGCCATGAAATGTTTCGAGAGGCTGGTCAAGGATTACATTTGTGCCTCCCTCCCCAGTGATATGGACCCTATGCAATTTGCATACAGGCCAAACAGGTCTACTGATGATGCGGTCTCCCAAGTACTTCACAGCACCCTCTCTCACCTGGACCGCTATGTGAGACTGTTGTTCATTGACTACAGCTCAGCGTTCAACACCATAGTCCCCACCAGACTGGTGGACAAGCTGATCGAGCTGGTTCTGAGCTCCGCTCTGAGCGCCTGGATACTGGACTTTCTGAGCGAAAGGCCCCAGGCGGTCAGGGTGGGGGGACAGGGTGGTCCCCCCAGGGCTGTGTTCTGAGCCCCCTGCTGTACTCACTATATACTGTGTGGCCAAGTTCAGCTCCAACTCCATAGTGAAGTTTGCGGACGACACAGTGGTGGTGGGGCTGATCTCGGACAACGACGAGAAGGCCTACCGGGAGGAGGTTGAGGTACTGGAACGCTGGTTCCAGGACAACAGCCTGCTCCTGAACATTGGTAAAACCAAACAGCAGGAGACACACACACCACTGAGGATAAACGGGGCTACCGTGGACAGGGTGAGCAGCTTCAAGTACCTGGGGGTCCACATCTCAGAGGACCTGACATGGACAACACACATAGACTCAGTCGTAAAAAAGACAAAGCAGCGCCTCTACCACCTGAGACAGTTAAGGAAGTTCAGAGTATCTGGGAAGATACTCCAGTCCTTCTACTCCGGAGCTGTAGAGAGCATCTTGACTGGAAACCTCACTGCCTGGTATGGAAACAGCACGGCACAGGACAAGAAGGCCCTACAGAGAGTGGTGCGCTCAGCCGAGCGTACCACGGGTATTGTACTACCAACCCTGCAGGTCCTATACAACAAGAGGTGCAAATCCAGAGCCTGCAGGATAATGAAAGACCCTCACCACCCCAACAACAGCCTGTTCATGCTGCTGCAGTCAGGCAAACGCCTGCGAACACCAGTAACTAGGACAGAGAGACTTTGGCTCAGCTTCTTCCCCCAGGCCATCAGAGCCTTGAACACTGAACTCTCCACGCACAATAACACATGAGCACACGCACACACACAACACACACACTGTACACGCTCACACACTAGCAGCCACTTTAACATGAGCACACACACTCATGCTGCACACGCTCACACGTAAGGTCACTTTATGAGTAGTATAGTAGAGCTTAAGATTGTATAATATAGCATTGTATAGCAGTGTACATAAAGACCCAGTGCCTCATCCGTAGCTAACATTGTATTGCTGAGGACTACGGGTGGAAATTAGCCCTGTGCTATTCCCGGCATATTTACATCCTTATCATGCTGTGATGTTATGCATACACTCATGTAAATGATGTTCATTAATTTGCATTGTCCTTAATAAACAAATCTTAATCTTAATCTATCACAGGACCTAGGATGTCCTACCATGCTCTGTAAATAACTCATGTACAGATACCAATATGCCCTACTTTGTTTACTTGTTTATTGCACAATGTTGTTCTATTGGTTGGATTCTTATTATATATTACTATTGTATTATGCACATCGTTGCGGGCGGGACCCCCCGCATTTCACTGTATACCTGTATGCCGTGACAAATAAAACTCTTGTATCTTGTATCTTGTATCTTGATACAGTAATTAATGATAATCGATTTTAATTATAAATTCATATTTGACCTTGAACTTGACCTTGACCTTATTATGGCGAAATCATACATCTATGGATAGGGAAAATGCTCATCTTTCCAATGGCAGGGTTGAATCTGGATTTAGTCCTTTCCTTGCGGTTTTTACAATAATTAGCATTTTCCGGGGTGCCCTCGTGGCGCACCACGTTAGTGCATCGCACACCTACGCAGCCGTCCCGGGTTCGCTTCCCGCTCCCGGTGACATTTGTCGCATGTCTTCCCCGCCTCTTCTCCCGTTCATCCTCTCCTCATCTGTTGGGCATGTCTGACCATGAAAAGCAATAAATGCTAAAAAAAAAACATCGGTAAAAATTAAAATATACACTTTGACTACTGTTTTTGATAGGGTTATGGTCTTTACTCTTGGCTACAAAAAAAATATTTAAAAACATTGACCTCTTAACATCCAAGGGCCCACATCTGGACGATTCTTTGCCGACCTCTAGTGGCTCGGGTGTGTATTTATTTTAATACAATATATATTATTTGTTGCCTGTCTATTGCCCTTTCAGGTGACAAAATCCGTTCAGCGGTTCTCGAGTTACATGCCGATATGTGAGGCGTGCCCCAAAGTACGCAAAAGTACACATTACCACCCCCGACTCCCGGGGCTCTAGCTCCGTCAATCATTTGGCGATCTCGAAAATCTTTGCACAGGGTTGTAGCCAATGAGTGTGGCTTTCCAATGATACCCCATGATATGATAATTGGGGATCTAATACGGTCTCTATTGATCGATTTATGATAAAGAAAAGCAGGGTCCCCCTATAGGGGGACTTTAAGGCTTAACAAACAAAACCCTGGTTGTGTGTGGGCGAACAGTGCAACTGCGCACATACAATCACGGTTACATTAAACCCAGTGCTCGTGTGGACAGCCCCAGAAGAGAGACTAGAGGTTTTCTCAACCTCAAATAATGGTCTTTAGAAACAGTCAATATGAATAAAAATGAACCAAAATTATTGTGTGTTCATCCAGTTAGTTAATTTGAAAACATAAGGTTGTGAGAGAGACATCTGTCAGGTATGCATACACAATATGTTCCCTAATTCCCTAGGCCAGGGCCGGACTGGGGAAATAATTCATACCGGGAGATATAGCGCGAAATATAGCCCCAATCAGGCCACTTTTTAAGCGGGGGGTCTGGGGGTCCCCCACCAGGAATTCTTTTGTTACAAAGACTTAATTTCCTGCATTCTGGTGAATTTTAGTGCATGTGAATCACAAACTAATGAGCCAACAATTGCTTAGTACAATGTACTGTTATGGACCTCAAATAAAACTGTTGTGGCACTAGCAATGCTACTCTCTCCACCTTCAAAAAGAAAAAAGCAAGAGCACAACATATTTTTCTATTTACTATTATAATACAGTTAACCACTCTCTCCTGTAAGGGCCTTTATTTTTCTTTGTTTTATCCCTCTCTCCTCCACCCTTTCTCTTTCTTCCACTGTCCATCTTGACATCAACGTTAATTGACTTTCGCTCTACTGTATCTCTCCCGAGTCCCTCACTACCTGGCTCACTGCCTGGCTGTTATTCTGCATCTGAGTGCCGTCTGCCATTCCATTCGCCACCTCCGCTGTCAATCAGTTGTATCGCCTGGTCCCGCCTCCACCAATCACAAGCGGCAGCACGGCTCCATTGTGTGTGTGTGTGTCCGCGTGAGGGAGAGAGTCAGATAGTTATCCAACTCTGTCGCAGACAGTGAAATCCTGGTTGTTCCCCACCCACCTAGGTTATCTAACTATCGCGCCGCGCCGCCGCCACAGCTAGAAACAATGGCATGGCAAAAAAAAAAAAAAAAAAAAAAAAAATTATATAATTTTTTTTTAAAAAGTTATACTATTTTAATAGTTTTTTTTAAAAGTTATACTATTTTAATAGTTTTTTAATAAAGAAAAAAATAATAATTTAAGATTTATTTTTTAGCATTTATTGCTTTTTCATGGTCAGACATGACCGACAGAGGAGGAGAGGATAAACGGGAGAAGAGGCAGGGAAGAAATGCGAAAAATGTCACCGGGAGCAGGAGGCAAACCCAGGACGGCCGCGTAGGTGTGCAAGGCACTATGTGGTGCGCCACGAGGGCGCCCTTAGTTATACTATTTGAATCTGGTCTGAAGTGGGACTGGCTTTTGAGCAACATGCACATTGAATACATTGAAGCTATAGCTTCCAGGTCCTGAAAATACAAACGAGAACATGGAACAGATGAATGTATTCAGTGGCTGTGGGTAGCAGCTCAATGGCACTGTACGTATTTGTGGAACTTAATGGAACACGCCAACATTTTGGGAAAATACTGTAGCTTACCGTCTTCTCCAGAGAGAGACAAGAATATAGATACCAGTTTCCTCTCTGTGCGTTCAGTAGAAAGCTATCTGGTTGCACATTAGCCTAGCTTAGCACAATGAATGGAAGCGGACAGTGCCGGTTAGCCTTCGGGAGAGGTGTTAGTTGGACAATGCCTAGGCTAACCGGCCATGTCCGCTTCCATTCATTGTGCTAAGCTAGGCTAACGTGCAGCCAGATAGCTTTCTACTGAATGCACAGAGAGGAAACTGGTATCTATCTCCTTGTCTCTCTCTGACAAGAAGACGGTAAGCTAATTTCCCAAAATGTTGGCGTGTTCCTTTAGGACCGTGGTTGATCATCTTTAGGCCCACTTGGGGTTTAACTCCCATGGCTATAGGGCTCAGGAAGTGGGTGGAAATTTAGACGGTAGCTATGCACTGCTACAGACGCCGGTCGACATCTTGATAGGGGTCACTGACATCAATTTGAAGTGAAAAATCCAACATTTAGACTTCCAAACCATCTTTTAACACCAAAATCTGTCTGTCAACACACAGTCAATGGGAATGACCCAGTATGGCGGCCTGCCACAGGAATTTGACAACATTTTATATCAGCTTCCCAAGCCATATAGCCTGATACTAAACCTTTTGCCAGTAAGGTGACAGGTTCATCTCTATATGTCCGCTGAGACCCCCCCCCCCCCCCCCCCCCACACACACAGGTTACAATCACTGTACAAAGTGGAACAAAGTGCAAAGCTCACATGTTGATATATTGTATATGCCCTCACGACTATTTTACACTTAATTTCACTTTAAAGGATATGGGAAATATATGATGATGAATAATGACATACTGTGACGTAGGTAGGTTATTTATAATACCATGTAAACATCAGGTTAATATGGATAAGTTATTTTGTATTTTTATATAGTATGGTGTTGTGATCACCTCATAGTAATCCCCCTTCCTGTTTCCCCTTCTCAGGTGCTGCCCGCCCCTTCCTGTAACGTCTTCTGAGTGCCCAGTGATGACTACAGCTGAGGGCAATTACTCATCAAGGGGCGGGTGGATAAAACCTGAGATCCCGCACACATTCATGGCCTTTTGCCACTATCGTTGGATTGTATGGGTGAACTGTTGGCTCAGCCTTATGCCACTGTTGTGGGACTGTGGCATGGGTTCACACTCTTATGTTTGGTAGCCTTGATTTGTTGTGCTGGTTGTTTAACCAGTTTTCTTAACAGTACCACATGAGTTTTTGATTGTGTCCTTGTGACACTTGGGTTATTTGTCCATGATTGGTTTTTAGTTAGTGTTTAGTGTTGTTGTCGCTTGCCTTGCGTTGTTTGCCCTATTGTATACTCCTGTTTTGTTCTCCCTTCCCTTATGCCTGTTTGTGTGATTTATGTTTCCATTCCCTTTTTTATTGAATAAATACTATATATTTTGGAAAACAAATCATTTGTTGAACATGAAAAATAAATGGAGATACAGTATAGTCGTTTTTTCATATCCATTTTTCAAAGCATCTACAAATGTGTTACTACACATTAAACAACATTATTTAATGATGAACAAATCAAGTACAAACAATGTTGATAATGAGTTATAAATAATGTAGAACTAATCTGTAAATGTTATACAAATATTGTTATAAGTGATTTAATAATCATTTATGAATGTATATAAATGGTTTGTTCATGATTAGTTCATTATCTACAAATGCCTTATAAATGTATTATAACAGGGTGTTATTATAAAGTGCTACCAATGTTTTATTCTTTCCTCCTGCCGGGACTTGTGCTGAATGGGTTGGGGTTCACAACAACCCATTCAGGTAGTATTTAAACGGATACATCTGTAATATATCTATAAGTAACAACATACAGTATGTGACACATACTTTTATACAATAAATAAGATACATGAATATATGTGTATTCTGATGTGCCAGGGCTAACCTATATGACTTTGATAGTAAAGCCTGCTCTTAGAGCTACATTAGTATTCTACATCACTTTGACTGTCAACACTAATAATGATAAAAGTTATATCCTTGTCAATAAAGACATTCTTGACCTCACTTGGTCCTTGCTTGGTGGGTTGAATTGCCACATTGTGGGCAGAATTCTCTTATTCTATTTGACCTGTCGAGGTCATTTAACGTTTTTACCAGACAGGTTATGAATGTAATTTTGTATCTGACTTCAGAGTTGTCTCAGGCCTCAGACTTGCCTTGGACAAGGTCACATTGATCGCTGATAAGATGAAGTGTGAAGTGTCTTGTGTGGAAGCTATTCAACACAACTTTAGGTGCCACTCAAGTGATACAAACTGGTGAAAATATACGGTCCAAACGGTCCAAACTGATGATTTATATTGTCTTAGAACCCTCATGGACGGGACAAAATAACACTCAGAAGTCAACCTCCTTGCTCGTTAACCTCACTTCATTGATCACCTGGATTTCAAGCTCCGCCCCCCATTTCTCCTCCAGAGCTATTGCATCAGCTTTGGAATGGTCCAATAGTAATTTCTACATTTGTGATATATGTCTGTTCAGAACCTTCAGATCTTCTTTCAGTTGGATTCAATAGGGAATCCAAATGGGAGTGGTTGGGCCTATTCAGGGTCACAGACTTTAAACAGATTTAGATTTGCAACCAAATACTAAAGGTATCCAAGAACGTTTTCCTGTAAACAGCTCACTTTTGTTTATATTCACATTTCCACCCAAATAGACAGTTTTCTGTTGTTTTATAATCCACAAGCTAAATACATTTCCTACCTCATATCATCTTTGCAATGTCAATTTCGCAATTTTCTTTACTCTCTCCACAATATTTCCATGTTAAGTTTTACTTTCGGTTTTGGCAAAGTTGTAATGAGGTCTCATATCACACCTATTTTGGCCTCCCTACACTGGCTCCCTTAGAGTTAATTTAAGGTGCTACTTACTACTTTTAGAGCCCTTCATGGTCTATCACCTGGATACATTTCAGACCTTCTTACACCTCACTCAACAAACCGGGCCCTGAGATCCTCTGACAAACGTCTATTGTCTGTCCCTAGAACCCGACTTGCAACCCGGGGTGATCGTGCCTTTCAGGTAGCTGCTCCCAAACTGTGGAACGCCCTCCCTTTCTATCTGAGATCAGTAGAAAAACATGCAACTCATTTAAAAAACAGCTAGAAATGCTACTGTTCAGACAGGCCTTTGGCTAGTTTTATCTTGGTTTTACTTTGTATTATATGTTCTAGTTGGTGTGTTTGATTGGTTCTATGTATTGCTGATGTTGTTTGATGTAATATTTTTTGACTGGAAAGCACTTTGTGATCCTGTATCTAGAAATGTGCTATATAAATAAAATGTACTTTAGATTGTTAGATTTTGAGGAAGATCATACCGACCAATCAAACTGAAGCACAAAGGCATGTTTACCTTCAGGGCACTCTTTTTGTTTTCTTTGCTCTAACCTCATTGTTATAGTTCCATTTGAAATCCAATGCGTTGGGGGTACAGAGCCTAAACAACAAGAAGACTGGTAGGAAGACTTGTGTCCAGGGGCCAATGGTTGTGCAGGATTACCCAGTGCTAGCTTTGAAGCTGTCCGCAAACTCATATAACCAGAGATACATTCATATGGTTTCTCCAGATGCAAATGACCCTCAATAGTTTGTACAGTAGCTATCTTTAAGGTGATAAGAACAGTACAATAAATGGACTGGTTTTGTCAGCGTTTGGGAATCGGGTCAACATAGGATCCATTTTCAATGTCTAATAATCCTTTGGGAGGCCTTATTTTGCATTCATCTGATTATTATTCTAATCATTACTTTTCAGATTATCTATCTCTGCAGGCATATTTGAATATGATAATGCAGTGAATATAAACCCATGTATGGCTTTCAAAAGGTCATGATTATTATCAGAGGGCCTTATATCAGCTCTGGAATTTATTATTATGTTTATTATGACTGAACTGATGCTGAATTCAGTCAGACAGTCAGTCAGTCAGTCAGTCAGTCAGTCAGTCAGTCAGTCAGTCAGTCAGTCAGTCAGTCAGTCAGTCAGTCGGTCGGTCGGTCGGTCGGTCGGTCGGTCGGTCGGTCGGTCGGTCGGTCGGTCGGTCGGTCGGTCGGTCGGTCGGTCGGTCGGTCGGTCGGTCGGTCGGTCGGTCGGTCGGTCGGTCGGTCGGTCGGTCGGTCGGTCGGTCGGTCGGTCGGTCGGTCGGTCGGTCGGTCGGTCGGTCGGTCGGTCGGTCGGTCGGTCGGTCGGTCGGTCGGTCGGTCGGTCGGTCGGTCGGTCGGTCGGTCGGTCGGTCGGTCGGTCTGTCTGTCTGTCTGTCTGTCTGTCTGTCTGTCTGTCTGTCTGTCTGTCTGTCTGTCTGTCTGTCTGTCTGTCTGTCTGTCTGTCTGTCTGTCTGTCTGTCTGTCTGTCTGTCTGTCTGTCTGTCTGTCTGTCTGTCTGTCTGTCTGTCTGTCTGTCTGTCTGTCTGTCTGTCTGTCTGTCTGTCTGTCTGTCTGTCTGTCTGTCTGTCTGTCTGTCTGTCTGTCTGTCTGTCTGTCTGTCTGTCTGTCTGTCTGTCTGTCTGTCTGTCTGTCTGTCTGTCTGTCTGTCTGTCTGTCTGTCTGTCTGTCTGTCTGTCTGTCTGTCTGTCTGTCTGTCTGTCTGTCTGTCTGTCTGTCTGTCTGTCTGTCTGTCTGTCTGTCTGTCTGTCTGTCTGTCTGTCTGTCTGTCTGTCTGTCTGTCTGTCTGTCTGTCTGTCTGTCTGTCTGTCTGTCTGTCTGTCTGTCTGTCTGTCTGTCTGTCTGTCTGTCTGTCTGTCTGTCTGTCTGTCTGTCTGTCTGTCTGTCTGTCTGTCTGTCTGTCTGTCTGTCTGTCTGTCTGTCTGTCTGTCTGTCTGTCTGTCTGTCTGTCTGTCTGTCTGTCTGTCTGTCTGTCTGTCTGTCTGTCTGTCTGTCTGTCTGTCTGTCTGTCTGTCTGTCTGTCTGTCTGTCTGTCTGTCTACTAACCCATTCAGGTAGTATTTAAACGGATACATCTGTAATATATCTATAAGTAACAACATACAGTATGTGACACATACTTTTATACAATAAATAAGATACATGAATATATGTGTATTCTGATGTGCCAGGGCTAACCTATATGACTTTGATAGTAAAGCCTGCTCTTAGAGCTACATTAGTATTCTACATCACTTTGACTGTCAACACTAATAATGATAAAAGTTATATCCTTGTCAATAAAGACATTCTTGACCTCACTTGGTCCTTGCTTGGTGGGTTGAATTGCCACATTGTGGGCAGAATTCTCTTATTCTATTTGACCTGTCGAGGTCATTTAACGTTTTTACCAGACAGGTTATGAATGTAATTTTGTATCTGACTTCAGAGTTGTCTCAGGCCTCAGACTTGCCTTGGACAAGGTCACATTGATCGCTGATAAGATGAAGTGTGAAGTGTCTTGTGTGGAAGCTATTCAACACAACTTTAGGTGCCACTCAAGTGATACAAACTGGTGAAAATATACGGTCCAAACGGTCCAAACTGATGATTTATATTGTCTTAGAACCCTCATGGACGGGACAAAATAACACTCAGAAGTCAACCTCCTTGCTCGTTAACCTCACTTCATTGATCACCTGGATTTCAAGCTCCGCCCCCCATTTCTCCTCCAGAGCTATTGCATCAGCTTTGGAATGGTCCAATAGTAATTTCTACATTTGTGATATATGTCTGTTCAGAACCTTCAGATCTTCTTTCAGTTGGATTCAATAGGGAATCCAAATGGGAGTGGTTGGGCCTATTCAGGGTCACAGACTTTAAACAGATTTAGATTTGCAACCAAATACTAAAGGTATCCAAGAACGTTTTCCTGTAAACAGCTCACTTTTGTTTATATTCACATTTCCACCCAAATAGACAGTTTTCTGTTGTTTTATAATCCACAAGCTAAATACATTTCCTACCTCATATCATCTTTGCAATGTCAATTTCGCAATTTTCTTTACTCTCTCCACAATATTTCCATGTTAAGTTTTACTTTCGGTTTTGGCAAAGTTGTAATGAGGTCTCATATCACACCTATTTTGGCCTCCCTACACTGGCTCCCTTAGAGTTAATTTAAGGTGCTACTTACTACTTTTAGAGCCCTTCATGGTCTATCACCTGGATACATTTCAGACCTTCTTACACCTCACTCAACAAACCGGGCCCTGAGATCCTCTGACAAACGTCTATTGTCTGTCCCTAGAACCCGACTTGCAACCCGGGGTGATCGTGCCTTTCAGGTAGCTGCTCCCAAACTGTGGAACGCCCTCCCTTTCTATCTGAGATCAGTAGAAAAACATGCAACTCATTTAAAAAACAGCTAGAAATGCTACTGTTCAGACAGGCCTTTGGCTAGTTTTATCTTGGTTTTACTTTGTATTATATGTTCTAGTTGGTGTGTTTGATTGGTTCTATGTATTGCTGATGTTGTTTGATGTAATATTTTTTGACTGGAAAGCACTTTGTGATCCTGTATCTAGAAATGTGCTATATAAATAAAATGTACTTTAGATTGTTAGATTTTGAGGAAGATCATACCGACCAATCAAACTGAAGCACAAAGGCATGTTTACCTTCAGGGCACTCTTTTTGTTTTCTTTGCTCTAACCTCATTGTTATAGTTCCATTTGAAATCCAATGCGTTGGGGGTACAGAGCCTAAACAACAAGAAGACTGGTAGGAAGACTTGTGTCCAGGGGCCAATGGTTGTGCAGGATTACCCAGTGCTAGCTTTGAAGCTGTCCGCAAACTCATATAACCAGAGATACATTCATATGGTTTCTCCAGATGCAAATGACCCTCAATAGTTTGTACAGTAGCTATCTTTAAGGTGATAAGAACAGTACAATAAATGGACTGGTTTTGTCAGCGTTTGGGAATCGGGTCAACATAGGATCCATTTTCAATGTCTAATAATCCTTTGGGAGGCCTTATTTTGCATTCATCTGATTATTATTCTAATCATTACTTTTCAGATTATCTATCTCTGCAGGCATATTTGAATATGATAATGCAGTGAATATAAACCCATGTATGGCTTTCAAAAGGTCATGATTATTATCAGAGGGCCTTATATCAGCTCTGGAATTTATTATTATGTTTATTATGACTGAACTGATGCTGAATTCAGTCAGACAGTCAGTCAGTCAGTCAGTCAGTCAGTCAGTCAGTCAGTCAGTCAGTCAGTCAGTCGGTCGGTCGGTCGGTCGGTCGGTCGGTCGGTCGGTCGGTCGGTCGGTCGGTCGGTCGGTCGGTCGGTCGGTCGGTCGGTCGGTCGGTCGGTCGGTCGGTCGGTCGGTCGGTCGGTCGGTCGGTCGGTCGGTCGGTCGGTCGGTCGGTCGGTCGGTCGGTCGGTCGGTCGGTCGGTCGGTCGGAGTCAGACAGTCAGTCAGTCGTCAGTCAGTCAGTCAGTCAGTCAGTCAGTCAGTCAGTCGGTCGGTCGGTCGGTCGGTCGGTCGGTCGGTCGGTCGGTCGGTCGGTCGGTCGGTCGGTCGTCGGTCGGTCGGTCGGTCGGTCGGTCGGTCGGTCGGTCGGTCGGTCGTCGGTCGGTCGGTCGGTCGGTCGGTCGGTCGGTCGGTCGGTCGGTCGGTCGGTCGGTCGGTCGGTCGGTCGGTCGGTTCGGTCGGTCGGTCGGTCGGTCGGTCGGTCGGTCGGTCGGTCGGTCGGTCGGTCGGTCGGTCGGTCGGTCGGTCGGTCGGTCGGTCGGTCGGTCGGTCTGTCTGTCTGTCTGTCTGTCTGTCTGTCTGTCTGTCTGTCTGTCTGTCTGTCTGTCTGTCTGTCTGTCTGTCTGTCTGTCTGTCTGTCTGTCTGTCTGTCTGTCTGTCTGTCTGTCTGTCTGTCTGTCTGTCTGTCTGTCTGTCTGTCTGTCTGTCTGTCTGTCTGTCTGTCTGTCTGTCTGTCTGTCTGTCTGTCTGTCTGTCTGTCTGTCTGTCTGTCTGTCTGTCTGTCTGTCTGTCTGTCTGTCTGTCTGTCTGTCTGTCTGTCTGTCTGTCTGTCTGTCTGTCTGTCTGTCTGTCTGTCTGTCTGTCTGTCTGTCTGTCTGTCTGTCTGTCTGTCTGTCTGTCTGTCTGTCTGTCTGTCTGTCTGTCTGTCTGTCTGTCTGTCTGTCTGTCTGTCTGTCTGTCTGTCTGTCTGTCTGTCTGTCTGTCTGTCTGTCTGTCTGTCTGTCTGTCTGTCTGTCTGTCTGTCTGTCTGTCTGTCTGTCTGTCTGTCTGTCTGTCTGTCTGTCTGTCTGTCTGTCTGTCTGTCTGTCTGTCTGTCTGTCTGTCTGTCTGTCTGTCTGTCTGTCTGTCTGTCTGTCTGTCTGTCTGTCTGTCTGTCTGTCTGTCTGTCTGTCTGTCTGTCTGTCTGTCTGTCTGTCTGTCTGTCTGTCTGTCTGTCTGTCTGTCTGTCTGTCTGTCTGTCTGTCTGTCTGTCTGTCTGTCTGTCTGTCTGTCTGTCTGTCTGTCTGTCTGTCTGTCTGTCTGTCTGTCTGTCTGTCTGTCTGTCTGTCTGTCTGTCTGTCTGTCTGTCTGTCTGTCTGTCTGTCTGTCTGTCTGTCTGTCTGTCTGTCTGTCTGTCTGTCTGTCTGTCTGTCTGTCTGTCTGTCTGTCTGTCTGTCTGTCTGTCTGTCTGTCTGTCTGTCTGTCTGTCTGTCTGTCTGTCTGTCTGTCTGTCTGTCTGTCTGTCTGTCTGTCTGTCTGTCTGTCTGTCTGTCTGTCTGTCTGTCTGTCTGTCTGTCTGTCTGTCTGTCTGTCTGTCTGTCTGTCTGTCTGTCTGTCTGTCTGTCTGTCTGTCTGTCTGTCTGTCTGTCTGTCTGTCTGTCTGTCTGTCTGTCTGTCTGTCTGTCTGTCTGTCTGTCTGTCTGTCTGTCTGTCTGTCTGTCTGTCTGTCTGTCTGTCTGTCTGTCTGTCTGTCTGTCTGTCTGTCTGTCTGTCTGTCTGTCTGTCTGTCTGTCTGTCTGTCTGTCTGTCTGTCTGTCTGTCTGTCTGTCTGTCTGTCTGTCTGTCTGTCTGTCTGTCTGTCTGTCTGTCT